>NC_060265.1:561753-888507 GCF_021901455.1 Neodiprion lecontei
CAGCGTCGTTCACCACTTGTCTCGGAATCTCGGGGATCAAGAGTAGGCCGATCAAACAGAGCCTTAATTCCGCAGGAAGGAAAGCGGCGGGATATCTTCTCCTCCGGTTGTGCAAGTAGAGTGGAGAGCGCCGCTGATTTGCCGTACGAGACGCTTGGCAAATCCCTGAACAACCCTCCCTCCCTACTTCCAGACACAAGAACAAACAAGATCGGCTCGCGAAAAAGCCGGGGGAAAAGGAGAACCGGGTACACATATTCCACCTTGTTGTATCTCTCCGAAGCAGCACTCGGTGCATGTGTGTTCTGCGCAGATATCCCGCGGTATTCCAACGTCCCGTTACACGCGTCGAATACCCGCCGCGATTCCATCCAAGGTATTACGACCTACGCAAACACAGATTCCGTCTCAGGATCTTCGACCGCGTACGTACGGGGTGGGAAGATCCAAATTGGTTTACATTTCCGGATCTTTCCACCCCGAGGAGCGCAAAACGAGACTTGTTCAAGGGTTCGACAACCTCGAAACCTCGCCGACACCACTTTGCATCACTCTCTAGTCACTAGAGACTCGATGCTCGGTCAAAACTTGCGATCGCCTCGGAATCCGAGCATGCGCCAGCGCTACAAGTTTGATCGATTCGTAGCTCGGTACTGCGGAAGGTGGATCATACTGGACATGGGTTGTCGGAAACAAAGGTTCATCAGACCGGAACGTACCAAGATACAAATTCCAAGATACAATACTAAAAATCCAATAACGTACACGATCCAAACTAGGGATTCTGAATTTGTCCAATACCGAAAACCGACAATAGATCGATCGCAATACAATTTTGATGATATTCGTGGTATTTGGAGCGAACGGTTGCTTGTCATTTTGAACGATTTGTTTTCAAGGCAGTTGGAACACCATCGAGACGCTCAATTTCCCAAAATTTGGACCGCCGACATGGTTCGCGTCGGTATAACGTCTGTAGTTGGAGAAAGAGAAGTTCACGCATTCGGATGTTTTCGCCACCCTGCGCATAATGGGCGCTTGGCTGTTGCCCTCTATTCCGCAACCCTC
Source organism: Neodiprion lecontei (assembly GCF_021901455.1). NCBI lineage: Eukaryota > Metazoa > Arthropoda > Insecta > Hymenoptera > Diprionidae > Neodiprion > Neodiprion lecontei. Next base: position 562,822 of record NC_060265.1, read on the forward strand.
TTCGGCGGAAAGTCGGCGTTCTGTATCCAGAGCAGTGTGCTCGTATAACGGCAATAACCTCTAACGAAACTAACCTAGCGGTACCCGAGAAGCGTGAAGGAGAATAGACAAGAAAGCAAGGCGCAAGGCTGGTAATGTCAAAATTTGTATTCTCAGTGGGTGCCAGGACCATGCAGATCCCTGGCCATTATCGGGAAATCCAGCCATCGAAAACGTGTTTGATACCTTTCACCGTTTCACCGTTCCTACATCACCGCGGCTGGACGAAAAAGGGCAAAAGAGAAAAAGAAAACTTCGCAGGCAGGTCGGAACACTCGAGATCTTCATTATCGCAATTAAAACCTCCCCTCGTTGCGTTGTGCCGAAGGTCATCAAGGGTCGGGAGACCCGAATGACCAGCCATTGTCACGGAACATGTATTCGCACGCCGAGAACTCCAAAGAGTGTGATTATACGGAATTATACTCCTCACCACTTCGCCTACACTTACCGGAATCTGCATTGCGGCGGGGTACATTATTCCTCTGGTGCACTGCCGCCGCCGGAGAGCCGGAGGGGGATGAAAGGCCTTTGTGGACGATGTGTACCTAATAAGGCCAACCGGCCACGCTGCTCCTCCTCCGCCCTTTCCACGCGTACGTTATATGTATGTAGTACACCGCCACATTTTACCTCCCGCTAAACCGCCAGGAATTAGGGCTTTCAGGACCTCGTTCTCCACCCGCGTTCCCGCATGCCTATTATCCTTCTTGCTTCGTAATCGAGAGTCTTCGTATAGCGACGAAGCTAATTTTCTAATCGCATTTATAATTCCTAGTACAACGAACGGGGTCTGCAGTTTCGAGCATTCTTGTTCCACCACCTCATTAGTTTCACTATCCGCAGCATGGATTGCCGTTAGCTCTGGCATTTGATCACGACCGCGGAGTGTGTGTGTGTGTGTGTGTGTATCGATGCATAAGCATAATTTTATTATCAATAATAATCGATGTATTACAATTGCTCCGTATTCACAATGGGCGGATGTGTTTATACGAATACTGTATATATCGCGTCTGCGTTATCAATGTTGTTATTGCAATTATTATGTCTGGTTTGATTAAATTCAACAATTGAATTCGTAAACGATGTGTACAGTAACCGAGCTAATCGAGTTGAAATTAATTACACTCGGTATTCGCTCGTTGCCGCAGGGTAGGAGGTATCCGCCTATGTCGGTATGATAATATCGGCTGACGGAGTTTGAAAATTCGAGTCTCTTTCGCTATTATTCCTTTATCATACGCGCGAATTATGCCCACCGCGATCGAGTGTACCGAGGTATGCATAATTCGGTCTTAATGCGAGCACTGGAGCCGCGATTTCCAATTCACGTTTTACCACCGATTCCCCGATTCTCATTTCCATGCTTTCGTGGAACAACAGCTACGAGTGTAATACATATTCATCGCAGGGGCGAAAGTGGGAGGAAAAACCGAAGGGGCATTTTATTTTCGAATGAAAATTAGCCTCAACGAAACAGATGAGACACAAAACGAAAGAACACGAAGCGTTTGCAAGCTCCTTTGAAATTCGCGTGACAGGGGATCCAGACTCGTGGTTATTGTTCTTTTTACTTCTTCTTCGTGATTACTTTCCCCTTTTCAACCCGCTTTAATTTCTTGTACCCGTAATCTCGTACCCACGACAAAAGCGAAGGCTGTAGGTAAACGAAGAGAGAGAGAGAGAGAGAACGATAAAGCGAGAAGGAGTGAGAGACAGGAAAATGGTGGCGACGTGGTTCACGGAATACGTGACACGCCTAGGGATTACCTATTGCATGCAAACCGAGATTTCCGAGTTACAAGATTGCCCGAAACCTCGTCGAAGAATTCACGACCCCCCCACCGAAAACAGACTGTTGCTGTACACACGACAAGAAGAAGGCATCTTTTTTTCTTCTTGGAGGGGGGTTAAAGCTCGGCTGTTGTTACTTTGGTGAAAAAAAAGTAGAGATGAAAGATCGAGAAAAAAAAAAAAACAACGGGAAGCAGGGAGAATAATACGCGAATGATTAGTTTTCTTCGCAGGCTCGCGGCTTGGCCAATCGGAAATGATGGGAGAACACTGGAATTGGGTACACATATAATCATAGGCACGCCTGTTTTTGGATCGATAATAATTAGAGCCCCCCAAACTGCTCGACGTCGGCTTCGAAGGAGCCCGATGAACAACCATCGCGATTAATTAATTAGCCCTGTTTGGATAAGGCCGGGCACGTGTGCCGCACTCACACACGTTGAAATTCACACGTCGTTTACGTAGGCAGCCTACGCCGCCGAGCTCGTTTATCTTGGGTCGGTGGTCCGCCATCTTGAATAAACCAGCACCGAAACTCGCGTCAGCGGTGGAAAATCCGACCGGATTCACCGTCGTCTATCACATTTTCGCGAAATATTTAGTGAGCGGGTATACGAGTTGTTTGTTCAACGCGCGAATTACCCTCAGGCTTCGGTGATTTGCACCCTGTGGGATATACATATTTGCGCGCGAATTACATGTACTGGAAGAAGATATTCGGGCCTCTGTTTACACAATCATTCGAACGTACATCTTGCATAATTATTCTTTAATTATACCAAATATTATTATATGTAATATAATGTTGTTACAACGGGTACAATTATATGCATTGCACATACACTACGCTAGATTCTTTTTCTTTTTTGTTTTTTTTTTTTTTTTCTTGGTTTGTTTCAATCATATTTATACATAATATATAGTTAATTACACGCGTTATTCCTATATGAAATAACCAGCTTTTTAATTTTAACGATACAAAATATATTTACAGACTTATATATACATAAATATATATAAATATATTTATATATGTATGAGTACTTATTTGTTACAAAGACCGTCAGGCTTATAATGTACCTACGTATAATACCGTATTTAATATTGGTTATTTGTTTACCTTTATTCTCGTTCCTTAGTACTGCAGATTAAGCTATCCTGACCCTTTTTGCACCCCGATATTCCGAGATTTTGTTAATTCATTCACAGATAATCGCATTTGCACGAATATAGTATAATTTATTCGCTATTTGTTTTATTTCTTCTTTTTTCGCTTTATTGATCGTTTGTCATTTTTTTTTTTTTTTCTTCTTCTATTTATTTATAGCACGTTACACCGAGCCGCAGAAAGTTTTGCGGTGGCTATATTTGGCATTTCTTTCGTCTAAGCAAACAGTGAAAAATGAGAACGGCTAGCAGTAATTGGACTAATTACGGTCCAATTTTACAATCTACAAAGAATCTAAAGAGCTGTTTTTATAAATTGCGTATAGAATTGCGGGATATGTCATTTTATACGCGCTAAGATACTGCAAGTTGTACCCACAGGAGGAATCGTCGAAACCGGAAATAAATTAAGATAGTCTTGTGCATGAATTCAAAACGCACGATAAATGAATCGTGTAATTTCGCAATCTCATAGCGCGTACAAAGTACTACATTCACGGTATATAAATATGATATATTTACAAGTATAATTCAATTGCAAATTTTCCGTTTTGAGCTCGTGTCTAACTTACAAGCAGATGCGTATAATTTTCTACAAGACAAACTTCTGGATCAGGATTATTATTTATCAGACAATTATTATCAATTGTTGTACGATGTGTTAGCAATAGTAATCGTATTGTATAGAGTTTAATCACAAAAATTCATTGAAATATACAAATATGTTTTCACTATAATTAATCTTATAGCGTCTTTTCCTTTGCGGTTTCCTTCGATTCTTATTTCACACCGAGTACAATCCTTGTAGTATTTCAATGTCACAGATCGGTACAAAACATTCGATTGGTCCACATGCAAAGTACATAATTTGATACCCTTACTGCCGAAATCGATTCTTACTAATCTCAGTTCCGCTTATTTATTTACTTATTCATTTGTATCCATTTTTACATAAATTGTTTATTTTCTTATTTGCTGCTTCATCCTTCGCCTTTTTAAAATAATTTCAAACCTCGCCTTGCTGCAGCAACTTTCTCCCAGAACCGGAAAGCTGCATTGATTTCGAGATCTGCTAATAATACGATTGAACAATCTTATTCGCCAAATTTGTCGGCAGCTCATACCTGTTTCGCATTTCCTATCCGATATTTCGTTGCCGCATACATTTTTCTAATAATAAAACCTTTCTTCTCACACGGACAAAGCTTGTGAACCCTTCGGAATCATCGGTTTATCAATATCGAAGCGTTGTAAGTAGAGCATTCGGCGTTGAGAATGATTACTGAAATTTCAATAAACCTAAACGCACGTTGACTGTACAGCTAACCGTGAAAGTTTCAGAAATCAGTATTGTGAAATTTGAAACGAAAATGAAGTGGATTAAAATGAAATTAAAAGTAACACAACCACGGTGAATATTCGAATTATAATTATCATCGAGTTTATATGTATTATAGGACAAGTATATCATAAAACGATACAATGATACGCAATAATGATGATAGCAACAATATCTATAATAATTATAATAACAATGCGTTAAACGTCAACTATATATTATATACAATATGATGTTCTGTTGTATTAGATTGTACATTCAAGATTTCAAGCGATAGAAAATTACATCACCGTGATATCGTTACATCATATTGTTGTATAATATTGAATATTCGCGCCCTGCAGCTCCGGACCTTCAATTCAATTATACTTCGACGTATCGTAATATCATTCGTACAATAATACCGTTACACAACGTTATACCCTAGCATAAAAAATCACCATCGGCTCGATCGGTAAAATAAATTTTCCATCTCGTTTCAACGTCATCACCTCGACTTCGTCTCCTTTTGCTATCCTCACATGTCTTCGTTCGTCTTTGCGTAACGCGTTGCGCAAATTTGCGGGCCTCTACACGCTACGCGAAACAATTCCAAACCTCGTTGAAACCTGAATCAGACTGTAGGTACTAAAGCGTCTCGAGTAGGTTCTGGACGAGGAGCGCCGGCGCCGTGACTCGAGCTTTCGTCTTCCTCGTCTGCCGATCCGGTCGCACTCCGCAACGCGGCGCTCTCTGAAGCTGCTCCGATTTGTTGCTGTCCTGCTCCAGCTGGACCGAAACGCTCGCGACCCTCGGAGTCGTGCATCCCGTTTCCTGAAACACCCGAAAATACCGAGCGATGTTAAGAAAATGTATTAGAAAAAACTGCTTGACCGTCGATCAAACGAGGATATATTTGGAGAAAGAACGAAAAGAGACGACGGATGTAATTATAACGCAGAGAGTGGAGATTTCGTGAGAAACTTCACTGCCACGTCGACGGTGTTTAGTCTGAATTGTTCGAAAGTCGGAACAATTACGCGACAGGTACCGGTGTATAATCGTTTCAGCGCGACGGTTATTTCTGCGCTGCTGGCCGAACGGGGACACAGCGGGGAGAAATTAACTTCTTACGATAATGGCTGTACATTATATTATATATACTGCTGAAATTTTCCACGATTCGGTGGAGCAGCGTTCAACATCTCGGCATTCGATAGGAAACAGTCTTCGTCGAGAAGAAGACTCGAGCACGGAGACGAGAATAATTGCAGAGAGAGAGAGAGAGAGAGAGAGAGAGAGAGAGAACAACTAAAGGTATTTCGTATTTCTATTAAAAGCTCTAATTCCGCCTCTTCTTTTTTTTCGCCTTTTATAAATCGACGCGGTGAATGCGGAGAACTTGTCCGAAGGTTGGACGATACTTGGCGAGGCTTTCCGCGTGACGAGTAAGGAGACTAACTCGATTAGCCGTAAGTATAGCAAAACTCGAGTTCTAATCTCTGTCCTCTCATGCAGCTCGGCTGGAACTAAAACAGAACCCTATCGCCGGTTCGGCTGGTTAACCGTGTGCATGTAATACACGCGACTTTTCACAACTCGGAGCTCTTCCAAAGGTGGACAAAGTTCAGATCAGCGTCGTACATCTCAGCGCTTTGAATCGTTACGGTCTAGCTGCAGTTTAATTATAGACGAGGATCGTGCGATATAATATGCAAGTTTTATCAACGCGGCGGATTTATATATTATATAAAAAAAAGCTCCTTCTCTTTCCCTGTCCTTTATCGCAGAGGGAAGCGAATCTGCGGTGCAGGGTCGAACGATCTCCAATACGGCGGAAGATATCAGCCGGATGGAAAAAGAAAAACGCGTCTAATAAAAACAACGTTACGCACATGACTAGCCATGGAATAACGTATATACCTACATATGCATATAATCACCCGCAGGGGCTGACAAACGGACGTATGATAAATCGAAGCAAAAAAAAAATAGATCAGGCTTCTTCTATATCGTCATGTAAATAATAATTCTCTAGAAATTTTTGCACCCTATGGTGGAAGCCCTCTATATTTAACCATGAAAGGTGCATGGGCAAACATAGACCGTCGCCTTCGTGATGCACCGCTCCACACTCGACTGGCTCGAATCAGTCCTGCAACACTGCAGAAGCGGCACAATTCACAAACTCTCTCTCTCTCTCTGTGCATGCAGTGTTTATTATAAATTCTGCACCGTGTTACAAAGAGGAGATTAAACGCGGTCTCGGTCGTTTATTTACCCAGATGACGTTGACTTTACCGCGCGGAATAAATTGGCAAGAAAAAAGATGGAGAACGATGAATAAAATATAGACGGTGAACCCGAGGCGGAGATTATCACTCGAGTCGGTACGAGCGAAGAAATCTTGGGGAGCTGCTAATTAATTGATTTTAACCGATCTAGGCGAGTCTCGGATGGAAACTTCCGTCGGATCGGTAACGGAGTTGCGGAAAATTTCTCCGAAGGAGGCAAGGAGGTCAACCTCGTTCCTCGAAATGCGAGCTTTTCCCCGAGTGCACAGGGCGCGATCGTTCCGATCTCTCGGTGCAGCGGCTAACTAGAAACTTCGAATAGACAGAGACAGAGATAGAGCGAGAAGCTGGCGAAAGTTTAACCGACACGCAAGTTGAGCTTGCTTGACGATTTTCCGGTCGGAATTCGACGCGGGGCGATTACAACCCGAGCTTCATCTCCCACTTGGGACGGACGGAAACCGGTCCGACTGATTTTACAGCTGAAGAAGCCTTTTTTAATTAAAGTCATGAGACTAGAGGAAAAATCCTAATTAAATCTCGAAGCGAGAGCGGCTCGCGTCAGGCTGTTCTGGTATGAGAAACGGCATCCTACCGTGATTCAACTGCATCTGCCGCTAACATTTGTAGGGTGTAATGAATCACGGAAGAACAAGAGCCGCCTGTGCATGCACACGGAATTCCCCGTCATCCGTCTTTCCTTGCCTTTCATCTCACTCTCTCCCGCATTCTCTCTGTATTTTACGCTTTATCTAGAAATTCAACAGGCCTCTGTTGATACGACGTAACGCATTTATCACGTGTTTCTGTATCGTGCGGTAGTATTTCCTGATGTGCTCTTCTCGGAGGCGTCTCGTTTTCCCCTATCCATTCATTTGTTGCTCCGCCGACGGTAGGTTGGTAGGTAGGTACACGGGTATAATACATTTACGGTTGACTCGCATCCTTTGAAACTCGAGGTCATGCATAAGTCAGGAACTGCGAAACGCTTCGTCTCCTCGGCTCTGTTGTTAAAACGAATCGAACGATCTTCATCGCCGTTCATTCCTGGCTCCGAAAATTTTTCATTCCCTAAAATTGACTAATCCGAGCTTTTTCTTGCCACAGGTGCCGATAATCGTGTACAATTGTCAGATGATGCCAGTCCACCGTTTTCTGTTGGTTTAGGTAGTTTCACTCAATGATCTCCGAGAAATTCAACGATTTTCTTTCAAAACTGAGTCCCATTAAAAGTATTGTCCAACCTAGAAGTTACCTCAAATTCTATTTCACCGATTGCAAAATCAGAAATTATTCGGAAGCTAAAAGGCTTCTACGTTTTTGCGTATAAATTTTCATTTGTATCAAATCTCGTTCGACGAAAATTTATAACGCAATTGATTATTCGAGGATTAAATTGCGGAGGTACAATTATCGTAATAGATTTTCAGTAAAAATAACAGCTACGTAGCTTGTTTTGGCGTGCGAAAATTGAATCGGCTGTTCCAAGACCGACGCCGCTTGGTTAAAGGCTCTCAAAAGGGTGAAACGAGGGTCTTAGGAAACGCGACGTCGTTGAATGGGCGAAAGTTAGCAAGTCAGCGGGTTATTTAATTGAAAGGTATAACGATAACGGTGATTACGCGGGTATTACTAGACTACAGTCAACAACATCCCCGGAGCCGAGGCGATCACGGCAAGAGGGCACAACTGTACAGGCGAGGTGAAAATCAATGGGTAATTTCCGGTTTCGTTCAGCTCGCCTCGCGCGTTCCGTTTTTTAATCTAATTTCTGATCGGCCCAAGGGCGCAAGCTTATTGCGAGTCGATACGAATCTGGACAGCCGTCCTATCGCCGGTCAATCGCGGTTATATTCGCGTCCCCCGGGAACCCGAAACTCCGATTCCATAAACCGTGCTGTAATTCCGGAGAGTTCCAACCGCGTCGATTTAAAACGCGTTGCCAATCGGCGTCAGGATCGATCGACGCGAATGAAAATTTGTCGCTCGTTTAATGACGCACGGTTTCAAAGCGATACCGATTCCAACCCGGGCCGATAACCCTTTGCCGAATTTCGGTCGGAGTCAGAGGGGGGATTTTTAATTGAACCGGGTATATAAGGCTCGCGAAACAACCTCCCTCGGGAGCTTGCCGCGTGTAATGCTTTCGTTGTTCCCGAACGAATCCGGAACCACCCACCCAGAGACCGACTTCGGTCTCGCGGAAGTTACCGGGGGGCGGTATCGAAGTGACGGGGGTAGAGGGGCGGAACGATAACGGGTCTCTAATTAAATCCGAGAAGTGTTATCGTCGTATTACCATCGTTTACAGTCGTCATTGTTATCTCGGATACCGCTGTACATTATTTTTCTCATGCCGTGGTGTATAATCAGCCGATCCTCGAGATTCCCTCGAGGAATAATTGGCAACGTCTCGCAGCGAATAATTCGCCAATTTTTACAGAATATTAGCAATTTCGCCGTATATTTTGTCGAAATCGTTAACTTGCGGTACATTAACATGCGGAGATTATTAACGTGGAATATTTCAAAGCGTAGAAGACGACTTTATTGATCAAATTTCTCCCGTACTTTCTCCGTTTGCTTGATCGCAGAAAAAAAGAGATAAAAAAGAAGGAAGAAGAAAAAAAAAAGAAGAAGAAGAAGAAAAAAACTCACCGTCAGGCAGAGATTGTGCTGATGCTGATGGGCTCGATGACGAGACTCACTCTGCAGCTGCCATGCCCGGATGTAGAGGTCCCCTCGATAAATCAGACCCCCTCGCCTCGCTCGCAGCATCAAGTGCCACCTGAAAATGGAGTGTGGAAAATTTCAATTATACTAGCGTTATACGAGTAATCGTAAGAATTATTTCTACACGCAGAGAGAATTTTTTGAATTCACCAAATATGGCGAAAGAAATGTTGTTACATGTACAAAAAAAAAGGGGGGGAGTAAAAAAATAATTTGTGTTGTCAAATAAACTCACATTCATTACAATTAACAATATATTTCTTTCGTCGTATTTGATCACCATGGTTGGTAAGTTCAGCCATTTTATTTATTTTTTTTTTTTCCAGTTTATAGGGTACGGCAAACGAACGCTTTTTCAACTCAAGCTCAAACGCCGTAGTCACAGTTTACGAACACGGCTAATTTGAGTCGTGGATTGAATCACGGCCAGCTTCCAAGTCCCTCGGTTTAATCGACATTTTTTTTTTTTCTTTTATATATTCATTTGGTTCGATGTTTGCAAATTGGGAATCGTAACGGTGGATTGATACGAATCTCTTCGAAGCGCGAGATGAATTAATTGCGGACCTCGCATTGCCAGCCGAGGTCAAATACTGTTTCAGATGAACTTAACACGATGGTTTTGAAGGGGTGGCGAATGATGCGGATCAGGTTTTGCCAGTCATGGAAAAAGACTGGTTCCCTCACCCAGCGAGGTCAGCACAGCTCCTAATTAGTCGGAGTCTCTCGCAACCCAGAAAAAGAAGCAGAGAGAGAGAGAGAGAGAGAGAGTGCAAATCTGAATTTCAAAAATATCTCAACCTTAGATTCTCTTCGCTGTTTTGTTTCCTTCAATTAATTATATTCGTCGCCGAAATGTAAAAATCAAGGCACTCTATTCTCACAGTAAACTGATTTTAAGACAGACTCAAGGCCTTCGTGTTTTTCAAAATCATCCAAACTTGAATCCTGCAACTTTTTGCAGGTAGATCCAAAGATCTTTACGACGATGATTTTGCCATAAAATTCATGTTGCGCTTCAGTCTGTGCAAGTGACAAATTGTACGCGTGACGGTTAGAATATTCCGTAAAATTACGTGTTGATTCAAACTCTACGCGTGGTTATTTCCACATACATAGAGAAAATGTAATGGAATGATTGATTTTCGGGAGTTCATAAGGTTCTTCGTTTTCCTCGAGATCGTCATTACGAAGAAATCCCGACGTTGCAATATCTGATGAGAAATGAAGTATTCAAATTCCCGCGTGCCGTTTATGCCCACGTCCGTTTTTTGTTGCCATTCCACCTCTCCCAGTATATTTTCGAATGGTGAAAATCGGCAGACGGCAACCGCGAGTGGATTACACTAGCTATGCAGACGTCGGGCGAATTCGTTGACTGCAAATTTGTTGCAGACGCGAAGAACAAAGTCGGGGCAATGGATCGAGGATCGATGATATCGCGCGCTAGGTTCGGACGCGGATATATAATGATAGGGGAGGGTTCGTCGGTGATTTATAAAAGCGCCATTCCGCCGGCGAGATAAAGGTAATGGGCAAGCTGGCAGCAGCGCTGCGCTTTGACGGTGCTTTCGGGGCTTGCTTGATTTAACATTAGCCACGCGGCGTTTTCCGGATTTTCTGCTGCGCCAAGTTTTACGCGACACGTAGACACGCGTATCGTGCGAACTGTTATTGCAGGCTTGGCACCCGCCAAACACCGTCGCGGCCGAGTTATCATTTTTACCGACACACGGAAAGCGGGGCGAGAAGAAGGGAAACGGCCGCTCGTAAATTCCCGATTTATCAGTTCACCGGCCGCTTGCACCTCCGCGGAAAACGCCGACGACTTCGCGCCGAAATTACTATCCGAAACGATATCCGCGACACTGTTTTTCCATTTCGAAAAACCGTAAGCCGCCCCCATGCAAATCCGATTTGCGCCGCCCGAATTTTGCTAGCGTAAAATCTACCTCGATTTGGTTAAAAACCGTTCGCGGTTCGACGAAATTAATTTTCCCAGATGAAAAAATCACGTTCAATGTTACAATTCGATGTGTAGGAAAACACACGCGCCAATGTGAGTTCTGCAGGGGCGACTGATCGAAGCTTTAGCGTTTATTTTGCGGTCGTTTGAAAGCGTTAGGTGCGCGGATCCGTCATGCGTGAATTTAAAACTGCACGCGTCGATTGGTAAAATACAGACGCGCTTTAAGCGGCGAAACGATTTATCGGCTGGTTGTTCAATTTGACGGATACAACGGTCAAAGGATTGATAACACGTCGGGTGGACGAGGGAAGGTTTTTCGAAAAACTGAAAGCGTATGAATAGGTAAATATTCGAATAATGATTCAAGCTGTACGTTATACGATGTTGTGCTCGTCGATTTTGGGTGACTAGTGTAAGCCTTGGAATAAGTTATTCACTGAATTCAAAAGCTCGCAGCTCTTCACGATACTTCATACTTCAAGATAAATTACGAAATCTTACTTCAATTCGAACCCTTGGACTTAATAAAAACATTGAATGACAAAAAGTTGCAAGTAAATATCGAAAGACTGATCGTTGTTACAGTATTGATGTATAAATATACGTACACAACATACGTCGAAACAAAGAAAATTGAAGAAATATAAATGTTGCTTTTTGTGGGGGATTCGTTTGATCGGGGTTATTATTCAAAGTTCGCGCAGACGCGGATCAGCATTCGACGGAAAGAGGCGTTTCAGCCTCTCCGGAAGTCTGGATGGAATTGGTATTTTGATAATTCATAGATTCGAAACGCTGCTAAAGTCCCTCGGCAATGGATGCGAGGTCGGATCGGGTACGCAGGGCGAAACAAAGCTCAAGACTTTTTGCCCGTCCGACGTTCGTTGCGCGCCTCGCGCTTGACAGCCGCGAGGGTGAAAGAGATTGGAAAAATTCTGTCTTTCGTATGTTCGGTCGATTTGCTTCCCTCCAGCAAAACAGCGGCTACGTTTCAGCTCGCGAAACAACGCCGGCAACTCCGCAATTTTCTATTTCCTCACACGTCACGCCGCCAGCAGCAGCCATCCGCTTGTCACGGACCGGCGAGATTTATACGCGAATTTGTAATCCCGGATGAAGCGAGTGGCCGAGTTTGAAGATGTATCGAACCCATCGTCCGGTCGGAGAGTTATGAAGACAGAAATATGATGTAACGAAGGGCCGAAAGTGCGATTGAAGTTAATCGAGTGTTCAATTCAGTCGAAATGATATTTCTTCAACACGGAAAAAAATTTTAAACTTAGGAATTTCACCTACAACAGCACAATTAATGAACTTGAAGGGATCCCATCATCGACTAATTTCTGCAATAAAAGAATCGCATCCTTTGACCGATTTTGAATAACTAAGGCTCATTTTGTTCGCGAATAAATTCTATACGAATCTACAGAATCAATTTTTGAGTAACGGTGAAGTATTTTTCAGTAAGGTATTAGCACATTATTCGTCACAGTGACAATGATTTCAATAATCATATGATAGAACCTTGATGAATTGTAGAGAATCCATTTGCAATCAAATTTAGTGTTAGCTCATCGTGATCGTTTGAACAATGAGATTTTTTCACTGTACACTGTAAGAATATTCCACGATGGATTTAAATAAAACACGATTTGCTCTTAGTTCAACACTATCAAATTTCTCCACTAACGAATTATATTCAGGAAAATATGTCTTTTTTCTGCATACGTTTATTTATAAAAATTATAAGCAATTACGGATGCACAAAAAATCCTAATCATTCCAAAGTTCAAGTACTTTTGTTACCTGAAAATACAAAGCAATTCAAGATTTTGCATGAAATATAAAAAAAAAAAAATACAAAGAGGAGAAGAAAAAAAACGGGCGTACACTATAGTGGCGTCTGTGACTGAACCGGTTAACCTGCGTTATTTAAACGGTGTACGTGTTTGAATTCAACCCGCGCGTTTAGCGCGACTTTCATACACGCAGGCTCCGCCGATCGAGGATAATTACAAAAGAATAAATAGCGGCGAAAATTATTCCGGCGAGGAAATAGACCGCCGGCTTTCACTCATTTCAATCCCTCCCTTTTCTACTCCATTCATTCTCCTCTTCGCCTGTAATTAATTGCGTTGCTTCAGCCCCTAAAATCGCCTTAGACGTACCTCGTGACGAGCTGGTGAACCCGAGGCCACTGTCCCCTGGCGCGAAGGATCCTCGCCGTGCCGAGAAGGGAGGCTCTGTGACAGTTCGAGACCTCCATCCCCTTCAGAAAGTACCTCAGAGCGGCGAGCCATTTACCTGAAACAACGGGATGACGTTTTCTTTTCATCAATATACAACGAGTTTCCATTTCGCACAGCGGCATAATTAATCCGGCTTATGTGCATAATTAATGTATGTATAGTCTAGAGTGGTCCTCAAAAAGGTGATTTTTTAATTTCGCCTGGCTCACCCCCCTCCCCTCCCCCCCCCCCCCCTCCCAAATCGGTTCCAAATAATTCAAATATCATCCCTTGATTTTTCAGTTTTTTATCTTAGCTCTAGCCCGTGCCCTCGAGAGGTTTGGAGTTCCCCATTTAATCCTTTCGGGGGGACATTAAATCTACCGAACGGATTTCCATAAAATTTAGCACAGAGGGTTTCTTGGGTCGATTGGTGATTACGAATCTGAAGTGAAAATTACAAAATCCAAAATGGTAGATCCAATATGGCAACATCAAGTAACTTTTCGGATTTTGATCCGGCATGTCGGATCCGTCGTTTTGAATTTTGAAATTTCAATTTCAGATTCGCAATCAGCGGCCCTAAAAATCCCTTTGTATTAGATTGAAAAAATGAAGGATCTAGTTTTGAATTATTTTAAACGGTCAAATTTAAAAATGACATTTTCAAGAACCACCCCAATGCGTATACTCCTGAAGTTAAAAACGAACGCGATTGCTCGCAATTTGCTGGAAGGTAAATTCTCGGGGGAAACTCGTCACGTACCGTTGCTGTTCAACCATGCCGCGTACTCGGCTAGGTGGTCAGGGCTTCGTGGCTGGAGACGAACGACGTGCCGAAGAAGCGCCCCCGCTGTTTGCCCGGTCGCCAATCGCGCCAGCACCAAATAGGCGGGGGTGTAAGCTGGATCCAAGGACACGCATCTCTGCAGCATCCTTATGCACTCGTCAGTCCGATTCGTTTTTCTGGAAAAACAAAGAAACCAAAAAAAAGCTGAGGTGAACGGTGGTTCAAAAAATTAAAGGAATCCCCTTTGGTCTTAAAGTGAAAAGGATATAATGGCTCAAACTCGAATGAAATGAAAATTTCTCAGAACCATTGATTACCGATACCCTACATTTTGATATTTATTACTAAATTTTTATTCAGGATGAGCTACTGCATCGTCCTGGATGTTCTTGATGGTGAAATTATTTTCTTTTATCGATCCTTCGACCGCCCGGGTGGTATAACGAAAGCGCTAGGATGGGGAAATCGTGTGTACCTACACGGATTGTGTAGCGAGGTATGTATAATGGCGCACGTATGGTATATTCCCGCGCCATAAATTCAACCTTGTAATAAATTAAACGGCAATTTAAAAGGACTTGGGGGAAGGTGAATTATGGTTCAGCTTTGACGGTTTACCGACTAGGTGGCCGTAAAAAGGGACGCGGTAATCACGTTAGAATCCCCAATGGTCAGGCTAGCAGGGGTGGTAATATGACAATCCCTTGTTCATAATTGTTTACCACATAACCAAATTCACGTTACGCGCGAGGTTATTTTTCGAGAGATGAGGGAATAAATTGGCGAAGAAAGAAATCGAAGGGAATGAAAAACATCGCAGCGAAAGTTTCAAAGAAAAGGTTGAGTGAAGCGATTTGCGATTAATTCTCTACTTTCACATCGTTTTTCCCGGTGAATCTAGCAAAACTTATGGGCTTGCGTAATTTTGAAACACCGACATTGCAGCGTGTATTCGTGAATGAATAAACACTGCAAGAAATATTCTCCCGCTTCTACCAGTGCCACGGGTTCGCATACGTTCACATTCGGTATACATTTTCATCCGGCTCTGATCTTCTCGAATCCTCGCGTTTACGGAAAATTCAGCACTCTACAAGGATTTCACGTTACACACGTTGTATATGTATAAATGTGCATACATATGTAAGAAACGTCTGAAGATTTCAAGTAAAATATTCAACGCCACAGGATGCGCCCCTGAAAAACAGCCCCGAAAAAATCGAAACGAGATAGAAAAAAACCACGCCATTCCTCGAGGTCTCGGATATATTACGTTGATCCTTCGACTTTTGTGCTTTACGAACACCCGCGCGTTCATCGTGAGTGTTATACCTTACTTTTTCAATTACCGAAATAGATTAAATTGGTAAAAGGAAACGAAACAAGATCACGTAATTTTGGGTTACTTCTTTTAACACGGCGCAAATGAAAGACCGAATTCTACATTATCCACGATTGAAGTGAAAGAAAAACAAATCGTTGTTCAGTCCAACCGAGCGGGAGAACGACAGAAACTATAAAAAACGAAACAATTGTTACAGCGATAACTTACGGAGGGTTTAAATGACTGCGGAAAAGTGACCTACGGTTAAAACGAAAGCACACGCAGAGGTATAAGACACCTATACGCAAACGGAAGCAGAAACGGTGTGCGAAGCTTTTGCTCGTGTTAATTAAACTTTAATTTTGTCCGAAGCGGCATGAATTACCGCGGCACGCAAGATTTAACGCGTGAAATTCGCGTGAGCGCTTTTCGGCCAATAAAACGGACAATAAACCGTTGATAAAATTGTCCCATGCCTGCAACGAAGGCGCGTATATACGTACATTATACGATCCATTATTTCGCGCGACCATCTTCGCGGGGGTTCTAATTAATATTTTTCCGGCAAAATATAGAACCGAATCAGGGAACAACGAAATTCGAGGAAAACAATTTGAGAATCATCAATTACGATAAGATCGCGATGGATGTTCGCGATATTCGTTAACACACGCAGGGCTGCAGGCCGTCGGAGCGACAATACATGTATTGAATTGCATATCTTAATTGAATCTGCGATTCACGCGAGCAACTTTTTCGAGGTGTCGCCTCGCTTTGCGGCGAAGCCGAAGCCGAGGGGGGAGTTATAATGCGAAATAAATTACCTGTAGAGCTGGCCAAGATTGTAATGAGCGTTGACGTGACCCGGCTGGGCGTTAATGGCTGACAGAAAGTGCTGTTCAGCCTCTTCGCCGACCGTCAGAGTTCCCAGGTTGTTGTGAGCGCTCGCGTAAGTCGGCCACAGCCTGAAACAGACGGGAATTGAACGGGGCGAATGATTGCCTGTAGATTTTTGCCGATCGTGAAGCACCGACAAGCCGCAGCGATACGGCTATCGATCCCTGCAGCGATGGGAATTCAACGGCGAAAATTCTGCACGGCACAGAAATGAGCGGATCTACGGAACTCGGTTAAGTTTCCTGAGCTGTTGCAGTTCGACTGTACAAAGCGACGTGCATTGCGGCAGAGCTCCCGGTTAGCTGTCGGGGATTAATTTCACCGAATCCGAGGATGCCGGGATATTACGCTCCGATGGAATCCGCCTCCCCTGCACAGCTGAAATATTGAATCGGTCTAGAACAAACTACGATTGGCACGCCAGATTACAAGCTTTGCTGAATAGCCTGGAATACAGTCAGTTGGCGGAGTCGGGGGAACTTGAACGCGACATTACAGTTTCACTTTTCCACCGGGTAGAATAATTCGAAAAAACTTTTCCCACTCGCGGAGTATGATTGGTAGGAAAGTGGGTGGCAATCGGCGGAACCTGAATTCAAATGGACAAAGAGAAAAGGGGCCTTGAGGCTGGTCAATGAATTACGAGCATTCCCTAATCGAAATTTAGCGCCTACTTTACAGATAGTAAAGTAGGTTCTGTTCTAACGCTGAGAATGTCCAAAATTTACTGATTTACCAAGTTTAGGCTCAAAATAGGGTCTGCTTAAAACTTCCTTCAACCATCCAGAGGTAGTACAGCGCTTCTAGTTAAAGGGGTTTTTGTATCCGTAAGAACGTTGGATAAATACAGCTGAAATGCAATACTTGATTTTCAAACGTTATTGAAACTGGTCAAAATTATGTCGAAATAGCTCTCGTATTATTCATTGCGAGCACTTGAATATCGCTGTAATAATGCATCTGTATAGGAGGAGATACAGGTCCAAGGGGGAGCTGTAGATTGAACTGCGACAAACCAGATTCAATCGTCGACCAAGAGCGTCAAATTAGGGTTTGGTACCTTTGTCCTACGGAGCTGGAGGTTCGACGTACGGTTTGTTTTCAAATTCTTAGGAGTCAGAGGGTCAATGTAAGATTTCTAGGTTCAGTTTCCTTCAAAGTAGGTTTATATGAATCTCGGTAGGGTCAAACGTAGGCGCTAAATTTGAACTCGAGTTCGACTTGAATGCCGGAAAACGTCTATCTAGTTTGAAAAACATGGTTTTCTCCGTTTAGTTTACGTAATTGTTTTTATTTATTTATTTATTTTTTCTTAACTCAAATTCACATTCAAACGGAGGGATACATCGATGCACGTAGTTCAGGGGTTAAACGATCGCCTAATTTTTTCATTCCTATAGCTTTCCATCTTCTTCTCGCGGTTTCGAAGGGGAGGTAACAATAAGTGCGGATCCTCGGCGAGGCGCCGGAGGCGTTGGGGAAGTAATCCAAGCTTCATTTCGCGGTGCACACATCGAGATATTTCGAGGCGGCGACGGGGTGGATCCGGGTCTCTGGTACGACTCGCAGGAAAAACAACGATCCTACCGCCTCGGGTGAAACGATTTTACACTCGACACCCGCCGCTAAAGCCAATTTCAAACACTTCAGACAACCGTGCACAGCAAGCGCTGCGGCAACCTTAGGTAGACAATTTTCAACCCTTAGATATACGTATAGTCGGTGGCGCCGTGCATGCGGTCGGTTCTTATTGCCGTCAAAGGAAAGCGACAAACTGAAACTTGGAATTTTCCGCTACGCTGGAAACGTTTCGTCTCCTGACAATGGAAAACATCGGCCTTCTTTGAGCCCGGGAAAAATGTCGGACGAGAATTTTATCAATTATAGAGACTCGGCGAGAAGGGAGAGCCCTTTTTCCTCTCCTCGTAAAGGCGGGCGATAAGCTTCGGACAGCAGCGCGACTAATATCAGCCGGCGAGGGGGAGAAAAGCACGAAGCGTCACGTCCTATCGACTAGAACGGATTTTTCTACGGGACTCCGCGACTCGAACACGGCTGGGATTAAGAGCTTCCGAGTGAAACGCCGGCTGGACTCGGATGCAGCTACGGCAGCAGTCGAAGCTTAAATCCGGTGATCTGCTTGTTCGGATCTCGAGCTTCGTCCGATCACTCCTCCCGTGTCTCCTCCCTGTTGGTGGTGTAAAAAATTTTGAACCAGTCGGTTTCTCGGTTTATTCTCCAGTCTTGCAAAGGTCAGCAGTAGCTAAGCGAGGTCGAACTATTATGAAAATTTTGGAGTGAGTAACCTGTACCAATTATTGACACGTCTAGACCCCTTTCATATTTCAAAATTGTAAATTGACGGCACAAAATGTGAATTTTTCGACGACAAAATCAATCTCTAGAGGGTTAAACTGTACAAATTTATCTTCAAGTAATTTTGGAACCGAGGATCAAACGGATACAACCAAAGGAGGTCAGTAACTGGTACACTCACCTTATGCGGAGAGTACAAAAAAACTTTGGTTAATATATCTAGGAACAGTGGGCGACGTTTTTGCAGAGCTCCGATCATTTCGCGTGTAATTGCAGTTGAATAGGAGGCGGGCAATATTGCGAGATGAAATTCCCCTGAAAGCTAGACTCGGACAGTTCTGCGTGGCTTTTCGGAGTAGAGCTCCTTTTATGCATGCATAATCCTTCGTGTATTGTTAGGCAGATACGTTTACAAAAGACGCGAGAGTTTCCCGGGGTGAGTCGGGTGGATACAAAGCTGGTGTAAGACGGCGGAAGACTGAAGTGGTCTTTCTTAATTACCGGTACGTGACAACAAGGCGACCACAGAGGCAGGCCACCGGAGCTCGACTTCCGGTTTCGGGGCCATGGTACCAGGGTGACTCTATCTTGGAGTTCCAGGGCTTGGGAAATAAGGGTCATCCGGAAGTTCGACTTTCGCTACCCGCGGATCGGCGAAAGTCGCGAATTTTCACGACGCTGAAAAAGCCGGGTGGAAATGAACAGCACGCCGTTTATCACGGCTCTGAATTTTCCGGTGTATTCTTGCCGTGACGAGTATAATGGCGATAAGGAAGAGCGATACGAGGACCGCGCGACGGGAATCCAGATTGGCGAGGTGCTCAGGGACATTC
Source organism: Neodiprion lecontei (assembly GCF_021901455.1). Classification (NCBI taxonomy): domain Eukaryota; kingdom Metazoa; phylum Arthropoda; class Insecta; order Hymenoptera; family Diprionidae; genus Neodiprion; species Neodiprion lecontei. The sequence goes on from NC_060265.1 coordinate 582,530, forward strand.
GCTGTACGAGCCGAAACGAAGCGAACCGAGGGAAACTCGATCGAGTTAAAAGTAAATCGATCACATATAGTTTTAAAAGTTATTTAAACTTTTTCCATGTACCTACCCTTAAACCCGCCCCGCGTCCCTCGTCCCTCAAACTCTCTGGTTAAAAAGTACTTCTTCGGAGTTATACCGACGCGACGGGTCAGAGCTGGTACCTATAGCGATACGCTTCTCAACCTTATCTAACGTCATCCTATCTCGACCATCTTACTAACTCTGCAGGGAACGTGGCTCGCAATTTTATCCGCAGAATTTACTCTTCGCTAGTGGATTCTGAGGTCAGGCGGAGACTCTGAGTGAGACTTTCCAGCAGAGACAATGTTGGTTATTGGATATTTATGATGCGCTTCAAGAACTCGAAGTAAAGCACCAAGTTCAATTTGCCAAATTCACAAAACGAGAGCAAATTCTATTTCATTGAAGACACGACCAAATAGTCGTAGATTTTTTAAAGCCCGCTATATTCTTGTCGACTGAAAAACATTGGTGAAACGAATATTGATTGAATCGCACGTCGAACAAAAGTTCGGGTTAAATTTATATTGAAATCTGTTCACGGGCCAGTGATTTTTCAACTCGTGTCAACAAATTTCCAAAATCTGTTTAACCCGTATCACGTGGAACGGCGTGTGGGTGAAATGGACTTCATTTCTCACTCGAGGATTCGGGCATGCGAGCACATACGAGTACGGAAAGGTGGGTCAAGCTGCGAGAGGAGGAGAAAGAGAAAAAAAATTGCTTCTATTATTTGGAGCGCTTAAGGGAGGCTCGATGCTAGTTCATTCGGCAAAGAGGCGAATACAAAGAGGGCGGCCGGGCGGCATGGCTTCAGCCTATATACCTATTCAGAGCGCACGCCGGCTCGCTTTATCTTCTTCTTATAAATGAAACAGGTTATTTATTATCCAATAAAGAGACACTCGCTGGGCGAAGCGTCCCAGCGGGCGCCGTTCTCTCCTCGACGGCGCTGCTCCGAGCTTCTTCTCCTCCCTGCAAGAAGAAGCGCGCGAAATTCACGCGTCTACACTTGACGTATAAATATCGGCGGCAACCCCTGACCCTTCCCTCCCAAACAGCTGAAAACATAATCCGGGAGCTTTCTATCGATTCCGGAAATCTAGTCGCTGTTCCAAGGGATAGGTAAATTTTTTTACTGGAATGAAAAGCAGTCTCTTCGCGTCGGTGGTAAAAGCAGCGAGTGATTTGAGAGAGAGCCGAAAACCACTCGTTGTCGGTTTACGATGTTTAGAGAAAGAGAACTCTGCGGCCCTCGCTAAGCGAGTTACACAATACCGGGTACGAAAATTGAAGATTCTTCATGCAAAGAAGACAAGTGTCTCTTCCCCTGAAAAAGGCGAACCAGTGGGGTCAAAATTCCCCTCTCTTTTGCATCTTTGTGTCCTTAACCAGGACCTGCATGCCGCTTGTTTGAAAAAATCCAGAGTCAGTTAGAACCAAACTAGTATCAAGTCAACATAAATTATGCAAACACATGACGAATTATATACCTTATATATTTTCTATGAAATTTCTCGTTGAATCAAGATGCTCGATCATCAAACATCGGGACATTAAGAACCCATTACGTTCATCTAAATAGTAAAATATCTTTCAGTTATAAACACTAACTAATTAGTACAACGTGGTCTTAAATTTATTAAAAACCAATATGCGAACCTCACGTATATCTTCACACGCGGAGACAGTAAGATCAACAAGGTGTATCTTTTATCCGTTCCCTTTTTATCGGTTCAAACGTAGTCAGCTCCATCAAGGCGGCTGAGGCAAGGTTGACAAAGTAAATCAAAGATGTAACGGAAGGGTGAACGATGAAGGGGGAAAAAGCAGCGGGTATCAATATAGCATCGCGAGACCGAACATTGATCCCTCTGTTCTGTTTTACCTAACTTTCGTCATTTTTATCGCGGTGCTGCATGCGATGCGTTATCGATATCGCCGCTTTTATGGTCCGAAAATTATGGGGCTCGTTGTCCCTGGTCGATGCAATCGGAAACCGACTGATGGGTTCCTCCTGAAACCGCGAAGCGCCCGAATTTAAATAATATTGTTTCCGCGAATCGGCCGCGCTGATCACGAACAGACGAGTCAAAAGGTCCTGCGAGACCGTGAGCATTGTATGAATTTCAAAAACGCCCCTATAAATTCCCTCGATTCCCATTGTTCGCCTTCAGTCGAGGCCCTGCCTTCTACACGCATACATATATATGTATATATATACATATATATATATACGAGTATACATGTATATACACATACATTATATCTACACGCGGCAGAATTTTATTTAGTTTTATTCTCGCACTTGTTAGCACGCCTCCAGCAACCGATACGCGAGACAAATTGATACCTCGAAATGGCAATCGAAAATTCTGATATATGTATAATAATATTCAGTTACCCGCGAGCTCTCGGCACTCTTGCGGAAATTCGTAAGACTTGAAACAGAATGGCTAAAAATGCAGCGACGAATGCGTGCAGCTTGAGGAGGCATTTACACGAATTTTAGTTAATTTTTTTTCACGCAGGAAAAGTTAAAAAATTTTTAAAGGTTTTAGGCGAGCAGTTCTTAAATCTTTTAGAGTAAATTTACCTCATTAAAATATGTAACAAAAATTACCTCAATTGGCCGTATGCAGAGTCATACAAAGTAAAGGTTTTCGACCCCCAAAAATTTCTCCGGTCAGAGAAGGGATGTAAGAGTACAAAAATGGAAAAAACCGTAAATCGATTATTTGGCCATAAATGCCCCCATAATATTCTCCTAGGATCGAATTATACCCGTATTACCGGTCACCCGTATACCCCGGTTTTTATTTTCTCTAAGCTTTTTACGAGATGCACATACGTTGCGTCAATGTATTCAAAGGTCTCCTTGCTTTTAGCCTGATTTACTGCGGCTGATATAGACGGACGAGCCGATTTCCCATCATCCCCGTTTTTATACCCCTCGGAGAATAATGCTCCCTCTCTCTCTCTCTTTCTCTCTCTTTCTGCTTCGGCGCGACAGCCAAGAATACCATAAAATTGCAATCAAACAATGCATTATCGTAAATATAATGTTCCTTGTAGCACATAAATTTTTCATAGCTTATTTATGTACACGGATGTACATGTATTTATGCATTTTTTCAGTAAAGCTTATGTTGTTGGTCTGTACTATTGGACGTGATTTTCGTTGGTAAATGAATACAGAAGTGAATGTGTGTATAATGAAGGTATTATCCGCCATGTTATATAGAAGGAAGAAAAAAAAATCACTTACCGTCGTGTTTTAATTCCACGAAATAATTTACGCTTATTGGATTCAAAAAACGAACTGTTATACATGCGAAGAAATACCTCGTTACTCCTGGAAAGCAGAAATTAATTTTTAACGATAAATCAGAGTTTAAGCAATTTTACAAAAATAATTTTATACACAATGCGCAGTATCTAACAACACGTATAATATGTTATACTTATTCGTCAACATTCTATAAGATAATGATGTGATTTCAGAAAGTCAAACAATCTCTCCTCAATCCGTTAAAATTGTCTTCTATTAATTCGGAGCAAAAGTATAAGTGGGAAAATTCTTTTGAGTCGAATAGAAGCAAATGTCACGATAGAATCCGAAGCACAACGACCGTCAGAGGAGGTTTAAGAGAAATATTTTACTCCGCGCTTGTTTCTGTTTGGTTTTTATTTCGATGATGCGAATCGATCGATATCCGGAGCTGGAAGTTCGTGGAAGAAAAAGTCATTATCCTAGTATCCAACACAATGCCGAAACGGGTTCGAAGTAATTAGCCGAGGGGCAGAGTCAGCCAGGTTTTAAAGCTCGGATGAATTCGGATGTATAAGTTTAGCATAATTATTCGGTTTAGTTCGGGATTAATTAAGTACACTAAACCGCAGAAGTTGATTCTGCCACCGGACTCGGTCCCCGAGGAGTCGACTGTATAACGCTTACATCTTTACCGATTAATTTCACGATGCCGTTCCGACCGCCTTGCCTCGCCTCGCCTCGTGAATTGATCGCTGCTTTGAAGTGCTTGAATAATTTCTCTTGCCCGGTAATCGTGCTCGCCTTAATTTGCTACTTGACCTAACCAACTTACTTAACAGCGATTTACGAGCTCACCCAATTGGTAAATCTCGAGTTATGTATTTTCCACTTCACCTACCCCATAACTACCCCGTATTACTTTTTCGAGCTCAAACAAGGTGAAACGAGCTTCGTTCAGTCGACCGAAAACTTTAGTTGCATTTATTTTATGCGCGCAAACAAATCCTGCAGGCTTACGCAATCTCGTTGAATATCATCGAAAAATACACCTGAATACACAGGGTATTACACGTCAAATCGAACGGTCGGATTAAATCTGACTGCCCTTGAACACAGTCAAAGTACGTATTGAAAGGATGAACTTTGAATATTTTCAGATTTTTTCGGCACGTGGTTTCTTCATGACAGCTCGTCCAATAGATTTATTTCAACTACGTAGCTTAAAACCTGCACGACGTATGAAAAATGTTCGTTTACAAAAATTTCAGATTTCTCTTGCGAACTTCTCGAGAGTATTTTTTCGGATTTTTCATTCCCCGTTTCAGTGTAGTATTGATAAAAAATGCGCGCAAATTATTCGAAACTGAAAAGTAGCCTGATCGAATGGGCTACAATTTATACACAGCGTGCCTTCTTCAATGCGAAAGGTTGTCTGAAAATTTCATAGTGGCCGGAGCAGTGGTTCGGAAGATATATCAACAAATATTCACACGGTTGCGAGAATTCGGTTCAAACTTCGCGGCGCGGCAAGCTAATTGCTCACCCTGCTCGTGGCGCTGCTGCGCCCTCGAGCCCGATCTTCAGTTGTTGCGCGTGTTGTTTACAAAATCGGTTGTCGACTGTTTCTCGCGGAGTATACTTCGGTCTATTATTTGTTACGATTCCTGACGTGATGTGTAAGTGTCGTACTGCCGGACAACATTCTTGAAGCATACTCATCCAAGGTAAGAATTCAAAACTATGTGTTGCGTATCGTAATACCGATTGTATGACTTTCACCGTTCGTACCGCCACGTTACAGTACGTATGGTGAGAAATTTCACAGTTCCATGCAAACTGTTGCTTGTAAATTTTCAACTACTTTTCCGCCCACTGCGATATATGTAGACAATCTTTGGTACTGAAAAAGATACGCTGTGTAAAAATTTCAGCCAATTCGATTAGGGCGCTGTTCTGTTACGGAAGATTTTCGAAGATTTTTCATAAAAACTATACGTTGACGTGGCACGAGAAGTCACGGAAACTTACAAAGATGCGAAACTTTTGCATAGGAACTTTTTCTATATGACATCTGTCTTTCAAGCTGTGTTAACTTGAATAAATGACAAATCGGCAAACGCTGATTTCCGACTAGCTGCGGTCCCAAAATGCTTGGTCAGGAAAATTTGAAAAAATTCGGGTTTCATAATGGCAATACGAACTTCAAGTGAGTAAAAGGGCGTGTAACGGGTTTTGCTTCTCCTTGAGCCTATAGCGTGGATGTACGCCTGATTGCGGTGACGCGAGTCTCTCGATCATCGATGTGTGTGTGCCGTTCCTGCGGGTGGCTGGCAATCGAATGTCGTCCGAAATAAGAGAGCTGGGCACACCGACCTCAGTGCCGGATCGTTCATTCCTGGTCACTTTGTCTTATAATTTTATCTTTATTCCGGGTTGCTTTGGCTTATAATTTTACCTCTATTCCTGGTTACTATGTTTCATAATTTTATCTTCGTATACCTGTTGGTTACTGTGTTTATAATTTTATCTTCGAAGACCTGTCGGTTCCTGCTGGTTCCTGTCTTTCTCCAATTTCATTTTTATATACATGTGGATTACTGTCGTCATACAATTCGTGAATCATGTTTTTTTTTTTATATACAATCAGACAGCTTGCCAAGGCACATTCGTTATATGAATATCATAATACATTTTGGAGTCTTATTTATTTGAACGTTTCCCCTTTGGTTATCCCGTAACTGATCAATCCGTGCTCATTCATTTAATCGTGTTTTAAACAATTAAATACCGATTCAACAAAAATATATTACAGGCGAAAACATCAAAAGTGGTCGGGGAAAAAATCTTGTATTTTCGTTCGATTTGACGTGGAATCCCCCGTTATACATATAAATAGAAAAATGAATAAAACTCGCGTGTCGATGAGTGACGCGGAATTACGCCGAAACTGAACCGAGTGAAATTGGCTTGTGGGGCTTAGGATGTTGAGCAAAAAAGCGATCCTTCGAAAATGCAATATTCGCAGAATAATTACGCCATCGCGAACAGCGATTGTAAAACGTTACGGTGACAAAAAGAGAGTATTCTGTATATGTACTCGGTCGGAAATTGCCATTTACGAAAGGCTTAAATTTTTCGCGAATTCACCCTGCAGTGCACGTATTGTACATGGGAAATTAGATCCTCGATTGGAGCGATGCGAGTGTTGGAAAGCGAGGCGGTGTCGATGAAACGTAATTTTCATCGTTGTCGGAGCCCCCTGGATTTTTACTCGTTTTCATGCACGCCTGTGTTTGTCCGGAGTGATTGCATTTTCGAAGACAAATATTGCGCCATTACGACGGCGTGATTGGCTGCTACGGTACGGAGATACCTACCCTCCTGCCGCTGCAGTTCGCACCCTGTTTATTGCCGTAATTGCACCCCCCTTAATTGCCTCCAATTCCGGTACGGAATTCGGTCCCGCAGACTTCGACGGGGCTTCAGAACCGGCGAAAACTATCGGACAAAAATCGTTCGACGATTCGACCTCCGCGGTTCGCATCACCACCCAGAAGTCTCTCGGTTCTACCAGTCTCGTTATAAAAAGGGGGGGAACAACATCGCGACGACTTTCAGAGAATGGGTGCTAATTATTTTCGACGGGCACTCGCGTTCGGCAGCCTGCATCAATTGCAGATCCAGCTTTTGTTGGCCTTTGCTCGAAGTGCAGTCACCATTATCGAGGGGAATGTCGAGGCAACGATACTGCTGCGTCGATTAAGCGCAGTCGGTGCAGCGCGTGTCTTTGAAAAAGCTGATACTGAGAGTGTCTGATGCAATTTCTTTCGTTCCTCCATAGAATCGGAAATTTCGAACACCTCGCTGCGTGGATTATTTGTGCAATTTTGATGAATGATATTCTCGTCGTAGCTGAGCTCGAAGGCTCGATGATCAATTAATTCGTGAATTTCGGGACAATGTGTCTGCGATTCGACAGCACTCATGTTTTTATGGAATAATTACGGAGGTGGGTGTAAGATGAGGAGTAGTTCAGAGTTTTTTACCTCCCGCACTTGTCGTGATTCTTTTACGAAGTTCGCTGAGCGACGAGTGCCTGTATTTACGGGAATTAAGCGACTCCGACCAACCGACAAGACTCTCGTATTTTTACTCGTGCAGTGCTGTGAACTTGGTGGAAAAAAAGAAAACCGATTGTGCGGCAGTTTGAACCGAGGTACAAGGGCCGCGCAGCACGCTGAAAAGACGAAAGGACTGCGTGAATTGCGATGTGATTTTGGTGTAGGAATGATGAAATACAGGACGGAAAATAGTTGTAACGGGAACAGAAATGAGAATTAAAATTAATGAAATGTTTTCACTTTGGAGCTTTAACAAAAAAAAAAGTTGCAAGGTATAAAAATGACTCTTAGTTTTGAAAGCCGGTTCGTGAATTCTATGAATATTTGGAATTGAAAGACGCAAAGCTGGCGGGGACAGTCATTTGGTAGATTTCAAGCGAGACTTTTATTCAACCGCTCTCTCAGTTTGCCCCAAGGAACGAGGAAACAAGGGTATAAATTTATCGTTCGGAAAAACATTTTCCTGCCGGCAAATTGACTCTTGAAACTTGTACGAGAATAAGGGAGTGAGAGCTGGCATTAAAATACCCTAAAATATTAACTCAACGACGAGAGATCGTTTCTTTTGGGTTGATAAATTATTTGGAAATTATTTGATTAAAGAGCTCCGGATGAGAAAAGGCTGCTTTTATTATACGAAAATGTAAAGTTTTCTTACAGGATTGATAGTCGATATGTCGCGTCGTTTTCGGTACTTCATTCCTTAAATAACAAAAACATCTCGCGCTGACGATGACGAGGGTAATTCACTCGGTTGAGGGTATTTCTAATGAAAGCAACAAGGAAATCCCCTGCGCTTAGCATCGGTATACATAATACAGAGCTGCCGAAGATTGCATCGGATGTGCTTCAGGCGCAACTTTCAATTCCATGGAAAGTTGTTTAATGGGGTCGTTATCCCTCAGGTCGAAACTTTAAGCCGTCGCGACGCGGATAGGGTTCCAGAATCCATTGAGAATGAGCTAAGGGACACCTGCCATCCACGAGAAGTCTCTCCCTGATGTTCAAATTGAAAAGAAGTCACCAAGAGGGGCAACGCCACGTTTCTTGAAAACGGCTCACCTCAAAGAGAGAGGATGAATAAATATCAAAGAGAACAACGAGCGGCGCGTTGAAAAATTGGGCTTTGGAAACGGACGATCGATTAGCGGAACATTCTTTTTTCTTTTTTTTTTTTTTTAACTGCGCTCATCGGTTAGATTTCTCGATAACTTTGTACTCCGTGGCCGTTTTGTCTAGTGGTCAATGGGATAAGCGACAAATGAGTGAAAGCCTTTTGAGAGCAGCACGTCTTGAAGCGGTCCGACTCAACCGCGCTCGTCGATAAGAATGAGAGGAGAAAAAGAGGTGAAGTTTTCAGGATTCCGTCGTTGAGTCTCGGCCATGTTCAAAGCAACAAGAGAGTGCAACCCCGAAGTCACAGTACGTACAAACAAGACTGGAAAAAGGAAAATACGAAGTCCGGGAGATAGGGGGGCCCCTATCTAGATAGACTAGGAGAGTGGAGGAAAAATAAGGTGAATAAAAGAGGGATGAAAGAGAAGGAAAAATAAATAACACCGGCTTCCTACTTCGGTTCAGGCAGATCGAAGATCTCGGGCTTTCGAAGTCTGAGCCTCGAAGAGAATCTATAAGTTCGAGGATAGAGTGGATGGAAGCTCGACCTGCCGCTCGGTCCAGGATAGCGGAAACGGCGTGGCAGCTAGAACATCAAACGGAATCTTTAGTGATCGGTTACGGCGGCGGTTGAAGTGCGAATCTTTTTCCGCCCCGCGTGTCTGCAGCGACGTTTCCCCCATTTTCATACCCGGTAGTAACAAGCACATATACGTACGTACATCCTCGTTTCCGTCGTTCAGTCTCTACATAAACTCTCGACGTAACGCGACGTCTTTGAGACGTCTCCAGTGCTTTTACGTGTTATAGAGACCCCGTTATTCTTCCACCTCCGTCTTCTTCCCCGCTGCGATGTACTCGTTCCGTCATATTTGCCCCGATACTGCGAAGCTCGATATATATTCACCCTCGGAAATCCCCTTATGAATTTCCATCCCCCCCCCCCCCCCCCGTCGTGCGAGAAAATAAGAACACACCGACTCTCGCCGCTGCTGCTGCAGCGTCGCACGAACGAACGAGCGAAGTAAACAAGAGTTAAAACTATCGGATTAACACTGATGATCACTTTTTTTTCTTTTCTTGTTATTCAATTATTTGAGTTTGCCCTGAAGTGTATCAGAGCCATGCACGTTGGAAAAATAATTAACAACTCTCTCTTCCCGGGGGTGGAAACCCTGTGACGTAAACAAATGGGTTGTTAGCGAGAGATGAAAATCTGCGGGTAGAAGGGAATAGAATTTTCCCAAGAGCTGCCGGCCGGCCAGCTGGAGCCGGCGCGGCGGGAGGAAGGGAGATGGCCGTACAAATTGATGGATACAAAATACGCTCCAGCCCTACGTGCGCCGATGTATTATACATGTGTTCACGTAGGCAGGCACGTAGACGTATACGTACAACTGGGTTGCCTACATCATTTACCCCGCCCCGCGAGCCCCGCAGACAGAAGCAAAGCCTCGGAGTGGAAAATTGAAAATCTTGTGTATGCATAACGCGAGGAATACAACCCGGCTTCAAAGGATCATAAATAATTATTTTGCGTCCCGTTTCACGTGTTGCGTGTGCCTCGTAGAGTTGCGCGGTCGGCTTTGCGCCGAGGGGTGAATATCGGTGTGGGTCCTCAAGACGGTAGGGGGAGATGGGAGTGGAAGGAGGAACGAAAAAAGCGGAACGAGGAGAACCGAGGGTGAAATCTTTCCGCGGTTCAGAGATGAGACAGAGGCCAAGATCGGCGGAGGACTGCTCATCTTTTATATGGAAGTTTACTGCTTTACTCGAACCAACTCAGCCCGGCCCCTCGCCAAAACATCACGGAGCAGACGAAGCGAATTCGAGTTTCGTCTCGCGGAGAGAAGCAACAATGCGGTTAAATATACTCCCGCCCTCTTGGTTTGTCCGACGTTACTTTCGTCCATTTCGTTTACTTGGACCACTTCACGTTGAGACTTTTTCCTCCTTGCCAAAATGTGCTGCAATAACTGCTCTTCGGAATCTGTCTCTGGCAATACTCACAATCCGGAAGACGATTTAAATTGTCGTAACAAACTTCATCAGGCCTTCTCTTAATTCACATTAGCTACAGATTTACGATTCATGATTTGCGGTTGGAGAGAAAATTTTGGTTACAGCGACCAGGATCCTGCCATTGATAATTTCACTCTCTGCAGAATTCGCCGGAAAAGAGGAAAAGGGACGAACGAACGAGAATAATCAATTAACCAGTCGTCTATACTCACCAGAGTGCCAAGTGGTAGTGGATGATGGCTCGTTCGGGCTGCGAAGAGTCCCTGAGAAAGTTTGCGAAATTGTAATGCATCTTGGCGTTGTGCGGCAGGGTCCGGAGGCCAGACCTGAAACGAGATGATCGTTACTGCGAGCAGTCGAGCTCGGTTATGCCTGCTTACTTCTCCGCAAGCCCACCGGCGCCCGTTAATTATCCGACACTCTGTTCCACCCCCGGGCAATCGGTGGCTCGGGGCCAAACCGTTGTTTAGAGGCTTGACGGGATCCGTAAAACCTTCACCTCCCCGCATACACTGTGTATATCCGCTCACTCGGGCGGATTAGAGATCGCACGAGCGAATTTCGCGAGTGTTTATGCGAGTGAGTAGTAAAAATTTGGTGTCGGCGGTTGTCGGGGGAGAATTGCAGCTGCGCTGCGCGAGCATGCGAATTGCTGAGAGAATTGCAGATGGGGGTAAATTTGTTATTCGCGCAGGATGTTGGCGAACTCTGGCTCCGGACTCCCTTGGGTCGGAGGAAAAGCAGGAAAAGATGTCGCGACGCGGCGAGGTATAAACCCAATATAACTTCTATATAAGAGTAATTCGCGGCCGAGACTTTTGAGCACCGTATACCACGGCCAAACAAAGCAAAGACAAAACGGGGTTCCGTCCTCCCGAGGGACGATTCCAATCTAACCAAACCGGCTACAGCTTCCACACCGGAACGGCGGCACTCTGCTGCACCTTCGCCCCTTGTTCCACTTTCTGCGCGCAACCGAGAGAATCGAAATCTTGGAATGTAGAAGATCTCACTCACCTGAGCAACGTCTCCCTCGACGTCCAGTCACGGTTCCGTAACACCGTCCGACAGCACCCCGATGCTAAAAGTAGCACCACTCCCGCTGTGATGAGACTTCGTCTCCGCGGAACGGCCGTCCACGTCACCTGAGCACCGTACACGGTCAGCAGGATTGAGCCAACGCTGGAATCGCATGATTAGGTTGTTATTTTGACCACTCTGTTTGCACCCTTCCGATGAAATCTGTCAGTAGTGACATTATTGATCTTGAGACGATCTACCTGGGTATGTAGAGAATTCTTTCAGCCATGACGAAGCCGACGGTGACGAACAGGTTCGAGGCTGGTAGAAAAGGCAGCACCAGGAACATCCAGCCGAGAATCAAAGGTGGATGCCTCTGTTGCTGGAAAACGTCAAATCGCGGGGTTCTCGTTAGGCGGAAATATCCGATAAGGAACGCATGAATTCGCAGCTAGGTGCACTGGGGATGGTTACGCGTAGTCGGAATGACCTCGATACATCGCCGTTTGACGTTAATGATAGAATTTCAGGACGAAGAGCTGCGAATTAACGTTCCCGGCGGTGCAGTTTCTAATTAGAATTCCACGATCCTCGAGAGCCGGGTGAGCTTTTGTGCGTCTGAGCTACGTTCGTTTATCGCTTGCGGCACAAGCCCGAACTGTATAATATACACGTGTCGTTCGAGATAGGTGTTACGTAGTGAGCTGGTTGTATTCCGGTATTCAGTTGTGGAACAGGCGTGTTACGGGTCACTGGTTTGTGTCCAGCTCGTGCATTGTATTTCAATGCTACGCCTGATATGAGAGGGCAAACATGGAAATGATTGCCCGGGTATTTGCATATTTTAATAGAAACAACACACGCACACATGGCAATCACGCCACTGCCAAGCTACGCCTGAGGTGTAGCGTCACACGTACCAGCGTTTTATAAATACGTAACCAGGCGCGTCTGCTCGGCAGAAACGAAGTGTGTCTGTTGCACAGGCGTGCCTGCTCGTGTTAAATTTCTGTGTTCTACAACCCCCCTCCTCCTCTATCCTCCGCTAATCTCCTTGTCACCCGTGTTGCCTCCGTTGCGTGTGTATAACCTACTCCGTAGTTATTATGTATGTCGTGCTGAGATATCACGCGCTATTGATAGTGATCAGAAATTAAATGAGGTTCAGGGATGATCGACCGACAAGAAAAGTACCCGGGGTAGGTATACATCGTCGATTTTTCTCATTTTGTAACAACACGTTGTAGTACATCGAAAAACATTAGGTAGTTACGTATTTTTATTCGCGAGCTGATTCGGCAGCTTAAGCGACGAGAAGCTCTAAAGAAGTAAGAGGAGCAACCGCTGACGGTAAAAATCATTGCGCGTGTCATTTTTGTTGGTAGTGAGTAACATCCGATCGATTAGATAAAAAAGTTTCGAGTCACTATCGACAAAACCTAAGCAATCGAACCTTATGAACGGTTTTCGCCCTTTGAACGTCTGACTTGGCGTGCAAAAAAAAAAAATACGTGATTGATGTTTTTTGATCTACTATACCATATCGCAGGTACAATTCAGGTACTTTCCTCGCGAGTCGCGTTGCACGAGGCTGCGGGAAAAATTGCAAAAGTCAAAAAAACAAATTTTACTCGAGCTGTAAAGAGAAGGGTCGCAGCTCGGTTCGGTCATTCTGGAGTCTTAACATCGGTGAAATTGGGTGAAGTTTCGAGTCGTGCGCATTCGTGTGAACGGCGAAGCGGAGGCGCGGGACGCTTAACCGAAAACCAGGAACCCAACGTCGGTCAAAGTTAATTGAAACCCTCCGATGTTTCAGCCTGACTTCGGGCCGTTGAAGGAGAAAGGAAGTTGGGTAACTCGCGAGTTTCCGGGTCTTGGAACCGCGCCCTGATGTGTGCACATGCATGCCTTGTGAGCGAACCCGCGCGGGATGATATCGCTTTGTCTAATTATAATCGACGCGGCACTATTCATCAATTAAGTAAACCGTTGTTCTAGGACGCATTCCGGAAACGCCTCCTTCGCCCCGAGGGCTGCACCCCGATGTTCCACAGCTCGACGTGCCCTCCGGCGAAACCCCGATCCTACAACCAGTTCGTGCGTCATCAGCACGCATTATTAACACGGCTCGATTGGTCGCCCGCACCCCGTACACGCGCTTCGCTATCGCACAATGGGATCGGAGGATTTGTGACCACGCGAAGTCAATAGCCATTTAGAATATCTGCAGCCTTTCTCTACGGCCAAACCCGTGGCTAAGAACCGGAGGCCCCCGGACTTCGATCGCGACTCGTCAATACAAAGGGCCGCGAATCGCTTCGGTTGCGTTGTTTTGCATCGTAGTTGAGTTGTTGTTTTTTTAGTGTGAAAATTTTCCAAGTCTCGCTTATACACTCACTTGCGAGATCGTTTTTCGTTTTTATTTTCTTCGGAGGGTGAAAAAGCCCCGGGGAGCTGTACGAGAAGAACTGAGGGTTGGGCGGACCTTCACGTCCAATTTCAAACTCGTGTAATGCAGGTTATTGCGGAAAACGAGATCGTAAAATAGTTTTGAAAGAAGTTCAAAAGCGCAGAACCGTTCACAGGGAGTTCTATGTATGTATAGGTACGTATACATGTATACCTGAGAACCTCGCAGAGAGTACAAGAAACTTGTAATTAATCTTGGAATTAAGTTACCGCGCGTGTATTGTTCCAAAGTTTTGCCAACTGTAGTACACGTCGAGAGCTACACAGCCGCAAAGCTCTCGGTTCCGAGTCGTTTTCGCCACAAGAATGAAAATGGAACGGATTTACCGCGTACGCCCGGGTAGAAAAATATACGAGATATACGAGATCCGATTTCAAAGTTTTAACGTTGTTACCCACCGCTCTCTCCTCTCCAAGATGCAACGCTGTTTTCCATCGCTCTAAGGGCCGGGCTCGCGTTACTTGCTCGGCCATTTAACGACCCTTTCGAGAAGGATGAATTCCGATCGCAATTCGAATTGAAATATACGTTGAGCGCAAACGATGTTCGCAGAAAGCGCGGGACAGTGATTATGATAAAAGTAATGAATGAGCGATTGAACGAATAATTGGAAAAGCTGCAGGTTGAAAAAAGAAACTGATAAAAGATGCTTCTCTATAAGTAAAATGGACTGTTCGGAAAAGATGAAGGAAAATGTAAGAGAGAAGAGAGAGAAAATTCTGCACCAGCTCATTAACTTACAAGGAAACGAGAACCTGTTATTACTCCTGCTTTCCGTTTATGAGAGTTTCATCATGGAAAGGCTGTTAGGAACTTATTGGCGTAATAATTTTCCGCTTGATGTCTTTTGATAGTAGCTTCAGGGAAAGAGAAGCGAAGCGCTCGGGATTTACCGAGGGAACTGCAGCGGCGGCGGCCACCGCGGTTTAAATATCTATAAATAACTGAACACAGGGCGTTTCGAACCTTCGATCGTTTGTAACCGTCAATTTGAAATTTAAATCAGTAATTTGACCGCACGAATTTCCAAACCGCGAGAATTTGATCGTTCGACGCATCGGGGTGCTTTTTCGCGTCTGACGAACCTGCTATGAAAGCTTGGGGATGCAAAGGAGAGAAAGAGATAATGAAAGCACGTGCTATCGGCGTCCCGGCTGAATGGGAGATCGCGGCGAGGACCTAATTGAGGATTAATTAAGATGACTCTGGTTATGTACACACGGGAGAGCTCATCTTTTGTCTCTGCTGGATTGAAATTACGACATCCAATCTGTCTTCGATCCGGACGGATCTTCTCGGCGGGGGATTAAACTCGGGATAATGGGACAACGAAGGTGTGCAGGCGATCAATTTAACCCCGGATGTTGTATCGCGGGATGAACCAATCGGGAACACGATCGCCCCACACTGACGCGAACCTTTTACCGGATACCAACCATCCTTGTCACTGCACGACTGGCCAATGAAAGTTGACAAAAAAATTTAATGAATACGAGCGGTTGATGATTGTAACTTTGATGTAAATTTTTACTTCTTTTCCTTCCTTATCCCGAGTGTAATGAAAAACTGTTTCTTCGATCATTCTCAAAGCTCGCACCATTTTTTGTTCATTCTAACACATTAGACGATATACCCGTATGTACGCAGTGAGGAATATAACCGAAAGATTTTTTTTCTCTTGTCATCACCGCATTTCACTCGAGGAGAGCGATTCGACGTAAAAGAAGACCGCCTATTCGTTGAGTGAGTCAACTATGTCCACGTCCCATTAACTAGACCAACGAGAAAGGGATATAAATAAAATCGAACCATCAAAATGTGGGGGTCTGGGAGAATGAAAAGAAATAAAATTTAGTGCGTTTAAGATAAGCGCTCGAGCCACACTAAAAGTTTCGGTGTATGTATGTATACATGCCATGGAGTATTATCTAGCGAGATGGAGGCGTCACGTGTCTGAAGAAAAAGATGAAACAAAAGAGAAGAAAGAAGGAGAGAGAAAAAAAAATACAGCGTAAAAAAGATAAACGGGTAGAGAATTAATGGACACTCGCTCAATGCCGCGGAAACAATTTATCCGGAAAACTCGGTAGCCGTGGGCGCTTTCACAGGATTATCTCGGTTCTGTTCTCGGAGGCACGTCTCTCGGCGTCGCGTCGGGTCGCGTCGCTTTCGTCGGCTCTTCTCCGACGGACCCCGATGAGCTAAACCCTTGCGAACCGACCCGTTGTTGCTGCAGCCCCTCCGTTCACGGTGCGTTATATCTCGCGAGAAATGTCCACCTGCGGACAGTTTTTCACCCTCGAACCTACGTAGAGTACGAAAAACAAGTCATCACCCCGTGCGAAGCGTTTACTCATTCTCGCCTGTCTGAAAACATTCTAGACGATGTGATCCCGAAACAACTTCAACAATGGGAAAATTACTTGAATTTCTGCCAAAATTTTGACAAATCTTCAAAAGCGCACAAGTTATATCGACGTGTTTTTTCTGACGAAAAAATGGTGAAACTCATGGTATCGAGTCGCTGCGGTAAATGATTCGAAAAATACGCACAACCGAAAAAAGGAAAAACCTGCTCATATTTTTGCAGCTGGTTGTCATACGTTTTTTTAGCATTTGAGGTCCAAGTTAACCGCCACGGGCTTCTATACAAAATTTATTCCTCGCATGAAAAATCTTTCAGGTCTCAGTATCTCGATGATGAAACTTCTATTCCTTTGCAAAGGTACAAAAAAAAAAAAATAATACTTTGAATCCATATATTTTATTCCACAAGGATCGATTTCATTGTTCACCGCTAATCCTAATCCTATTCATTCGCCCGCAATATCGTATCGGGTATTCGGCGAACGCGGAAGCTTCCGCAAATCGCGTTGATCGCGTGTATCGAGATCAGCTGCAGGTGCTCGAGTATATCCACCGTTCGTTCTCCTGCATCATTACCCGCTTGCAGTTCATAGCTGTGGCTATGCTGGTATCGTTAAGCGGGACATTACACGATGGGTTATGGTCGATAGAGGCCGTATCCATAACATAACCGATTATCAGTCCGACCGATTTATGGGTTCGATCGCTCCCTGGTTCTGAGAGGATTTAATCGCACATTAGCCGAAAATTACTTATTGTTCAAAGATGGTTACAGGAGCGAATTTGAGGACCAGGATATCGGCACAGATATTTGTCCTAAAAAAATTTGTATCCCGAACTGCGTCAAGCTTTTGCTATTTCTTATTAAATACATTGATCTTCGATCGTCCTTGCGCGATGCGGTACAAGTTTTTTTTTTATCGGGCGAAGCGTTGAGTAAAATGAAAGTTTACCGTAGGCTGCTAGCGCAGAAGAAAACGGCGTGGTAAACTTGGCAGCTTATAATAATACGAGTATATACGATAAAATATCTTTGAAGGGTTTTATTAACTTAATTAACGATAACGCATAAGTGCCAGGCGAATACCCGTATTAATTGAAGAGTTCTCCTTCTTTACTGCAGCAGGCTCAACTCGTCTTCGGGCCACTTTCTGGTCGGTTTTCAAGTTATATACCAGCTCCGCTCAGCGCCTACATAATCGTCGACGAATTCTTGACTTCACGAGGGTGTTCAACAGGCGCATAATGGGCGTGGTGGTGGCGGTGGCAAGTTCGGGGTTGTGATTTAATTCCCAGGACACTCGGAGATCGTTTTAAAGGCGCGAAAACCACTCACCTCGAAGTCCGTGAATGCTTTGTAAGTGAGCACCACGCAGCCGCCAAAGAAAAGACAGGTAGCCAAATTCCTCGCGTCCGCCACGGACGCCACAAGGGGTACCGAGCCCATTTGCCAGTCGTGCGATAGCGTCGCGGGGCACACCAGCAGCCAGAAATTCAGTGCAGCCAGGTAGCAAAAGGTCAGCAGCCTGCAACAGATTTCAAAATACAATACCACACCGTGTCAATGAATCCAGATGCAAAAGATACGTGGCGGGTGCGCGAGGAAAGAAAGCAGCCTGAGAAACCGCGACGTCCGTTGTCTTGTTGCGGAGACAATGGACGACGGTCTGGGCGGATGGATGATGGGAAGGTGTCGATATAGTGGAGATTATATCGAGAGGTGCTGATAGTGAGAAAATGAAAGCTCGGCGTCAGCAGCAGACGCTTCAGCGGCACGACGAGCTCGCACTCCTGAAAGCACCATCCAGAGCTTTTTCTTCCTCACCCTGTTCGATAGCCGAGCCACTCGAGGTGCTGTGAACAATGTCAACCCCGGATCGAGACCATCGCGCCTTTCATGAGTGGTCCACCCAGCAATTTTTATCGAGGCGAAATTTTTTTCGGTAAGGGTTGCAATTATCCATGCGTTGTACGCGCGCGATCCGTCGCTCTCTCCGCGTTCCGATCCGACCCTTTATTACGTCCCAAAACTCATCCTCGAGTCGAGAAAGATGAAGTGAATTCTTCTCGTCACTCGAGGTGGTTCTCGCTCATGGCGAGCGAGTGAAAAAAGCTCGCCGCCGGTCCTGAAAGTGCCTACAATCCAAAAAAGGCATTCTATCGATCTTCTTCCTCGTCACTTCTTCTTCTATCGCTTCATGTTTTCTTTCCTCACCATTTTTTCACCCTGACTTCGATCGTTCTGACTCCTCCAGCGCGGGCGGTCTGAATTTATGCGATCAAGTGAGTTGTTCTTTTTTGTTGGTTATATATTATTCAGAGCTCCCGGTTCTTCGACACGGTTGTTTAGACGCGGTTTTAATATTGTACCACGAGGAAGAATGATCGTCGGAGAAAGTGCTCACCGTGGGGATTTAAATACCGAGTAAAGTCGAGCGTCTAGACTCCTTACAGCGACGGACTTTGGGCTTAAGATTCTCAACGCTGAGTCACGGGCTGTGTTTTAAACAAGTCCCATCGAGATGGTTTCGCTGAATTTGAACAATGATAATAACTGCACGGTGAAATGGCACCGCACGAAATGCTGCGAGCGGAGCGGATGAAAGAGAAAGTAGTAAAGTTGGAGGTATTTACGCCCTCTGCACGCACCTTTTCTATACTACGCAACGTTAGCATAACGAGAAGAAATAATCTGCAGGTCTGACGGAATTTCTTTACACACATACTGACACTGGGAATAAAATGTGGATCTCGTTTTTGCCTTTGATTGTTCCTTTGGAGAAATTCAACCCCCGCCGGGGAGTCGGAATTCCAAGCCTTGTACCGAGCACCGGTACATCCATGGGTCTTCATCTCTGTACAAAGGGTCGAATTACCGAGTGTACGTATCCTGGGTTACGCATCACGGGATATCGTAAACAAAATGTAACGCTGGATTAGGGTGAAAAGCGTGCATATTTGAATTAACGATTGTACCTGAGCCCCGTCTGACCGACGCCTCCTTTCGCCATATCCGTTTTTCCATACTTTTGTAGGATTAGTTCTCCGCGATACATGGAAGAAATGTCTAGCATCGAAATTCCGCGCGGTCTCTACATTAATCCTCATGGTTGGTCACCGAATAAAAGAGACCTTCGATTCTTTATTTTTCTCACCCTCGTCATCGTCGTGACCACCGGCGACGCACGTTCACGAGTTATCAAGTTACGTGACACGCAGCGTTTCTCTTGTACGCACAACGCGGTCTCAAAGGGTGTTAATTTGTCGCCTGCAGGTAGTACGCCTACGCTCGCGGACGTCAAATATCCAACTACCATGATCGAGAGGTCTGTCACCGTTATGTAATTGATAATTACGTTCTACGGTGTGTGCGCCGTACGACGAACGGAAAACCGAAGTGGACGTTGCCTTGGAAATTGGATACAAGACGGCCTACCGGGGCAACTGCTCTCCAACAAACCTGACTCCGCGAGGGGTTCGCCTTGATGACCGTGATATTCCACTCGTAATATCTGACACTTCGTAGTTGAGTAAGTCGGTAATAACCAGTCTTGAGTAGGCCTGTCAGCTGCTCGACCCACGTCAAGTATTTCTCTCTGCTGCTCAAACGTTGCGCTGTCAACACTTTCTCGCTCTCTCGGACTCCGGGTGTAATCATTGGTTCTCAGACGACATTGGCCATGGTGGAGTGTTGACGAGTAAGCTGTCGGTACGACCAAAACTGTTTTCTTTTTGTCCGCGTCTTCTGCTCTGGAGAGTTTCGGATTCAACGTAATTCGAATAAGTGGATCGTGGAGAAATTTTTTTCCGCTTCAAACACATGGAAACAAATCAAATTAAAAAAAAAAAAAAATTTTTTCCATTCAGATTACACAGCACCGCGTGCTGCTTGGCTGAAAATACGGTTGAAGATATATCTCTGAATTTTTTTTCCGTAAGCTTGAATTCTTCGGGGGTTCCCAGCCTGATACTAGGAATAACAAATTTAAGGGTTGGCATGCCGAAAAAACCCCCATCATGGCCGACATTCCAGAATAGAAAAAGCACCCTATGCCAGGCTCCTTCGTCATTGTTGCTTCGCAAAATTGTCACATTAGCTTCGATCGCATTCGCAATAGCGAGTGAACAAGTTCGCCGATTTTTCTCTCTTTTTGTTGACGGATCGCACGCACACATCTCCCTGCGACTAAACATGCCGATTTCCTTTTCCTCGACGCTCTGCTAATGCACCACAACCTGGACAACGCTTCTCCCGTTAACCGACTCCGCGCGGAGCCCTCAGTCTGTCTAGCTGCAATGCGGCACACCAGACTCCTGGCCGCTTCACCCTGGGGCACGGATGACCTCCGTGCATTCCTGCTTCCCCGGAGATCACCCGCCGGTACATTCATTCGCGTTACTCAGTTGCGCATACGCGACACTGTGGCAAAGGGGACTCGCAACCGTTACAAGCAGCGCAGTCGACTGCTGAAGCGAAGTTTGAAATAGTGCTTCGACGCTGTCGAAAGTTAGGAAATTTCATTCCACTCGGGTGGTAAGGTCGTTAAGGTTTTCGCGTAAGACCATTGGAATGGTGATTTTCAGCGTTAAGCGTTGGGTGAAAGGTTACGTCTCGATTCTTCTAGCGAATGGTAATGCCGGATGAACCTCGGGTGATGAAAAGCAACGTTTGTTTATATCGACCCCGTTCGGCAATACAGGAATTAAAAAAGGCCAGGCAAAGATTTGGGGGGTAAAAATTTCCACGGTTAAACCGCGTAGAAGAATGTGGCAAAAACGATCAACAGCATTAGAGGAAGAATCTCGATAGGTCAGTCCACGGGCGGAGATTTAACGCTTCCGCAAAAAAAAAAAAAAAAAACTTTGATTAGTCAAGGGCAAAAAGCGAACTCTTGCTCTCTTGACGGCAATTTTAAGGCTCGGCCCGGCCACCGCCCATCAAAGTTACATCGGAGTCCCCGGGGAGCAGTGCCCGCCAATTCGTTCGCATTTATATATGGGCCGGCTCCTTATCTCGGCAGTCCCCGACCACCCGCGTCCTCGATCCTCCAGGATGGTCCCGCCGGCCACCGTACTCACTCGAGGCAACAAGACCCGGTATTTCCGGCACTCTTCCCTGATTCACATCCTGCGGCTACCCAAACCCGCTCACCCGCCTCGTGCCCGCTAATTTGCGAGGTCGGAACGATTTCGCACTTCGAATGTCCTCGCGTTATCTATTCGCGAACAGGGAGAATCGAATACTGACGAATATGCCGTAAGGCGTACCGGCTCGCAGACTTGTTGCGAACTATTCGTGCACTCTTTTTCATCGGGATCACGCGTAGGGAAATTCGGGCTCACATCAGTCTAGAGTCCAGCTAATTTTGCGTAGGTTCGTGGACGCTTTGATACCGCCGTGAGCCCCGATAACCGCAAATAGATGCTCCGCGCTGTTTTAGTCCGGGTAAGGTCGAGTTACGGTTTAAGTAGTCAGACCAGAGGTCAGACTTGCTGGCCAACTGTTGCCACGGTTGGAACGTTTGCTCCACGGAATAGATTTTTACGTTATTCCAGTCCATTGGCCTCTAACAGGGACCACTTTGCCGTGGAGTCCAGAACGTGGTGTTTAGCCTCTAACCTCAAGGTCGAACCTTATAGAAATTGGTTCACTTTTTCAGTGAAGAATGTCATCGCTCCCGTTTTGGTTGAGGTAGATTGTTCACGATCGGCAGCGCCGTCAGTTTCTAACCAAAATTTCCGTTGCCAGGCCAGATGATGTAGTCTCCGGGTGTGAAACTCTTAGCTCCTCTTCCAATATTCCACCTTCCATTCACCCGTGCAACAACCCGTGAGCAGTGAAGCCTGAACTTCACATCCAAGCACCAGATCAAAACCTTCCGTGCAGGTGGAGTTTGGAGCAAAAAAATCTCACCCCTGAAATTCTCCTCGACTCCACACCCTACCTAAATTACGCAAGGATCGTACGCGTACGCGGAGGTTTCAGGCTTCTTCGAACAATTTGAAACCGAGCAGGGTTCAAGCACATCCTGCTGGTATAATTAGCTCACAATTACCAGCTCGGATAAATTAGCTCAAGGGTGTGCCGGGGTGAGAGTTGCGGTATTAGTTGCTTACCCTCAGAAGCGTCTCGAGCGCGGATAGCTGGGTAGGCGTGATATTGTCTGACAGGACGCGTAATTATTACCCTCGACTAATCGGCACGTGGTAATTCCGTGCATGTTTGTGATCAAGAGAAAAACACGTGCGTGCTCCACGCTCTCTCTCTCTCTCTCTCTCTCTCTCTCTCTCTCTCTCTCTCTCTCTCTCTCTCTCTCTCTCTCTCTCTCTCTCTCTCTCTCTCTCTCTGCTCTGTGTATTCTCGTTTTGGTCCTGTTCGGTCGTTCTCTAATCTCTTTCCTGTCTTACTTTGAGCACCTTTTTCTTTGTCTTTGTTCTCTCCTTTTGTTTTTTTCTTTTCTCTGTTAGTTAGTCTATAAGTAGCCTTAAGTGTTCTGTGTAGCTTTCTTGTATTTGTCCAGCATTGTCATGGACATAATAAATAACTATTCTATTCTATTCTCTACTTCTCTCACTGTCTCACTTTCCCCCGCACGCGTCAACCACTGTATGGTAGAGCACTCGTCAATGATGACTCAGCAAATGCATCGACAAGGAAACATCGAATATTCATAAACGACCCATCGCCCGTAATGCGAGTTTTCTAACTCGACTATGTATACTGTGGCTCACTAAGTGCGGGCTTGTGTACCTATTTACTTTGGCCTCTACTTCATCGGCGAAGTTTCCTCTCGTCTACTACGTGTCAGAATCGACTGGGTTAAGTGCCGCGGCATCGAGATGGAAGAATTCGATCAATTTCACGCACAGGAAATTCCCCGCCGTATGCAAACAGACCGAGAAGTGCGGCGGAGGAACATTCCGTTTGTTTGTGAGCGGATAGGAATGGAACTGGGCGTTCAGCGCTCAGAGGTCAGACGTAATTTAGGAAATATACTCGACTTCCGAGCACACGAGTTCCAACGCTTTTGTTTTACCCGATCAAAAAGATCGTACGGTCGGGTAAAAAGGGATTTGAAAAGAGGCACTGGGCCAAAAAGCTTAGCGGCTTACTTCCGGCGGGTTGCCGGTTCAGGACAGACGGGATGGAGGGATGATGATGGAAGAAAAAACCCACCAGAGTAAGGCGCATACCTATATACGCGGATACAACGGTGTAACGATATTAATCAATGCCCAAAAGAATTCTTCACAAAGTTGGAAAGAACAATGGTGGGAAAAAGTTAGCACTCGAAGAAAAAACAATGAAAATATAATGTATTCTAGCTGCCGCAGCGGAAGCTCGGGTTCCTTTTCTCCGCATAATCTTTCTTACACAGGTCCTCCAACCGCATGGGCCTGCGGACATTTTTATTTCGTTGACATGATTAACGACCCTCTCTTTCTCTCTCCGTATTGTGCAAGTCCCTCGTACAGAACATCCGAAGAATTTCGTTACCACACTGCGGATGTAATATACACTAGACTTTATCAAAAAATTAAAGATTATTTTTTTCAAAATTCAAGTCGAAATTGTTATTCAAAATGATGACAAACAGACGCGTCGATTTTTTGGATACAGTCAAATATACACAATATCATCATCATTTTTGCGATATGCACACGGAACGTGATTACGCAACGTTGTTCGAGTGCGGCTTCCGACTTCCTTTACATTCGGCAGATGTGCCAAAGTGGAAGGCGTCACCCCCTCGTCATTCGACAATGTATACGACCTCTTCTACTACACCCCCGGTGTACTTGAAAGAGGTTTCGCCTCCGCCCAACTCCGTTTTGCAACACAAACGTATCAAGTGTCCCCGATCTACTCTCTGACTCGATACATCGGTCGCAATCTGAATACGACCGCGCAGCCGGCAAGTTTGGTTGGCCGAAGTTTAATCCGGCAAAAGTGAAGTTTAAACCGGAATTCCAGGCCTTTGAAACTCGTACTAGCTGACAAAAAGAGTGGACTCGAGACGACGACTTAACGGCGTGCGTGCTGCGATTTTTTTGCCGGAGCAGGAGCGTTGGCCTTTGGACATTGGAACGGGAAGTCGGTACCGTTCTTCGGTTCTTCGGCATCCCGTGAACCGCGTTTTTAACCCAGTGCCCTCGGAGCTAGCTCAAAGGGCTTGCATTCCGGGCCTAGGGTGTAAATATAGATCGAGGCGAGAGAGAGCTAGACGAAGGTGGGTACATGGAAATTGATTCACCATCAGAGCGTCGCGTCCGGGCTCGAGACTTGAGAGAGAATTGATTAAGGGGTACGTGCCTGGAGAATGAAATTAGATGTAAAGATAAATAAATCCAGTGAACCGACTGGCTTCCTGGCTACCGCCTCTCTCGCTCCCGGTTCTCGTGCGAAAACGGTTCTGCGCCTGCGGCCCGGAGTTCCGTGGCCCCCGAGATTGTATCGAACTTTAAAGCGGATGGATTTGAATATTTTCATTTTCCCGGTTACCGGGTCCCCCGTTTAATGTCACTCGTTCGTGGATCGATGTTCGCCATTTTCGCAGCCGCACGCCGTCCTCGAATCGATGGCTCTCTCCAACAGCTTTCGTTAATTCTAAGCATCCGAAAACGTCGCCCTCTCCTTACTCCTGTACCTGTATCGATACCGGTCTTTAATGAAATCATCCGCCCGACTGATTGTCCGCATTGATTCCCTTCATCGAATCCCCCAATCGCCGAGCTGTCCGACTAAATTAGACCCCATAACTCGTACTCGGGTTATCGTTTTCTCCCTCAAGCTCTAAGGGATTCAAATTGGTTCTATCGAATCGTTATCTGTCGCAATAATCGTCGCCATAAATTTTCCCCCGAATTTTCTGTTCCAATTTCTGTGATTTTCTTTTTTTTATTCATCCTCTCTTCGTCCTGTCGCGCCGCAGTAGTTTTCAAACGAAGTTCTTCCCACGGGGAGATGTTCTCCCTCGACGCTAACATCCACCCCGGTTTTGTTTTTCCTTCTCGATATGAACGCTGCCGAGTCGAGCTTTTAAATCTGTTCTTGGGGTGGAAAAGGGGGAGGGAAGAAGCGGCGTATTTGTATCGGGGTGTCAGATTCCATTTCGGAGGCTCTCGGTGTAAATTCAAGAGACAGCTATCCGCGGAGAACCTCTTCCCCAAAAGTGCGTCGACTTTCTCGATCTGAAATCCGAATTTTCCATCTCCTCGTCCGCCCTTCGCACCCCCTCCACGCCTCCGACGAGACGCCAAGGACGCCCCGAGGCTCGGATATATCCCTCTGAAGCCTCCCGACGGGCTAATATTTCAAATGTAATTGATACGTTCCACCGGCGGTCTCCTTTTCATCGAGTTTTGGCGGCCTGGCTATATTGGCGTAGGCCTGGATCCCCCTCGTTTCCGCCGATCTCGATTTCCCCTCGGCGTTCTTCGCCCGAGGAAGGTGCCTGGCTGCACGGAGGGAAAACCGCGTCGCCGTACGCCGATTCGCAGTTGAGTGTTGCTTCATCATTTATGGGCCGCGTGACAGGCGGGAAGCCGGCAGGTTTTTGTCGCTGCAACTTCGCCTCGGTTAAAGCCGAGAGATTCCGCACGCGGCGTAACGTTGGCGGAACAGAAAAAGCGTCGACGGATAAGACGCGCGAGATATGAGTGACAAATTTTATCTTCGCTGAGGTGTATCTCATCCCAGCGAGTTGCGGTGCAAGGAGACGGGCCGAATTTCGACGCCGTCTCTCAGACGGGCATTACTCGCAACGTTATCTTGGCAAATAGAAATTTCACCGGAGTGACAACGCCGCTGTTTATCCTCGGGGAAAGAAAAAACATCGACTCAGACGCTGGCGGAATTTCCAGTCAGTGATCGTCCTTTGAATCGAGTAATTCAGTAGAGGTATTCAGTTTGTTAAATTGGTGCTAGAAAATTTCCACCTCCGTCAAATTACAGATAATCTTGATAATCGGGGTGTAAGCTGGGAGAATTTTACCGCCATAAATGCCCGCGAGTGAAATCCGCGTGGGAGATTTAGATAACCGATCGAGCGGAGGGTGAAATTCATTCGCTAAACGAGCTGGTTAATCGGCAACTAATATTTCAGACCGGATGCAGTGGCATCGAGGAGGGCGTACGAAACTTCCGCTGCTTCAAAATTACGCCGAGCAAGTCGAGGATGTCGATCGGCTTCACCTCGGTTCTGTAACGACACTCCGCATAAATACCTGCATCTGGCCGTAGGAGGTAGAGAGTCTGAATTTACACCCTAGAATTTTCCCAAGGGGTCGCAGCAGCGCCGGCTTCCCCGAATTGGCAAACCGGCGTTACTTAAAATTAGCATCATCGTTTGAGCCCTTGAGGCTCGCCAGCCGAGGGTTGGCTGAACAAGGTGGTGAAAATTTTACTGCAAGGCGATACCACTTTTAGCCGGAGCCTTCCTTTGATCCCTGATACCGGCTCTCCTCCACCCCTGACTTTCCTCCTTCTCCCCCCTTGCGCCCTACACGCGAACATTCCACCCCTCGAATTCCCCCGAATTTCTCGCGGGCTTGTAACTACCGATGCGCAGCCCCCGAATTTCGTTACTCGTGAATCCCTTTCTCATTTTCGCCAAAAATCCTCCCTCGTCGCTAATTGTCGGCTCGTTTTGACGGTGCGCTTGTACAATATATTCCGGAGAGCGAAGTGATCTTTGCGGGAGAACCGGGTCGCAACCCTCTCCTCACCTACCGGTCGGCGGGTATTAAGTTTTCCAGTACATTCGCCGCGCACTGATAACGGTGTAACTTATCCATTTACGTCCCGGGTCATTACGCCATAACTGGGCTAATTTATGGAGGGCAGAGTCCCACCTAAATCCGAGCACGTACTCTCGCGCCCCGCCAGTTCTGTCTCGCTGCCGCGTCCTGCAGGACGGACGGCTCCATGGGGATGGGGATGTTCGACCACCTACCTATACACCCACATAAATTCACCGAACTCGTATATAAACCCGTCATGTTGTACTCGTGAAATTGGCAAAAAATTCTACACACGGTGCAGAACGCTCGTCGCGGATTATTTCCTGTCCCGGAATTTTACCTCCCGGTTCCCTGTGTATTTTTTTTTTTATCTCTTTTAATAAGCTTGGCGAATCTTACGCAGGTAGCATGACTGCCTCGGATCCAGATCCACTTGACTGATCAATGATCCGTCCACTGATCTCAGGGTACAAAAGAAGTCATACTTGAAGACGAGAGACACGGTTTAATGTTCGATAACCGCGACCATCAAAGATCGAATAAAAACTACCATCTGAATCGAAGATGGATCATCCAAATCAGAGGCAAATCCGATGTACGACTCGATTAATGAGGTAGTCGGGGCCAATAACACGGTGTATCAGGATCAATGGCGAGATGAAAACCCTACAGAGTCTAGCCAATGGTTGTAATTCGCTGAGATAAATTCAGAGCGAGGTCGCTAGTTTCCAGCAGGATAAAGGAACGGCAGGATGAAAATGGCCGTCGATGAATTCGAGATAATGCAGTCGGCCGACGGAAAAATTCTAGTAGCTGACGGTGAATTTTTCGGGAGTTAAGCGTATGTAAATGTCCGCGGTAAGTTTTTCTACAGCTTCTGGAAGAAAAACACACCCACACACGATCAAACGATAGTCTTCCGGGTTTCCAAGAGCGCGGAGCTGGGCAGTGACCAGGTTTTTCTAAACCTGCCGAACGGTCAACCGCCTGCATCGCAATGCTCTTCGACTTTGGCGTCTGGCTCTAGCCAACGTGAAGACCCCGAGGTTGGCGGGTAACTTCCGTCGTGAGTGTTGAGTGGGCTTGTCGTGCGGTAAGGAAAGACGAAAAGCCAATGGTGCTCGGTATGCACCGAGGCCAAGACGCCGGCGGCGCTCTCTCTCTCTCAGGTCTGAGCCCTGTTCCCGGGCTCCTCTCACACCCTAACCTCTGGGCGATGGAGACTAATTGGACACTCTGTCGCCACGTGGGTCGCTCTTATCATTCCCTCGGCTTCATCAGCAGCCCCGTTGTTGCTGGTTTCACTAATTATTTTCGTCCGACAGAGGGTCAGACCGATGACGGCTCGGAACAACTGACTCTAAATTCTGCATGGCTGCTGAGTGCGGGGGGGGGGGCTCTTGACCCTAAAAAACTCGGTTATTATCAGTGCGACATGCGCCGGTTAATTGGAAGGAATGATTATTACAATACGATTCGTCATCCGGCTCTTGCGGTCGGAGTAAATTTAGCGATGCTGTAGCGAGGATTGCCAATCTTTTAGCTTTCACTGGGAATTCTTTTCTTTGAAGACTGAACGACGCAATCTCTGTAAAAGTTTGAAATAAAATTTACGCGTACTTTTAATGAGACTCGGATTTCCATCGCTGTCTTTCGGACTTCAAATGCTATTTGATACGGGGACGAAGGCTGGAAGGGTATCAGATTTAAGCGGGTCTAGCCAGCAGCACTCTTTTAAAGTTGAATTGTTCGATACCGGCAAAAATGGAATGAAAGTAGACGAGTACT
The DNA here is from genome assembly GCF_021901455.1 of Neodiprion lecontei. Taxonomy (NCBI): domain Eukaryota; kingdom Metazoa; phylum Arthropoda; class Insecta; order Hymenoptera; family Diprionidae; genus Neodiprion; species Neodiprion lecontei. The sequence goes on from NC_060265.1 coordinate 611,511, forward strand.
GGAGGGAAGTATTTATTATTCCGGATGACATTTTTGCACCGTCGAAAAGCCCTGCTTGGTTTTATTCAAAGCTGCCGAGAGCGAACGTAGCATTCGTCTCGGTGGGATAATCCCTCGGAAGTATATCAGCCTCATCGTGCGAAAACCAGGAATAACTTGTCAGTTATTCGTCTAATTCTGGCGGCTCTCTCCACTGCGGGAGTTTTAACATTAAATTTGGAGTGAGCTTTCCGTCCGGCTTCTATCTTGGAAACGGGATGAGAATACTCGACAATTATTTCAAATTCTAGACGTTCGCTAAACGTGACCTGGATTCCGGCGTTATTTGTCGCTCCCGCGTTATTGTCAGGCGATGGAAAACTTGAAACGTAGGGTGATGAGAGGCTTCGGCTTCCATGGAGGAAACGCTTTCAATATCAGGCGCGATGCTTTAATTTTGCTAATGAAAAACTCGGGGGCCTTGTACATTATGTACGAAACTCGGCGGGACGCACGTCACGGACAAAAATGTCCACCTTATTCCCTGTAATTTCTTATCGCGAGAATATACGAGAATGTGACATTGACGAATCAGCTACAATAATTACGCGAGAGATGAGCTGACACGAGGCTGATTTGATCCCTGTAATTTTCACCTAGCGAGCTTTCCACGCAGTAATTCGAACCCGGTGAATTCGAAGATCTGAGCTTTTTCGTTGATTAGTCTAATGGTTTCGAAAAATCCCGCGTACACCGAAATTTGGCAAATCCGGGCAAGTCGCTCTTCGCACGAAACAGTAATTCTCCATCGCCTCGGAGAGAAAAGATAATTAGCGCGTTTTTCATCGTGCTTCGCGATTACTGTCAAATAATCATCAAAGCTCGGGGGCTTCATCAAGCTAAAAAAAACTCGCCGTTCCAACTGTGCGATATGATTTTCCCTCGAACGATTCTCAGCTCCGGGGTTTCCGTTTCCACCCCTTTGACACGCCCCACCCCTCTCATCCGGTGTTCAGGAACCGCTGAAACCCGCTTTCGGCACATCACCAACGTTTAGTGGTCTCGTAATAATTCCCAAATCAAGCGACTATATGGAGTGTTTATACCCGTTTCAGCCCGAGACGCACGTTCAAAGTTCACGTCCCCAACTCGAGCAGCTCGACCCGCTGACGTTGATTACCAAAGTAGTTCTCACAGCTGAATACAACCCTGCACCCCTCCCGAACGAAGTTGAGGAAGAGGGTGAGAAGTTGGCGGAAGAAAACATGTACAAAAAGGCTCTTCCCGTGACACCCTGCGGGTTAACTTGGCCGTTCTTTTAGCCCCCGCGGATCGATTCGATCAGCTTTAAAACCACCCAAGCACGCTGCGAGATTTTTCGAGGCGTACGCTTAGCAGCGTCAGATTACAAAACTCTGGCAACTAACCGGCGAATTCAGTTCCAAAAAAATTTCATCTCCGTACCAAAAATCACCGGATATCCAGGCCAAAAGTGGGTGATTTCTTTAGCCCCGGGCGTCAAGCACGCGTGGTTTTCTCCGCACCGGATACACCGCGCATTTCACATTCCAATGCCGCAGCTGGGACCGGGGCCAAGTTTCAGGACGAGGCTGAAGGACTTGGGCTTGCTTCCAATTCGCCCATCGATACAAAGTGCAGGTATAACGTAAGACCTGACCGTGCCGGCGCGACGGCGTCCGCGGAGGGCGGAGAACGGGGGTGGAAACTAGTCGGGAAGTTGGTGAAGTTTGATAAAATATGTACCTACATTAAGGGTCCTCGCGGCGCGAATGTCGGACGGGGAAACATCTCCGGTCGTCGTCGTCGTCGTCGAGGGCGAAGGCGAAGGTTGTTCCGGAGAAGCGTTATCGACGTATCGACGTGTCGAGCACGCGGGGGCGACAAACGCGAGAAGGATCACACGGCTCGTCCTTGCACGCGACAGGATAGAGGCTCCCCGGGGAGGCGCGTCGCGTCGAGGGCCAAAGAACCACCACCACGCTTATCGCGAATTCCGAACGCTCGCGCCTTCGCGTCGTAGTTCGAGGTTGGAGCTGACACTTGAGCCTCCTGACATTTCGAGTATCCTCGCGTCATTTGAAGCAAATAACCGGCAGAGAAGATCCGCCGTTGAAAATTTGACGAGAATTTCTTCACCGCCGCGCGTCAAATCGACTGTCGACGAGGGAATAAACTCGTCAAATATCGAGTCGGGCCGAATATTTCGAGAGGCAATCCCCCCGGCGTTTTTCGAATCGAATTCGTTCCACTCTGTACATATACAAGCCGACACCTCGCGGCTAGAAATCGCTCGTCGAAACAGGCGCGCATCTGCCTGTATAACAGAAGCTATTCGCTTCATTCCTGCGTCGATACGCGTCCCGGCGTTTAACCGCAACTCTTGGCTTTCAGACCACGATTCCAATGTCAATCCGCCCCAAAGGTACCAATTTGCTTCCGTCGCGGCGAGGCTGGGTTAAATTCCACCGATGCTGATCACGAACGCCGGGGAAAATAAGGCCAGCGAAACTGTTAAAAACACAAGTTCGAGGGGCGGGCTGCATGGCAGACGTCTCGTCCGCGCCCGCGATTCCACCTCCCCCACCCCCAACCCCCTCGAGACTCAGTTTAAATTCGCGGCTTGTCTTCAAGGACCAAAGCCGGCCGAAACTCGCTCGGTGAAAGTCGAGTTAGGGGAATGAAATGGGGGGAAATTAATGAGCCAGATGCTGTTTCCTTTTGATTTTTATTCGCAGAACTCACAGTCATACTTTCTCAGCTTGCGTCACGCGCTTTGAATGCCGATAATATCGTGCGATGATACACACGAGCATTATATTGTGAAAGTTGAAACGACTTACCTGACGTGTAGGCACGGATGAAAGGCCGCCGGGTTGTCCGGGGGTGAGAACTTTGGCAGGGAACCGTGGAGGAGGGCGAGTCTCACCACCAGGAGAACTCCGAACTGGAAATAAAAGTAGAAAAGTTAGAAAATTGCCCGAGTCCGGCGCGTGTATGTCGGCTCTCTGATGGCCCTCGACGTAACGAGACTTTGCGCATGTTTTCCCGTTTTCCGCTTCCCATTCACCCCCCTCCGAATGACCCTGGTACATCTGTACGCAATGGAAGAACCGGCCGAAGCTATTTCCCCGAAGAAACAGATGCAGTATAACAAACTTCCCGTCCCTGGGGGTCTCCGGATGAGTGGGGATGAAAGAAAATAAAAACAAAAAGCAGAATATGCTGAGATGCCTGCTCCATGAGAAGAATCGACGAAAAGAGTAAACCGCGTCTAATCCAGAACTGCTATTTTCGCACAACTGCAGTCGACTTTCCTTCAATTTTTCTCCGACCATGGTATTGGCGAGGTAAATTTAATCAGGGCGGCCATAAATTTGTGGCAAAAAAAATCCCGTCACATTTACAGGTTTTCCATGGCTTAAAACTTAATTTTCCCTGACATTTTTCCAGTAACTAGTAAGTCACTCAAACCCAAATCGTTCAGCTTATTAACTCTATGTTCGGTTCACACTCAATTCGGATTGAAGACAAATATTATGTACAAAAGATCAGTTTGAACCAATTTGGTTTCTCGGTGAGAAAAGGCAAACTCTTTACCTCAAAAAATCATTTCTAATTTCCATGATCAAAAACTAACGTTTTTAGTATTTTCGACGACCAAATAAAAAATTCTCTGACAATTCCAGGTTCTCCAAGTGCGGGGCCATCCTGTTATCCGACGGCAAAACCAAAGCTGCGACGTCAACTCGGGTCGTACGAGACTTCGATCGGCGGTAAACACTCGTAAGCCGGCCTTGCGTCAATCGACTGGACTTCCATAAAAGCTCACGGTGCACGGCGCCTATTGGATGAGGTAATTTGATTTTAACTCTACGGTACGGCGATGCGAATATGAGTCGGTAAATATCGAACGAAAGGGAACAAAGCGGGGTGAAAATAAGGGATAATAAAACGCGTTGTAAAGGTTCGGTGAAAATTCGGATGAAATACCTTTCGTCATTTGATCTATCGCACGAGGGTGAGTAACGTTGTCGCGAGAAATTTCCCCCCGCGGTTTTCTCTCCGCCGTGACAAAGCTGCAGGCACCGATTCCCAAAGTACGAACGAGACCCGGGATTCGGACTTCGAACTAACGAAGCAACCGTATCGGGTGTAGAAAAGGCTGAAAAATGATTACCTGTAATTCGCGGAGGAGCAAAGTGAAACCCCGGGCGAAGCTCTCGCCGGAATTTTATACAAGGTCACGTCCGGCGGATGCTCGCTTTTTCCTCCCATCGAGACTAATCAGAAGTTCGCCAACGGGATTCGGTCGAGGTTTGGATCGCGGGGTTGAATTAGAGGGTCTCCTTGACGAAGCTGGCGCTTCTTCGCCGCCGTCCTGCGGGGTGTATCAAGATCCTGACCGCCGTCATATTTCCGTCACGTTCCCTCGGACCTCAGTAACCCAATAATTCGACTTCTGCGTCCGCAGCAGCGGTTCGACACCTCGAGGGTCGGCCGGACAATATCTGCGAATCCGGGCAATTCACAACTTCGGAGGATTTAAGTTGCGGTGAAACTCCGTCAGGAGAAGCTAGTCGACTTATATAGATATACGCGCACACGGCCGCGAAGATCCAGGTCCCGGACTTCCAGCGGTCACCGGCTCCTGGGGTCACTCCGCATTATGCCGAGAGCCGGGCGCCCGTCCCGAAGGGTGAATAATATAGTCACCAAGCCGGAAATTCAATTTTGGTAAATATCTTATGATCTTCCGCTACCCCTCGTTCTCTGAATAGCTCGGGCAGTCTCGCGATTCAGATTCGGTTCGTGTGTGGGTGTGTGTGCGCAGCCTACAGGGTGGATCAGAGAGGAGAGAATCGAGGCACCTTCCGTTTTCGCACAACCGCGAACCGGTGATTGAAAGGAAAAATCTGCGAGTCGATAATCGGTGGTGAAAGAAATACACCGATCCGATCGAGTAGAAGCTCGGCATTTTTCTGGTATCATTTTTTCACTCATGAGAGATTTTTTAAAGGGTAAAATGGAAGTGACAAATTCGTATTATCTTGCTGGCATGACAATAATAATACAATATACACCGGATTTTACCATTCTCTCCTCGCGACGAGCATTCAACAGCTGCGAGTAAATGAACGAATAAATAAATAAACACAACGCCTGTTGGAAAATCGGAGGGGGATGTTTAGACGCGAGCGCGTTCACGGGAATCATCACGTCACCTGAAGATGCGTCTGCAAAAATATTACCGCGATTTCCCGCATAATTTGTTAAGCACCACGTTATTCAACCCTCGCGGAGCAATATCGATGTGTTTCACGAGGCTAAACGTCTACCGTTTTGCTCTGCAATATGGCTGGGGGAACCGTTTTTGCTCTATCCATAATCATAAACAGAGCAAAAGTGCCCGAAGTTTGAGCGGAATCAGTGCTGAATATTGCCCCGTAAATTGATTAAGAGTAAGTGAGCCGAGGCCCGAATTCTGAATTTTCACGACCTCGTAGCCCGATGAAAAGAAACAAAATCAACGACTTTTGACGATCCAACTCAACTCGACGATCTCTTTTTCCGCGTAGCTGATCCTCCGTCGGTATTTGATTACCTAGTCGAATCGAGACTTGACGACCGTTCCGACCGTAACTAATTCTCGCAATATCTATAATTAAGTAGCTTTCGAAAAGGTCCCGGGCGGATTTTAACACGTGGCAACTAAGGGATGAAAAATGGAGATGAGGAGATCCGTGTTGCCTTCGTTCCCGGTATAAATTGGCACGTGCCTTACACTGCTCGGCCCCGTCTCCACCATGATCATTCCCGGCCGTGTTGCGCCGACGAACCGACGCCTCGACGCTTCTTCGTCGCTATTTTACCACCCTTCGTCCATTGTGAATTCGCCTCGTGCGGTACCTGCCCCTAATTGTAAGCACGTCGCAGCTTGTACGTACCTACCTCGCTATTTCTCGTCCCCGTTAATCTCGAGCCCGAGTGTTAACAGGAGCTGCACGTAATGACCCGGATTTTTAAAGGGGTTGCATTTACCGCGGTGCAAGCCGACTTGTACACGGGCAGCCAACTCGAGAAATACCCTAATAATAATTCACCTTGTACCTTAATAATTACGCCCGGCGTATACGAATTATTTACAAACACCGTGTAGTCTTGTTTTTGCTCACCGAGACGACCCGCGGTTATCGGAAACTTTTCGACCGCAGGTCGGCGGTCAGCCGGGCAGTTTCTAGCAACTTGGTCGAGGCCATAACCTGGCGCGCGACGAGCTTAAAGCGGTCTAGGAACGAGCGCGGAAAGTTTTCTCGTAAATTTCTAGCACTCCGACCATTCGGTAGAGAATACAAGTATACGAGAGAAACGTGCTTTGAACAGCCGCGGCGCGAAGGCAACAGAAGAACCGTACGAAGGCACTTGAGAACCATCGCGCGGCTTTCACTCGTCTCTACATATTATAGGTATGTAACCAGCGGCGTGACTAGGCGTCTACGGGTCCCGGGTCTAGGGTGGAAATTCAGCTCCCTGGACGAATGATGGAACATATTTTTTTTGGAGCCTCCTCTAATGAACTATAACCACACTTGCGGAATACATCTGAAAAAAAATAGTACGAAAACGAAAGAGCGAAATATCACAATTATCCATCCGTATGAAATATTGCGACTTTACTTTTTACCGCTTATCTTGGGGTATTTCCCAGGTTATCTCAGCCTGGTTACGCCCCTGTTAATTTTACTGTCCGGCCTCGGAGAATTTATGGAAAATTGATCAGTCGACGATTTTTGCGATTAAGCAGATGCCAGTTTTCAATCCTCGTGACCAGGCTTGATGTAACGACGGGTTACTAGCAGGGGATTTAATGGAGTAGATGGATCGTGTCGCCGTCAAAGCCCCGAGAAATACGCCCGTCACGGGGTTTTAACAAATCTCTTCATTAGTCAAGTCCGGTCTCGTGACGTCCGCCGGGTGTTTTTCGGCCAAGGTTACGAAACACACGTGACACGCGTGACGGCTTGTCGATATGATGAAAATATCAAGCCGCACGCGAATGTGCAAAATTTTGCGAAATCGTACGAATGACGGGAGCGTCAGAAATAATTGCCAAATAACCGGTCCGCAGAAATTTTCTACCCCTTTTCTATTCACTCGTTCAATTATTCGGTTTCATTCAACGCTCGCTGCCGTTCGAATGCGGTCTGATAATAATTGGCCATTAATTATATAACTGCATGCCTGCGCGTTGACTGACTACAGGTCGCTCAACGCCGCGGCTTTTCCGTGCCGCGTATCCATCGCAAATCGCACGTAAAACATCGAACGAGGATAATTGGGAGAAGGACCAATTGCAGCATATGTATGTCTGGGGCGTCCGTCCTTTTCAATTATGCTTTTGCGCATTCAATTCGCGCCGCTCGGCCACGGCTCGCGGAGGGAAATTTAATCTACGTCGCGATAAACACTGCTTAGGGGCGAAGCCGTCTAAATTAATTTGTCGCCATAAACTCGATGACCGAGGCTCGCTTAATTTGCTCCCCTGGCCGACAGGTAGGCCGGTCAGAACTTGGACCGGACCCTGTCCGAGGGTCGGGCTGACACCGCGAATTAAGCAACCCTGCCACCTTGCGCGCTGCAACATTCGTCTGAGCGGGACGGAGGATTTACTTTGTCCTTGGGTGTAAAACTTAGCGGGTGCAGAAGCAGCAGCGTGACTCAGCCTGGCGCTAAGAATAATTCCGTGATTATGCATCGCTGCACCGATCCCTTGTTACAACCGGAATCCGACAGTCCGAAAGGGCTTCCCTCCAACGATGCAGTCATCCTTAACAGGATTTCGTCTTGCGAGGCACAACCGCGAACTGTGAAACCCGCGGCTTGATTCGATTCCACTATTCTCGTCTTTGTGTTAAAGCTGACTGGACTGCGAACGTTGCAAGCTTCTTCTTCCAGTCAAACATATCGGCGGAATTGCTCGTTCAGGGGCAGAGTTGAAGCTCCGAATTTGAAAAGAGTTCCCAAAGCGCCTAATTCCGAATTATTCGCTGGCGAAGCTTGAAGTAAAGGAATCAAACTTTGGAGAAACAACAATGTTTGGAATGGTCGGAAACGATCGACGGCTCAAAGTTCCGAAAATTCGAGTTACGGTAGAGCAAAGTGACGATAAGTAAAGTTTCGATGGAGTAAAATTCCGAAAATCAAAATATACTCACACAGCGTAGTTTACTCCACGAGGGGGTGCAAGTAAATCAGTAAAACCGAAAATCAAAACGAATAGAACCGCAATCTCAAAATACCGAAAATTCAGAACAAAGAAAGATCAAAGTGGTGAAATTTCACCAAGCCTGAAATTCGCGGAACTAAAACTCTTTGATCACTCGGAATTTCAATGTTTCAGATTTTTGAGTGAAAGATTCGCCACCAAAAATTTCGAAATTTAGCATGATGGGAACTTTTTAAATTCGGATTTTCCACCCCGCTCCAGTATTCGCAAATTTTTCAAAGTTTACGGTTATACTAGAATTTTTCTGACAATCAAAGCTCGTTGGCGTTTGCTATTGTAAGTTAATTACTTACGACTCGTGTGCAACAATAAGGATCATCGCCCGATCGACGAGGGCATAAATCGTGAGGGTAGCTAGCGTATCTACAAGATATTTGTACAGAGTTCGCTGAATCGTAATGATTTGTCTGTGAGCGGAACTCGGTGGGTATAGTAAGGGAAGTCCCTTCTCCCACGACGGTCTTCTCCTTTTCGCATTTCTCTATTCTCGTTTTTTTCTTTTTTCTTTCACCCCCTTCCGCGAGCTTCAACCGCGTTTCCGTTTCCGTTTCCGTTTCCCTGTTACCCCCTGTGCGAGACGTGGCAATGTTCCAATATCGCAAAACACGCTTTCAAGATATTCAACCTGCGAAATTATTCCGCCGAATAAAATCCTGGCGTTGCATAAATGTGTATAGACACCCCAAAATTCTTGGTATGTTAACGCGTGAGATTCGGCCAGAAACGTTTTCTCCTCTATCCGTTTCCTGCCTCGAAATTATCCTACTTGTTGTCATTATTTTCGCAAGATATTGCCTGATCAAAAAACAGCTGACCTGAAGTTTAGGTAAAGTATAATATCTCGACAATACGAATGAGTGGTTGGGCGGGAAATGCGACAAGCACAAAATAGTGACGTCGCGTTATTCTTGTTCAGCAACGATCGCCTGCACTCGACCTTTGAACCGCGTGTACATTTGATACCGATATCGCAATAATTCCTACCCTCCATGTACTCACAGTATTTTTTTTTTGCGAATAATGTTGCTAAAAGAGAGGAGGAAAATGTTCTTGACCAAGAAATTGAATCGAGATTAAGTCGCGCTGTTGATTCTACGTACAAACCTAGCTGCTCTCGTCATTAAAAATCGTTGAAATTCGATGTTTTATATCGTTTCAATATAAGGTCTATTCCATGAACTATCTGATCACTTCTCCCGGTAGCATTACTCAAGGTAGATATTAAACAAGGTACGTATTTCGGTGGTTCGGAACCGGAAGCGCGTGTATATACATACAAGGATGGGTACGACGAAGATCGTTAGGGTTAATTAGAGGTCGTGTTCGGGAACCCTTTCAGGTCCGCTAAAAGTTATCAGTCATGCCTGCTGTTCCTAAAGGAAATTTAAAACTGTTACACGGTCAGTGCGTAACGCGTTTTGATCCCTCGAGTGTCGTGTTGCTGTAAAAATGTTTGCGGAATCCACTAGGTGTGTGGGTACGTATAAAACCCTCGTAACTCTACGGTTATTATACCGCCACCCCTCGCCTCGCACGTATTTCCGTACGTGTTTCAAACCCCCTTTTCAACCCCTGTCCCGAACCCATCGCCTCTCCCTCCCTCCTCTTCTCGTTCCACCAACTTCCAGCAAAACTCCCGAAAGGCAACCCTGTACATCCACTAGATTCAATTAAGGCCAGATACCGGCGACTATAATATGCACCACGCGAATAGCGACTGGCTTCAAGGCAAAGTGCTTTGAAGCTTGTACAGCCGCTCGGTTTCCATTTTTTCATACCGCTCTTTCATCGTCGATCGAATTTTAACCACCTCTTTTTCTGATCGCTAAAATTTCGAAAATTCGTTGACGAATAAAAATAAAAAAAAAAAGAAACAACGAGACGAAATGAATTGCAACAGCGTTGAATAAAAAATTTCCAATTTGGTGACCTGATTTAGTCCAACTATCAGCGCAAGTTGCAATTGAAATACCGGTTGAATCCACTGTATTTCATGCCGGCTGCAGATTAAACTTTTTTCATCACGAGCTAAACTGAAAAAGCGCTCGTACGCTGCGCACGGTACACAAAATAACACAGGAAATTCGAAACAAACAGAATCGAAATCACACGCCATCCGAAAATCATTCGATCAACGGTGAGCTACAGTTTTCATTTATATTTTATGGCGTATTCATCGGTGATACAGCTGTAACAAGTTTCAATATAATATACGGTATTACGCAACCTTGAATCACGCCCGTCTTCTTCGATTCGATACAATTATTATAATTATTATTTTATTATAATTGGGGAGCGGGATCCATAGCGTTCTCTAAATTATCAAGGTGAACGTCAATCGGAGGGTAATAATTCGCGGGCGAATTCCGAGCGAACGTGACGCGCGAAATGATTATTCAGGCGACACGTAGCGCTTGTCCCGGGAGCGAAAAGAGAGAAGGAGAAGGATGGAAAAGGAAGGGAAAAGAGCGATTAAGAGCTGAAGGGGAGAAAAAGCGTCTTAGGAACTCTCGGCGCCGGTTTAGAAGAGCATCCTCGCCTTCAACGAGCGTCTGTTTCTCCCCGTAAGCAAAAAACTTCGTCCCTGCAGCAGGCGTCGCGGCGATGCTGCAGTGGCGAAAATTTCCACAGCGTCTCCGGCGGATCGAGTGCGGTTATAAAGCCTGATCCGATAACCCCTTTCCCAAATTCTCGAGTGGCAAAAAAACCTCGAGGATTATACCGCGGGGGCGTTTCAGGGGCGTTTCGGGGGCGTCAAAAAGCCTCGGCGTCTCTTAAATTTGATTTTTATACTCGGGTATGTAGAGACGAGGATGAGGAATGCATGGATATACTCACCGATACGAGAAGAGCCGCGGCTCGCCGTGAGAAATTTCTCGATTCGTCGTTCCACCGCGCCTCGAGTAGCGACCTGTGAACGAGAAAAATTTATCAATATTTCAGATCCGGGATTTCGAATACATATTACGCACTCGCCGTTTTAGTATCAGGCGGACTTAACGTAGCGTTACTAATTCCCCCTAATAGCCTCAGGCGATATCTGCCGGATAGCTGAGAGGAATTTATTGCCGAATGGGTCGTAATTCGGGACGATTGAAATTAAAATAAAATACGTCGTTCTGCAGAGCAGCGTCGAGAAAGAAGGATTCAATCGCGAGAGAGATTTATACTTTACATATACGTGTGTGTAATACGTGTACATATGTACATATACACGGGGTGTGATAAAAATTTGGAATAAAGTCGTAGCCGCGATAATCATGATTGATTTCGTCAATCATCCCTGCGGATAGCGATTCAACGCCATTCATCGATACGCGCGTGCGATACCTTCGTCAAAATGCACACCTTCGCATCTCCGCGTAACGAGAACGACGAAGCACAGGAACTCGACATGCAACGGAGGCCTTGGACCAATTTGCAAATCGGGCAAGTCGAGCGGCTCGTTTTTCTGCAGTCGCATGCCGCCTGTCACACCCACAATAACAGCGTTTGGCTACCGAGTCAAAGACTTCTTGCGGCCGGCAAGAAATCGCTCGCGAATTACCAACCGGCCCCCGTTATTCACGGTTCTCCTCGCTTTTTCTTTCTTTCTTCGCCGATGGTCGAAGCAGGATCGATAGAGGTCGAATTCGTCGGAGATAAAATCAGTAAAATCCGGGGATCCTGACAGCGGAATTTTGACGCGTGAGATGCGAAGCAAAACGGAAAAGTATCGTCTCACCTTTTTATCGAGTGCCAGGATCGACAGAGGTCGTAGAGGAGATTGAGGACAAGCACCGTGACTCCGGTCTCCTTCGCAAGCATCGACAAAGCGCCGAGTCCCACGCTGCTCCAGACGTGGGCCGTTTGTTGACTGAAACAGAAACCAATAAACGTGAAAAGTTTATTGCGGGAAAATGTTTACGCGAAACAAAATATTCACCGGTATCGATTTCCTGTTTGCCCAAGTTCGGGTTGAACCATCGAGCAACGGTATCGCGTGTCAATTTGGACGGAAAATGATAGGCTTGCGGATAAATTTTTATCTTTTACACAAAAATTATACACTGCAGGCTGTCACAAAGTGTGATATCGATTATTGGCAGCGACGCCGTCGACCAATGTTCATTTCTCCTTCAAAAACAAAGTGAAATTCCGCACCAAGCCTTAAATTCGACCCCACGTATCAATGGCGAGAAAAAGTCGTTATCGTAATTGTCAGACTCGAAAATAAGATCGAGTTCAGCGTAATTTCGTAGTCTGCTGGACGTAATAAAGACCCAATTTCAGTTCGCCACGGTCTTTAAAGTGGTACGATGATTGTATAAAAACGAGAATTAAGATTCACTCAATCGTGTTTAGTCCCGGCTGAACCTATTCCACAGAAGCATCAGCATCATTTATTCGTAAGAAAGCGCGGTGCAATAAAAACTTGAAGTAGCGAGTTCGGAATAGACACCCTCGAGATGTTCAAAGGTGGGAGGGAGGGGGAGGAAATTGCAGCGATGCAAGTTTAGCCGAATATTTTAAAACTGACGATGATTATTCTTCTGACACAATCGGGACGTACATCCCGACAATAATTACCAGAATTCTTGTCCGCCTGTTTCCTCGGGGCTCTTTTCATCTCCCCCCTGCGAAAGGAGTTTGAGAGAAGCCGTAGAAAAGCGAGAGAAGAGAGGTGAAGAAATATCTGGAGAAAAGAGAGCGAACTGTTGAAATCCGCGAGACGCGGGGATAAAGTAGGTGGAGAAGCGGGGAGGGTGGTCCTTTTGTGGGGTGTTTCCGAGAAGAGATCCCGGCTACGGCGTGGCAGGAAAGCCGGGGGAATAATCTGGAAAAATGACTCGACCATCTTTTATGCGAGTATTACAGGGCTGGGGGCAATCTCATTCCCTTATCTCGAATGTAAATAAGTAATAGAGGGTAATTTCCGTGTCTCCGTGTATATCTCTTCGTTATATTCGGTCTCGTGCCGAGAATTTTCACCGGATACCATCACACCCATATACAACCCGCTCCCGTAACAAGTTCGACGAACTTACAGTCACCAGCTGTGCCGATAGCTTTCGACCTCTTTCGAATAATTTTCGACCCGTATGTAACGCATACCTTGAAGAGTTCGCGTGTATACCTACCACGCATAATATCGTCACCCTCCCCCCCCCTCCCCCCCCCCCCCGTGTAATATGATTTCGGTACGGGAAATACCTGATCGATCTCTACTTGAGCTCCAAAGTTCCGAGCTTTCTCCCCGAAACTTTATTACAAGGGGTAAATTATTATCACGTAAAGAACCGACGAGAATTTCCCCGATCATACGGAATTTCGCGCGAGTGATTAATAACAATCAACCGGTAAATTGTTCGCACCAACGCACTTCGTTCAATTAAATTATTGCCTGATGCGAGCTTGCGGGGCGGGGTTATCAACCGGGGAAAAATGGGAGGGGGACTGGCCCAAGTTTCGTTAAGGTATAACCTGTTTTAGCAAATGAGGATGCCGCGCATCAATCTACGTTAGTCATCGCACCTGTCACAGGCCGTGGTTCGGGGAGGGGAGGGATTGTGTGTCCCCGGAGGATCGGGGAAAGTGTGGATGCGGCAGCTCCTCTTTCCGGAAGTTTGTTTCAAGGGTCGAATTCGCTTGCGAGTTAGGTGGCAAAGGGATAAAGGGACGCCGGCTTCGCGCCTCATCGCTAATTGTAGGATATATGATAATAACAATAATCGGGGGACCGACACACGTGCTGCCCCGTTCGTATTATCGCATAACACAACCCTTAATCAGCGATGATTTGGATTTATGGGACGCGTCGGTCCGCCCGAGGGAATCACGCCCAATGCGATCGATAACTTTTTGTCAATTTTCCCTCGAGGGTCATCGATTTCTCCATCGCTCATCGCCGCTTTCGTTAGTTATAATAATAAGAATATAAATGTAAGCCGTGGGCGAGTTACTCGGGCGCCACTTGCGCCCCGTCGCTCGTGTCGGGCTAATTACTGTTTATGACCAAAGCGCGAAGCGAGGCCTGGGCGGGGAGAAAAGCTGCCCCCATAAAGCAGCGCGGATTACCTCCAAGGCGTCATTCTCGTAGTAACAAGCTAAAATACCGCAAGTGACGGTGGGCGATCAATTTCAACGGTCAAGTCTCCCTTTGCTCTGCGGGTACCGAACAGCCCCTAAATTGGCCCGGATAAAATTTTAATCCAATTGGAACTCGGGGCGGAGTTGAAATCTCGAATTTGAAAACTTCCGAAAGCGCCAAATTTCTTTACTTCACGTTTCGCCACTGGATAATTCGGAATTAAGCGCTTTCGGAGCTTTTCAAATTCGGAACTTCGACCCCATCCCTTGGTATATTCTTCCACGAACTCAGGATCCATCGATTCGTTTACGAAAATTAACCAACTATCAAATTGAAATTCCCTCGGTTTCTTAACAATTTTCCGGCGGTACCGAGCAAGAAACGGCACCATGTAAACTATAACTAAGCCAGGGCAGGCGCGTGTTTCTCCATTAATTATATAGCCCAGCGGCATGGCAGTGCCGGAGTTCGAACTTTACTATGTAAATAAGTAAATTTGTAAGTAAATGTCGGTAGCTCTTCTGCAGGTCGCCCCGAGGGGAATATTAGGGAGGAAAGGCAGGTACAAAGAGGATGAAATACTAGATAGACTCGTTGAATTTCCGGCGTTGAGGCACTGAACGTCTCTTGGCACCTTCCCACCTCCGGGGGCGTCGGAGGCGGCGCGATTCATCACTCGAAAGTACGACGGTTGACACACTTCTCTTTGCTTCTGCCATTACTCAGAGCGCGCGCGTCGGCGAGGAAGGGGGGAGAAGGAGAGTGAGAGAGAGCGAGAGGGACAGAAGGAGCTGTTTTTCTCAACTTCCCTCATTTGCCTCGGCGACCGCTCGAGCTCCGGCTGCCTTATTCCCTGGCTCCGACCGCTTACTTATTCCTGAAAATATTCATGTGCTCTTTTCCTCCCCCCCCGCTTCCTTCTCCCTTTCGCTTTTCGTACCCGTATACGCGTGAAAATAAAACGAGCGGATGGTTAATATTCCACCGTCATCCCGCACCGCGTGTCCCATTTGTTTCTCCTCATCTCGAACTGCGTGTTAAGCCTGTAAGAGGATCAAATCCGTCTGGAGGAAGCTTTTGTTTTGGCTCCACCCTTCCGGCGTGTGTTCCCGTTCGTTTTTCGACTCTCGAGTCGATCACGGAGTCAGTTACCCTCTCCGGAATCTCGGGCGCCGGAGGAATATGAAGACTGCGGTTTGACTTGACGTTTTCCCCCCGCTCGAGTCTCGTGTTTCGCGGGAAATTCACCCCTCCGTGAAAATTACCCCGCGGTGGGCGAATGAAATTTTATCGCTTACAAAAGCTCGCCACCATTTATCGTTAAAATATTTGCTCCCGGGCGCTGTACACGCGTGCGAAAGTCGTCGACGGAATCCCCGGATCCGTCGGCAACGGGGTGGAAGGAATTTTCGTAAATCTCGAGTCACCTGTCCCCGGTTTCACCCGGTTGGTAAATTAGTTTAGTTTATAATTTTCACACCGCCTTCGCACTCATGAGAATGAATGGGATCCGTTGTTTCGAGGGCTGGCAGGTGTCAGGCTTGCAGCGGCGTCGCGACGTCGCGTTTCACCTCCGACGCAACCCACCGGCCGGGTTGATGTACGCCCGAAAGCCAAGTTTACCGGGATTATACACACCCCAGAAATCCATCATCCTTATCCCCGAATTGTCTGACGAGGTACTCTGACTGCGGACGTTTGCCTCCCGTGACGAAACAAACGAGCCTATATGTATAGGTATACGAGAAGCCCGAGACGACGGATAGAAACGGCTTTACCCTTGAAAATAGTTAACGATATTTAACGAAAAATAATTATAACGACCCAAACTCGATGAATAATTTTATACCAAAATAATTAACCTAGTAAATTACTGCTCTCTATTATTCTTGAGGAGGTTGTTTGGCCGAAAATTCATAGGCGGTACTCTTCATACTCGGTCAGCTTCTTTCTCGAACTCGTACTTGTAGTTTCATTTGGAGTGAAACAGTCGTTTAATTCGAAATCTGGTATCCTATTCCTGATTCTAAAAAGTCTATTCAGAAGTGATTTCTTACTTCCATTTAATACGTATTAGGGTGAGACTCGAGAGTAAATACGAACAGGGAAATGGAAAATGGAAAGCAGAGGCTTCTTCGGAAGTGTATCAAAGAGAAGAAGAAGAGATTTTGTAGACGAAAAGAATGACCACGGAATGTTAAATACATTTCATAAAGAAATTCTTTGTTTAATTTTATAAGCAATATAAGATGGTGTTTTCTTTTCTTTTTTTTCTGTTTCATTATTGCTATAATTTTTTTTATGCAAACGACTTATATTTTGCGAGAATACTGTACGCGATGAAGGGAAATGGAAGGAATAATTTTTGGATTCAGCACACTCGAAAACACAATATTTGCCAAAAGCATCTCATGCAGCTGAAAAAAAAAATAATATTTTTTCCAGGCCTGTGTTATTTACACCAACTTTTAAATTGCGCCGGGGATCGTTTATCGCGTTCTTTATACCCTGACCATTGCAGACTATCAGCCGTCAAGTGATTCGCGATTTCATGTACGGTTAGCGTGACCGAATTACGCCCACCCAACTCCCGTCATTGTTTCCCCGATGAGCGGAGTAAAATGCGGAAATATAGCCTCAACATTATGAATTACCAGGAGGGGCTTAGGTCCCCTCCCCTCCCCCCTCGTCGCTCTCCGTTGCCAGAGTCTGTTGGCAATAGCGGGAAGATATTTATGGTTTGTTGTTTGGTATGCATGAGCCGCAGCTTCGAGCTACGTACGCATACGTTATACATGTACAGGCATACACGTACGCTTTGCGCGATAAATTAACTAAGTAACTGAGAATATTAATATATACGATTTTATACCCCCCGGTTCACTCTTATGGCCTTTCAGCCTTTACTCAGAGACATTGCGTACGTAATATTTCCGCCGTATTTAACTTCCCGTTTCGCTTATACTATTCTTGTTGTTGTATCGTTGAGATTTCGTGGTCTTGTTCGCGGAAAATAATTGAAGCGTACATTTATTGCGGTACCACGTAAAATGAAATCGGTTATTCTCACTTGCGATGATTTGAAACTTGACAACAAAACGGACGAGAAGAAACATTGGGCGTGTATTTTCGACCCGCAAGATAAACTCCAACTTTTTATTGCCTTCGGTAGAGGAGTCGTGAATTTCGTACAATATATTCAGTTTCCAATATTGTCGTTGAAAAGTGCGACTCGACTGAAATTTATAAGAACCTCCAACTTTTCGGACCGAAAACTTATTCACGTCTCTCGAGGAGAAAAAATGTGTGATTAAAAAATATCTGGCGAAAATTAATAAATTAAGTGTTTCGTTTAGTAGACGGATTTAAACACCCTGAAGAATTAAATCTGTTGATAGAATTTTGTCGATGCGGTTAAGATCATTCTTCAATGAATCCCGGTGAAAATGTAACGAGTATCCGGAGAAAAAGGTAAATGCAAACGTCGCAGATTTACTGCACTCGACACTTGCAGCATTTTCTCGCGATGTAAGCAAGACCCGAGTCAAAGAGTCACACTTTTATTTTACGATTTTTCGTCCGTTTATTCATCGAATAAAGTAGAGAAAAAGGGTGAGTCTGCTCCGTCTGTAAAGGTAGGAGTACTACATGACCTTAAACGACTCTAAGCGATGACACTTGTCGGAGCCGCTCATGAGCACAAGTTGCGGTATAAGCTTATCGATAATAATAAGCGAGAGCCGCAGCCATCCATCTGAATGGGCGATACGCTCTGCTTTGATGCGCAACATCTGTGGTAATTCAAACAGTCTCGTTTGCTCGGCTCGCGCGGCCGCACGTCGCTTTTCTGCCCTGGCAGCTTATACATCCGTGTTTACATACACTCGGTACACGGAAGAGTCGAACGTGGAAAACGTTTCTCGGCTCAAAGCTCGAGTAGCTCATATCCCGCGTCTACGGAACCCCATCACTTTTCAAGTGCGAGTACGGATAGTCGTTCACACCCTCATCCGCTATCCGCGAGGATCCTGCAGGATAGTCACCCTGCGCGGAAGTGACTGTTTTATGGACCATCTGGCTTAATCATTTTGAGTAGAGGACCTCGGCTTACCGAGAAATCTCACTCGCGACGTGACGCGATGTAACGTTATAGGTACAGGGGCGAATATGATCGTTCTGCGGTAATTATTTTCATCGGCTAAACCAAAAGGATGATAGGGTAGAATTTGTCGGCTCGAAATAACCCCGGAAAATCGAGGATTCGACGGCCGTAAACGAGCCTGTTCCACGCTGTGAACTGCAACCATGGTACGGACTGGAAGTGTGTTATATGTGTAGTAAAGTGTCGCCAACAATCTTTGAGACCCCGATTTTGCGCCAGCGTGACGAGCGGTCAAAATCGACACTTGGCTCAACGCGATTGAAACAGTGTTCGAAAGTCCGTTCGAGTGGCTACACGTTACGGGAAGTTGCGGTAGAGTGTTTGGTGCCCGGCTTGCTAAAGGTCAGTTTCGTCGACCTTATTGTTTAGTCTCCAGCTTCCAAGTGACGGTGTGAAGTGTTTTTGTAAACGAAAGTGAATGTCACCTGTGTTGTGCGTCTTCTGCGTCAGGAAACTGGAGGAAAATTGACCGAGGATTCGCCGGTAAGTACATGAAACTTTTTTTTTCCGCCCTGATAACAGCAAATCATTTCCAAAATGACTTTTCTATGAATTTGAATCCTTATTTGTGCTGTGGCCTGTTTTGTCACCGCCTTGGTTTTACCGCTTTTCAAAAAATGTTGCATCGATTTGTATCGCGTGTCTTTTGTCCGGCGAAGGAAATGTAAGTAAGGATAATAGAGATAGAAGGAGAATTGAACAAAATTTCTTGGCGCTGCCCTCGAGTTTGGGTAAATAATATTTATTCAGGAACAAGGTGGATGGATATAGCCAAAACTTGGAAATCCGTTTTATTCGAAGGCTGACGGCCCTCGGGAGATAAATCCACATTGACTACGCGTTTTCCCCACAGTCGCTAGTCTCACCCCGGAAAATCCTTCGGCAGCGTACTTTCCGGTGGAAAATGGGTTATTAAATTATCTGCGTAGCTCCGGTTCGTTTCGAATTTACTCACCCGTGATAGGCCAGAAAAGACAGCAGAAAGAAAATGCAGGCGAGGACGTCCGCTCTCCCGACAATCCCGGTAACCTGGAACAGAAATAACAAAAAATTTAGCCATCGATGAGGGTGCGAGAAATGAGTTCGGTCAGATTTCACCTTGGCTAATTGCGAGGGCTGGAATTTAATGTCACAAGTCAGCCACGTCGCATGTAGAATTGGAAATACTTCCGTTGAAAATCCGTTGGATTCAGTTTGGATAGAAAGATAGAGGGGCACGGTGAGAGAGAGGGAGGGAGAGAAGGAGGGAGAGTCACTGTATACGCGAGAAGATGTATCGCGGAGGAATATATGTGTCGGAGAAATTGAAAGCAGATCTCCATTTTCAATTCCCCTGAGATGTACGCAGGTGCACACATGTACATGTACCTGTAATACACATTTCTCGAGGATACATTTTCAGGTAAATTTCCATGCAAAAATAGATTTTCCTCTAAGATATACGCCGGCGTTTGTATAGGTACGCGTAAAAGGACATGCGCATGATGAAAATGTCTCGAGAGTCGTTTTTTAAGCTGGTACTTCCCGCCCCAAATTCACCTCTATTCGCCCTTCCTCCTAGCGCTTACGGCAGATGCCCGGGTGTTAACCAACCTGAACAGACGTATGCGAGACACATTCCCGATCGATCGTGACATTAAATATGAACCATCTGCATGTACTTATGTACGTTATATTTGTACACCTTTGCCAATTCGACGTCTCGCGCCTCTTACGCGAATATCACTTCGACGTAGGTGGATGGCAGCGTAGTCATTCTTATTTCCGGATAAGTGCTTTTTCCCCCCTCGGCAAGATATATTTTTTCAGACTTGTATATAAAAGGGATTTTTTATCAATGTATAGCGAATCGGATTTGAGTGAAATATCTATAGTCTGACACATTTCGTCTCTATTCTGATTATTTGTGACTCGTTTGAAAGTAAAAAGAAAGTATATCAATACGAATTCGAATCAATTTTCAATCTTCAATTCTCGTTACGGCGCAACGAGATAACCGTCGGCTCAATCAAGGAAAATTTCCGATAATTTCGCACTTCCATATTTTTACGCGGCAATATTTCGCGGGTCACGGTCTTTGTCCGAGAATTTTCCGCACCGCGCATAAAGCCGACACGTACGAGTATCGACGATTCGAGTATGGGGCGCCTGTAAAGGGTTATAGGCGAGGGCGTGGGAGGACCTAAAATAACGCCACGTACGTCTGGCATTACGGGACGACAGATTGAAATTGGATCCTATTCGAAGGAAATCCCGGAAATCCCGGCGAGCCGGATCCCGGCTTGGTGTGCTCGGCAGTCGGCAAACAAGGTGGCCGACAAGATAAGGGGTTGCCGAATTATTGATGCCGGGCCACCAGTGAGTGATAACCGAAGGACCTCTCAGCCCCGGACAGCTGGGCCGAGGGTCGAATCGCGGCCGAGTCTTCTTCCGCATTCCCCAAAAACTACACCACCCCTCTGCATTCGCCTTTGGCGTATACCTACGTGTCCTGTCATTTTTCCCCCATTTTTTCAACTTCCTATGTCTCTGTTTTCAGTGAAAAAAGGAAGTTGTTGTAATCACCTTGAAAATGAGAAGTTGAGTCATCACTAGATCTCGATGTTTCAACGTATGTGATAAATTTTTTTGCTCGACGATATTTCGAGAACGAATTACCGGATTTCAATGGTTTTGGTCTCAATCGACGCGGTTCTTTCAAACTCAGAACTGATTAGATTTTGGCTCTGATTGGTTCGCTACTTTTTCAATTATTTCAATAACAAAATTCTGAGAACTCATGTGAATATTATGATATCTTGATAACGGATGAATAGGTTTGGATGAAAATTGGTACCGTGAGGTTTTATGGGGCGTTAATCGCGAATCTGAATTCGTAGTTCAAAATTCGAATAAAATACGATTCTCTCTTTTCTCTATAAACTTGGCACCTGCAGTGTGAGAATGAGAAATTCGAGGGCTGGTTCATGGTCAGTCTAAAGCCGCTTGTTTCTTTCACTGCCGCATCGAAGAACCTTGGATAGATATTCGCACCGAAATTTTCCCTCCATCTTCCCCTCCCTTTTGATACATCCTTTCTTTCCTATTTCAATTGAAACACTCGTGATCCTTGATTCACGTCGCTGCAGAAGGGGAGAGATTGCCTTTCTGAATTTTCTACGACTCATGCGGGGCCGCGCGCACTCTCGAAAAAGGGTGGCGTGGTCATCCGGGGGATGCGGTCAAGCATTCGTACTCCGTCAACGTCGACGGGGTCGAAAGGGAGAAGGGGCGATGGAGGGAGGGAGTGAGGAAGAGGGAATGGGGGGAGGGGGGAGGACAGCATGCCTAGCCCCCGGGAAAAGTGCTTCTTCCCGCTTCTACTTAAGATAACAGAGATTGCTGCCTCTTCTTTGATAAATTTCCAACCGGCCGGGCAGATTTATCGCGGCAACGTCGGCCGGGGATCCAATTTCCAAAATAGCTGGTGACGTTAATTTATGATCCAGGTTTCGAAACGCGAGATCGTTCACAAGGACTTTTGACTCTTGACTTTCCGGGCCCTCTTCGCCCTAGTCGCCGAATCCTTTTCATTACCTTGCAGCACGCTCCTCGAACAGCAACGGGGTTGTTTAAACTCTTGAAGCGCCTTTGTGCCAAGTGCAATCAATTCCTCGTGCGCGGAAGTGTTTTTCCTTTTTTTTTCTCCTCTCTTCTTCTTCCTCACTTTTTCCCTTCTCTCCGGGTGATGCGAGTCTGCTAAGCCCCTCGAAATAATAACACCTCGCGGAAAACATCGTGAGAACGAGGAATATCTTTTTTCAACCGAACAAATATTTATGGCTGAGAAGGAATGCCGGATGTAGGTGTCGAAGGTGTGAGGAAATACTGAGAGCCGAGCATCCCTCAAATAAGGCACATTCGTGGAAATAATTGTTTGCACGTCTGGCATCTGCAGGGGGTTGACGTACATTGCGGAGACGTGTCGTTCACCGACGGCTTGTTTCATTGTTGCGAATACACGGATCTCTGATCTGTGGTAATATAATGCATGAATTTTTTCTGTTTTCCCGCAACGTTTCTTCGTTCAGTTGTTCCGCGTTTATAAAAACATTAGTAAGCTCTCGAAGTACTTTACGGCGGCTCTTTTGTAGTATCGTGCTCTGTTGTTTTTCGTTCTCTTCCGGTCATTATTTCTCACGATGCGAAGTACGGGAGCCCTGTATTACAGGCCAATGTTCGGAGTGATTGAACGTTTGGTCGACGCAGGCCTGCCTTTGACATCCGAACCGAAGCTCGTGCTCGGGAACAAAGGGAAGGAAAAAGAAAATATATAAACTACTACTAACGTACGGTCTATTCGAAATGCAGCCATAAGTGGGTACAATTTTCAAGTCGAACTAGATTAATGCGGTGGAATATATATCGAGGAAAAGATCATGAATGTAGGAAAAATGTCAACACAGCTGAATGAAAACTCAGAGCTTTTACCGCGTTTGTCCACAATCGTGGGTTTTGCTTGCCCGCGATTTAGTCGGGAAGACAAACGATCCCTTGTATCGACGAATCTGTTGATCGAGAGTTGAAGAGGCGCTTCAGGCGGCTAGAGAATCCGGGCAAAAAAGCGTCTAGTTCTAGGGTGAGATGAAATCGGGGATAGGCTCAGGTCAAGGTTCAGGATTAATCGGCTTGGGGTCAAGCCAGGATCTGGATTACTCGCCCAGGCGCAACGTCATCGAAGCCTAGAGACGGATATTCGGAAGATGAACTGACTCTGGGGTGCGAAACTCACGCGGCTGCTTCGGAACCGAACGGTTTCGTGTTCATTGATTAGCCTCGTATAGGATGTACATATTTTAAATCGATAATTTGCCGAATCGCGACGGAATATGCGTGTGTCAGTTACGTTTTGCGTTCACTTTTGTCTCCCTCGATCTGAGCAGCAGCTACGCCCTCGTGTTAATTTCTAGCACCCTCAGCGATCGAATGACAAAGGGAGAGCGAGGCGGCATTGTCCCGTTTGCCTTGGTTAAGGTACCGAATATCCCGAATGAAATTTGAATAATAATATCTCGGCGCACTCGAGCTTTTGGTCATTTCATCGCGAGGTTGGAGGTCGCGTTTCGCAGATTGGGTCCTCGACTGTATACGTGTGTATACGTATAGTTACGAGGTATGGAGGATGGGGGAAGGGGGCAATCAACGGGTCGGTATTCGAAGTTTGGAAATGAAATGAAACGATACGATACGAAATGAAACAAAATGAAACAAAATAAAAGAAAAGGAAACGAAACGCAAAATGAAATTCCTCGTTCCATTAACATCCTCGAGTACCACTGCAGCGGAAAGCGGGGAAAACGGTACGAATTCGTATACCTACGGTGCGAACGGCGACGAGTTTCAAATAATTTCGTGGACCGACAAAGCTCTGTCGTACCCTGCCACCCCCCCCCCCCCCCCCCCCTTTCACCACCTTCCCGCGACATCCGCTCCCCTCCCCGTCCTCTTCTTTCATTCTCTTCTCTTCTCTGCTCTTCTCGTCTCTTCTCTTTCCGGAATTCGTTCTCGACAACGGTTCTGGTCGAACGATCGAGGTATGTCAGCCTCCTGCGAAGTATCCTGTGCTCGAATCCTCTACTCCTACTTCTATACTCGCTAGCGATGGCCTAGATACTGTTCTGTGTCGATGGATATTGCACCTATCCTTGTACCACCCACCCCCGATCCTCGTTCGCTACGAACTACCATGTTCACCGCAATTTTCCAGGTCTTATTTCGCTTCCCTGGTATTCAGGGTTTTTCATTTGGAAAGAAATAGTGAAAGCTACTATCGTAGAAGTACGTCAAGGTTTAATGAAACGCTATTTTTGAAACTGACGAGAATTTTGGAAATACATTTTTTATGGTATATGTATATGTATGTATAATATCTTATCGCTAGGTCACGACTTCCACATTGTTCAGATTGTCTTAGGAGTGAGAATGTCGTCGAATCTAGTGTAATTCCATGTTAGATTTACCATCCATACTCTCAGTACTCTCTCGGGTTTTCCGTCCAATATATAATTCAGGCTCGTACCGCGAAAATGCGGTAAAAAGGTACCGTCTCAAGGCTGCTGATCATTCGAAAATGAGAAAAATTTTCATTACACCGCGACGCTCAAAGGAAGTCTCGAAATCTGATGAAAAGATCCAAAGAAGGGTGTAATAATATTTCTGGCAAGTGTATCGCGGTATTGAAAAGTGTCCCCGCGAGCGATGGGTCGGCGATATCACGGGGGTGAAGGTGGGCAGGTCGAAGCCACGTGACCCAATTCGAAGGCTCGAATGATGGCCTAACCGAGATAAGCTGGAATAGAATATGTATAGAAGGTGTATAACCCAGTAGGTTTAACAAATCCTGCTACAATATTAAGTGGCATAGCGACGGCGGGAGGGGAGAGGAGGAAGGAGGAAAATTGGCAGGGAGGGGGTGGGTGGCGGTCCGCCCGAAGGGACCGAGTCGAAATGGAAAGGGTGGCGGGTCGACGAGGGCTAACGGGTACGAGGTCGGGACGCCGGGAGGTTAGCCAACCCGCCGGCCATTTCGCGGTTACGATGTCGTTGCCGTATCGGTGTGTATATTCAGCGTATATTGCGAGAGTGCGGGATGTGCCCTCTCCCCCCCCCCCAGCCCTCCCATCCTCCCTTCTCTTCGCCGTTACTCTCGCTCGCGACTCACTAGCGACGACGAAGGAACGGCCAGATGCCAGGCACCGTGCGGCGGCCCGTGGTTTCAGGATAAATTAAACCGGCGCTTGCCACAGGTCGTTCACGGAATGTTTCCTTTACGGTCCTCTTGGCTTCTCGGGGCTCGGCCGAGGACACGACGATAAAGGGTTGCAGGGCCGTCCGGGTCTCAGGAAAACCCACATGCTCCGAATCACAAACCGTGAAACCTCCATCGATGCCCGGCTTCAGCGAACGCGCGTTAAGTAGATGCTGTCCGTACCCGGAACGTGCGGGACGAAGTTTATACACGAGGATGTACGTAGGGTGTTTCGGATGAAAATAATTTGCCATTTTTCACCGTGGCGCCCCTTGAAAAGTTTGCTCAGGTCAAAAGAAAGATTCTGTCAAAGGGTGAGTGATCTACCTTAGGTGGAAGATCGCGCACATTTGATTTTTCCACTTTTTCATACTTTTTTTTCTCGAACATACGTTGAACCACTTCGATTGTTATTTATTTCCTGACATTCATACTCAAGCCAAAGACCGCGATTCATAACATAACGACATCTCAACCGGGAATCTCATTCTTCTGAATCAAAAATTCCTATCAAATTATAATTATTCTATGAGATTGAATTAATAATGAAAAAGTTGTGAGATACAACGCTCAAACATCGAATGGAGACTTAATGTTACAAGTGTGGGTCTTCTTTGCGCCGTTAATTGACATTCTGACTGATGTAAGCAATGAACAAAACATTTCATTTACGATGCGTCATAAATTCGAGCAGATGTAAAAAAGTGGGAAATTAATTGGGCGCGATTTGCCTCATAACGCAAAACTCTCAATATTTGACAGAATCTCTCTTTCAACCTAAATGAAGTTTTTAAGGAGTGCTATGGTGGAAAAATGGAAATACTTATTTTTTTTTTTTTTCTGGATCACCCTAATTCAAGTATACCGATACGCGATCACGTAACGTTGGTATTAAATTCATCCGGAGAGCACGAAACCATCGTGCAATGGCCTATGTTTATTAGTTATGGCATTTAGAATGTGAATCTATTAAATAGCTTAATATACCAGCATCTTCGTCAAGTTTCTTGCTAACAAAATGATCATCATCCAAATGCTTCCCTTTTATCATGTCCAATGTCTTCACTTTGCTCATCAAAGTTATTCATCTAGCGATTGAGAAGTTCACGACACGAGTTTATATAGAAGGAAAACGATTACCCCTTTAGAATAAGAAGAGATAAAAGAGGCGAGCATTATTATCATGCAATTAAACTTGTGGTAAGTGGACATATACTTCCCTGAAGCAAAGATTGAATGAAACACGAAAAATACCAATTCACTTTGACTTTTTTCGAGTTGGGTTAGTGAATAAGTTGAAACGTATCGAAATCACCAAACGTGTCCGCGGTACTGACAATGCCATATAACATATGGGGAAAGATTTATCCGTCTTTGATTTGGAGAGGGCCCGTGGGATAGGAAATGACTGAGCAGGTGCGGTCGAGATTATCGTTCCCATCCCCTTCCGTAATGGCGGGATCCTTAAGGGATGCGAAAGGATATCATGTATAGTACGCGTAAATCCTGAGCTGATACACTAACGTGACCACGGGGATTTTGCCTCACCGGCCTCGCGCTATCATAGCCATAGCCTGCAGAGCGTATAGATGGATCGACGGTTCATTTCGACCGAAGCGAGAGAGAGAGAGAGAGAGAGAGAGAGAGAGAGAGAGAGAGAGAGAGAGAGAGAAATCCCCGCGCAATTACCTATGTGTGAATTTACCGCCCAGCCTGCGCCAGAGGGAATGACCAGCTGGTTCCTGGAATCGGGAAACAGGCCTTGTGAAGACACGCGAAATTATATGTACGCGACACCGCTACAGCCACTTCTCTAAAGAGGGTAAATAATACCCGAGGGTGAAACGCAACCTCCGACCTTCAGTCTCAAGGTTCTCCGGCTCTGTCTTCTCGGCCTACTCATCCCCCGCCGCGCACGAGGCTAGGCTAAGAAACTTCTCTCCGCAAGGTTTTACTGCCCTTTGTCCGGGGCGACCGCGGTCTTAGCCCCGTAACCCTGCCATGCCTCCCGGGTACCCAGCCATGGCTATAAACTAGGCGCGATGGCGACTTTAGAGTCGGGTGACGGTTTAGGCCCTACTTCTGAAACCACCCCGAAGTCTCGCTGCGCCTGTCACTCGAGATGTGTCTATCGCTTGAAAAATTTCTATTTTGTCCCGCTTCAAGTCGTGCTGAGCATTAAGGTGTTCGACTTCGGTTGAGGTCAATAAGTGTCTTCGAGGATCATTGACATTTGATCAATGCCGAATGGGCTGTTAGCACAGCTTAAAACCGGTTGAAATCGAGGACCGTGAAGCTCTGGTTGAGTTTGGCTGTGCCGAAGTGCAGAGAAGTTGAATCGGAATGGTGGTCATTGTCCGAAAGTCGGTGAGCCTTTACTATCTTAGAGATGGTTGAACGCAAAGAACAGAAAATCTGTGTCGGGGAGAAAATATAAGGTGTCTGTAACGAGGGGAAGCTCTCGTCTTGAAGGGGATTTTCTATCGTAAAGACGAAAGCTAGGGCACATTTAGCGGGGTGGCGCGCCCCAATGCTGGCAGTGAATCCTTCTCGTAAACGAAATTTAGCCACAATATCCCCCTCAGTTGTAAAAGCAGAATAATAAAAAGCAAGAAGAAAAAAGAACCGAGGGGGAGGAAGGAAGGAGGAGGAAGAAGAAGAAGAAGAAGAAGAAGAAGAAGAAGAAAAAGAAGAAGAAGAAGACGAAAGTAATAAGCCGTCGTCAAAATGGAAATTACCTCGAAATAGGTAAGGTGCCGAGGTGAAACCGTACAGCCACATCCCACCTCATCACTGCGGAACGGTGCCGCGGTGGATCTCGATTTGCGGAAAAATGACGTGTAAAAAATGCGACAAAATCTGCCTCAAGTTTCATTTCCTCCCCCAGAATTCTCGGGCGGAATAAATCTGTTTTGGTTGAATCTCACCCCCCCTCGAAGCGGTTTCTTCCTGTACGTATGAGGTGGGTGTGTGGGGGGTTGGTAATATATACTAGGGCAATAAAAATGCGGGATATAGACGAACGAATTGGATTACGAAATGCCCAAAGCGATCGGGAAATCCCCGCACGATGCTTTATCGGGATCTGCTCCCGGGGTGGACGGCTACTCGAACGAGGACGAGTGCACCGCGTCACTGAGGAAAGAGGACGATTTTCTTGAGCGGGGACGGGTCGTCCGGTCCCTGCGGGGAAACAAGCCGGATACTTCTCCGGAGCAATATCCGTTAATGAAACGTCCAACTAGAGGTAATGGACAGCGCGACGACCACTCTGGTCAGCTATCAAACGCCTTTCTCCATTTGTTCGGGATTGACTCTCGGATACTCGGCCTGCACTTCGAGCGTGTCGCGACTCAAGAATAGCGCGCTATCAAAGGCGTTTATATCGCCCGATCAAACTGATTATTTGCCCAATTGAGCTTCACGGCGCTATTCTCATACGCTACACGGCTGTGCCGAATTGCCCGTTGTGTCGTACACCGTGTCTGGGGAAATTTTTTCACCGTTCAAATTTAAAACTCGCCCGAAATCATCGCCTGGAATTGATGCCAAAATTTAGCCACTATACTTCAGAACTCCCTTGGAAGGAAAAGTCTTATAGCTCGCTGAACCGGTGAATTGAAATTGCTCGGTATACTTGAGGGTAGAAAAATGTTACGAGGAATATGAAAACCGGCCAGTTTGAGAGGGGTTCGAAACCACCAGGGGTTTCCTAAACTCCCCGCACCCGGTGGATCTTGGTCGGATGAACTTACCGGGACAACCCAAGGAAGGGGTAATTCTCGAGGGTTGGGCTCAGATTCTTCGAGACTTTAGAGGAACTTGAGAAAAGCGTTCCCGCACCTTTTTATTGCCAGCAGGTGTTCGTCCGAAATCTTTACAGTCCAGGGCTGATTCATCGTGCCGGCGCGAATCATAAAATTGCTGAAAACGCAATTGGATACGGAAAAGTAACTTTCACGCACGGCACCGTGACTGGGGAAAACAATCGAGGTGTCGTCCTCGTTATAAGAATTGCTCGTCAGACCGAAAGAGGCGTAAGCACCTGGTTCGGCCGAGTTAACCGCGGTTATGTGCTGCAGAAGCGGAGTGGCGTAAACCGCGTCGACTATGGCGTCTGATTACGACGCGGCCTGGCCGGCAGGCTGGAGGCTGTCTGAGTGCCGGCTGAGTCGGGGTGGTCGGGCTGCGCTGGGGGTGGAAGTGGCAGTGTAAGTGGAAGTGGAGATGGTTATCTGGAGTAAGGGCTCGCGGTGCGAAGCCTGCGGGGCTGGAACCGAAGGCCGCGGCGTTCTAACAACTCAAACATTTACATACTGCTCCGCCCGTGATAGCAAGTGAGTTATGTTGACTAATGCGCTGCTTCCTCGCCACGGTTGCCGGGCGTCGGTGTTGCGCCGACCAACCCTGCGCGCCCTGCATGCGGGACCCTTTTAGCGCCTGGACGCGCGTTACCGGAAACGACCTCCGTCCCCATCCGGCCTTGCGAAGAGTTAAGCTGGATTCAAGCTTACGAGTAGCATGTAGCATAAGCGTCACGATGAAATATGTATGTACAATTTACGTGTACCTAGCACCCTTGATTACCGCCCCCTCTATCCGTGGCGCACGCTCTCGTCACGCGGAAAAATCTCCGGAAATATAGGTTTACCGTTGAACTCGGAATTTACATTTCATACACCGTGTGGTTGAGGCGAGGCGATATAATGACCCTCCGACTTGGTCGCTGACTACTGAATTATAGATCGCAACGCTCTAACATGAGGGAAACTTCAACGAATTCGGAGTCGGAGTCACTTTTTCGATCTGCCGTCAAAAGTCCCGAGTCTCTCTACTCGAGATCTTCCATTGAAATTGACAAACAGATACAGATAAAGCCCCTGAATCTTACGTGCCTATTAGGCGATGCCTTCCGTTTTGATACCCTGGGGTATTTCAGGGGCAATGGAACGTGGCGGGTGGGAACATGAGAGTGGCACATTAGGTATACGGTTGGATCGTTAGCGAGATAGGCTACTGTACATTGTCGGGAAGCGAGGAGGCATTACCATATATGCTTACTTGGGTATGCATATTTATGGTACAACACGGATGGAATATTCGTAGACGATTAGGCTCCATCCAGGCCCGCCTAGATCGTCGGAGATGAAAGCAATCTGCCGTCGCTAAACCGATTGGCTCCGAGCGATCGATGTAACCTAAACTCCGAAGCCCTAGCCGCGCAGTTCCGGGGTTCCGTGCTCCACGGCAGCTAGGCTGTAATGCGCGTAAGAATTCGCGATGCCGCTGGATTGCTGATCGGGTATGATGAAAAGTGCAGGAGGCAATCAACCGAAGTACCTCTAACCTCGTAGGTGTATGAATAATGGGAGAGGAGATCTTTTCACGAGAAAGATTCGACCGGCGAATCGGTTAGAGGAAACTTTTCCCGGGTGCAGGCAAAAGCTCTCGTAAAAGCTCGTCGTCGGTCGGAGCCCAGAGTCGGTAGCTAGTTAGATGCGAACGGGGTGAAAGAGGTGAAAAGGGTGGGAAGTCGTCTCGAAAGGCTTGCAGGGGTATGAATGGATTCGTTACAAGCCGCGCTTGTCACCGGGCGTAAATTCCCTCCCCCGCCCCACTCTTTTTTCCTCCCTCTCTCTCTCTCTCTCTCTCTTTCTCTCTCTTTCTCTTGGTTCCTGTTCCCGGGTCTTCGCTCACCTCGAGCGGCAGTCAACACTCAAGCGTGGCCTTTCATCCTTCCGTAAATTCGAGATTGTCGGGTGTGACACAATGCGCCCGGCGATCCTTTACTGCGGAAATAACGCTCCTCGAGGCTCCGAGGATCCTCGCGCCGCGAACGCTCCGCGTTCCGCCCGTAAGGGCGGATATGAATCGCGTTATCAAAGTCATCGACTAATGCGCGCGACGGGGTGGTTGGGGGGATTCAACGCGGTCAGGAATCCCGCGAAGAATCTCCCCGTATGCTTGCAGCCACTCCCGGAATCGAATCTCGTCCGGGATTTAAGAGTGAATACCAAGCTGCATGAGGTTGCCGGATTATCCCACTCGCGTGTCTCAGTTCGGAGTGTGAAAAGCCACGATCTCGCAGAAATTGCGTCTAATTGTAAGCTCCGCTCAGCGCTTTACATTTCCTACGTTTATTTCATGCCTCTCTCTTCGACTCTTCACTCGTGAAATACGGGATCTCGTAATTCGTTCGGTGCAAGTTTACGATTTTTTTCACGTCTTTTCATAAGCATGTTTCCCACGATCCTTGCGAACGATAAAATCACACGTTAATCCGATTTCTTGTCGACCGTAATCACTTTTCGTTTTCCTTCAAGCTTCCCCCCACAGAATTTCGGTTTGCTAAGTTTAGTCCAATGCATGCCCGAACAATAAAAATAAACGCGCGCCTCGTTCACGTTTTGAAACGCATCCCTGAATCGAGTGCGCAGAGTTATCTTCCCCTCAATTCCGAATCGCTGTCAAATATGGGTGGAATCGCGGATGAATACACTGCATATGTACAGATATATATACACACACATGTGTACGTGTATACGTATAGGATATTGCGAATTTATTTGCACGCAGCTGCAGTTATCGGACGGATGTATGTGAAACTTTTTGCCTTTGCAATTTTTAGTCACAGTTTTGTTTTCTTATTTGAACGAAAAAAATCCCTATTTCTCTTTTGGGTCTTGTCCAATTGCCTACCGTTTTCAAACTCTTCGATAATCGATGCTGCATATTTAATCCTTGGAATAATTCAAACGAGTGCAACTGAACTGTGTAGCTGCAGGATTGGCCGACCGGAGTGACGCGCAATCGGAATAATTCCAACTGACCGTGAGCTTAATGGGGATTTGAAAATTGAAAAAGCGTTTTGATGTTATACCTCACCGTATTGATGCGTACGCGTACTTTTTTATGCATATACACGTACGATCATTACGTCCCAAGAGGATCACCAACTCCTCGCCGAAAACCACCATATTTCCGTACAATTTTTCACGTCCGCCTGGCAGATCGTTATGATAAACATAGTATGACTTTAGCAATTTATATTCCCAGTATATCTAGCCTCGCTGCACAGGGCGAACGAGCGAACGTACGAATGGGCTTCGTGGCTTGCGAAACAATTAACTTTTCCATCATTTGTAATCCCGTTGCGTTTCGGCTTTTCACGAGTGTGCATGTATTTATATATGTATGTATATATTAATATATACCTTTCAAAATGACATTTCAACGTTTTTTCCTCCGTATATAAACTGTCGCAGATTGTGCAGCCATGCATTGTTCTATAACAATGGCTGACTAGTATTAACACTACCCCAAATGAAAAAAAGAAATGTGTATTACATACACGAGGGAAAGATAAAAAAAAAAAAACTCCCAGACGACTGTGTATGATGGATCGATCTCGACGCGTCGTACACCTATAATGCATCGCACAATGCTTTACAGACCACAGGCAGGGTGGGCAAATTGATCGACCATAAAATGTATTTTCAATTAATATCAGAGCGTAGATACATTTCTCTATGTACGCGTACAAACGATTCATCAATTTGCTTTACTTTTTTATGATTACCCTCGTATACATATATTCTCTGAGGTAGCGATACATTTGCCAGAGTATAGTTATAATATATCTACCCACACTTGGTCTGTAATTCAATTTTTAAATTACCATTAATTTAATTGTGTTTTTTTCTTTTTTATTGTCTTGATCCTCTTTTTTTCAAATTCTCTTTGTGTCACGCTCACATTTTACATCGTTTATCGTGTGCTCGCTCGCTCATGATAAATGGACTCGAAATATGATTGATATCGGGAGTGGATATACATTATAAAGAATATAAAAGTCCGGCTACTGAATAAAAAATTTCCTGCCCGCCTACCGAAAACGAAGAGCGCCGCAGTGCGAGCTACACGTTTTACGAGAGAGTAAAAAGCTGCTCGCACTCTTTACGCGAAGAAGCAATAATTTTTGTCTATTATACCATTGAATAAATTTTACAAAGACGAACGGGAACTTTGTAGACTAATAGATCCGCCCCACTCTCGTTGCCTATCCGTGGCAGGCTCTGCTTTACACGCGTCTGCAGAGCTGGACGAGTATCCGTTGAACCCCTGCCTCGGTTCCTGGATGATCGGGTAAAAGTTTAAAGCATCGCGTCTCAGCGCTTCTGCAGCAGGGCTGAAGGAGTGGCACTGGCTTTAATCAACTTTTGAAAAGGATAACGAACTTTTCAACGGGGCCGTGGCTAGCGACCCTTTTGTGGTGTGTAATAACGCCCTGGTGCGATGAGGCCGATGGAGAGCTCCGCCACCCTACTCCACACTTCTGTACGCCTGGAAAGAGTCGGAGGCGAGATGCTGGTGCGAATGAGCCGGTAATTACAAGTGGCAAAAAGAAGGAGAATTCCCACTGGACTTGGGAGAGAAGTGAATGAGCTATCGTGCAAGTGCTTCCTAGATATGAAACCTCTGAAGTACCTGGAGTTGCTTTGGCCATGCTTCGCCTACGATTCACCTTCTACGTTCACGGGAATAGAGTTTCTTTCCTCCAACTTCGCGATCTGCGTCGCTTTCGCCGGTGATTTTCATACGTACTATACACGTATGTTTGTATACGCGTTGAAAGGAAGCTGTGCTCCGCGATTCATTGCGTCATTCCTTTGCGTTTATTACAGTTTTTCAAACTGTGTATTCAATTATATGTTCGAAGGCCCCAATGATTTTTCAGCGTGAATACAAGAAAAAGGTAAAATTACAATACCGAACCTGCGAACAAGACTTTAATTAACTCCTGACAGGCAAACATTCAAACCGTATACACCTGTCGTGGCAATGAGTGTAAAAATTACCCAGTGGAAATTAATTTCAAATATCTCAGCTTCTAATAAAGCTAGAGATATTTTTGTTTAAATTAAAGTTCAAACAATTCCGCATACAATGGTTGAGTTATGAAAGTAATTAAGTTGAACTGAACAAGAAACAAAAAGTGAAGGTTGAAGGAGTTTAATCCTTACAGTCTGCTCCAAGGCTACAAGATTTGGGAGGGGGGGTTTATAATTATGGAAGAAAAAGATGTCCTCACATTTTCGTTGCTCATCGAATCCATAAATCTGACAAATACCGGAAGTGCGACTATATCCGGCGATAAACGAATCAACGAAAAAGCATCGGCGGATACTCGAGTCACCAGCCTCTCTTCAATAAGTCGCGACTCGGCAACGGAGGTATAATTTATTCTCGAAGCGACGTAGGCTGGCGTATTTCAATCGAAGTTTCCCGATATCGAAAACAGCCGAAGCAGCGGTTTTCCGTATTGAAAACAATCTATAATCTCGGGCATGAATGTGCGCGCACATGCGGCGAGTTAAAGTTGGCCCGTAGCTAGCGCAGTGAGCTGCAGCGGACTTCTTTCGCGGGCGAACGCCCACGACGCCGGGGACGCCGGGAACTTTCAGCGCTCAGTTCATAAATCAGAAATAAATCACTTTAAATTCGCACTGTTAACTCCGGGAGTCTGCGGCAGTAGCATCAGCGGCAGCGGACCGACTTCGGAGCTCTTTTTCACTCTCTCTCTCTCTCTCTCTCTCCTCACTTCCACCCCCGGGAAGAGCGGAACTAGTATTTAATTATAATAAAAGTCGTAAAAAACAGCGGAGCCCGAGGCTCGTTAACCTGTTACCAAGCCGAGATCCGCGACTCCCTCCGACGAAACCGCGACCCCTTAACAATATAAGAAAGGCGAGTTAATCTTGACCCGGCGAGAGCTGAGCCGGTGGCATCGAAAAGCTGCAAGGGAAAAAACCGACTTGTGGACATCGTAAAAAGTTTTATTTTCTACCCGAGATTTATTCCGAAGACGTTCCACGGTTTGATTTTTACCACCCAACGTGGCTTGAACCTGCAGCAGCTCGTCGCGTAAACGTGACTTTATGCTACACGGTATTTAATTTTATTACAACGTCAATCGGGCTGCAAGCCCCTGTTCGTTCGATATCTTGACCTTTCTGTTTCACTCCTGTGCAAGGTTGTGTCGAAGATAAGATACACGTGCATTAATTACATCGGATAGGAACTTTCATCTATTCCGCGAGTCACAGTGATGTGTGTATGGGTCTAGTCTTCTCTTCTTTTTTGTTTTCTCTTCCTTTTCGTAAAGCTAGCTATATCCAACCGCAGCGAGGAAACCACGCGCTACTCATTTTCGAAATCCGGCGCTTCGCCACCCTCCGGGAATATTTTTTTCAGTCAGGATTGACGAGGCCGCGTGGAGGGCAATCGCAGCTCTCGGAAACTGAAATTTCATCAACGGTACACCCTCTGCAGTTGGCTCGTAAACATCACCGAGGGGTGAAAAACGAATGGCTGAGGGATACCTGTGCGACGGAAATGTGTATACAATACATGTATGTATATTTATATAGGCTACCGATCGCGATCGGGATTGAAGAGTAAATACGAAGGAAGAATTTTTATACGAGTCTCGTGCTAGATGCGGTTTTAAAAACTTATGAGGCGACGAAAATTTTCCTCTCAAAAAATACCAACAACTTTGACGCGGAAATTGAAAAAATATATGCTTGTTATACGTTTACAGGTTTTGAGAATTCGTGGTTAAACGAACATCTCCACGGAGTTTTATCCGCTTTATTTCTCTCTC
The DNA here is from genome assembly GCF_021901455.1 of Neodiprion lecontei. Lineage (NCBI taxonomy): Eukaryota > Metazoa > Arthropoda > Insecta > Hymenoptera > Diprionidae > Neodiprion > Neodiprion lecontei. The sequence continues at coordinate 647,480 of NC_060265.1, forward strand.
GTAGGAAAGATTATTTGACGAGGGGAAGAAATAGCCGCTCTGAGATGGCCGGTGTTTTTTAAAGGTAGCCTTCGCGCGATTAAAGCGTACGACGACGGTACGAAGGGTGTAATGAATAAAGTAGGAGCATCGTGTGAACCTGAAAACTTTTTCTACCCACTCTGAAAATAATTGCCTTTAACGGCAAAGGGCCGGGAGCGAAAATCGTGGGTTGAACAAGTGAGTGTCATCAGTCCGCAAAATAGCGGTTAGCGTGTTTTTAGCCGGCGTTTAATCTCGCAGGATCGATTTTTCCTGGGTCGAAACCCGCGCGACCTCCGTTCGGAGTTTCGGCGTTGCGGCGCGCGGCGTCTGCGCGCAATTCAAAACACATTTTAAATCGTGAATTTTCTAGCGCGGTGATTTTTCGTTTCAGTTCACCCAGGAATGCCGCTCGCACGTGTGTCGGGCTTGGTGAAATTCTAACACAAATTCCCCTCGGTAAAACCCCGATTGCCACCCTCGACAACATTTCAGTAATACACGAAAACGTGAAACGTCAAACCGCGGGGGCCATTTCTCCGTTGGACCGGCGTAAGACTCGGGCCATTGACTACGTCACGTAAAATCCAGCGGAAAAAAAACGTATTCTGTTTCAGCTTCAAATATTTTCCGCCGTCTGCGGGACCCGAAACGTTAAATTTGTTGTTTCGCTTCTTACGTTTTTCCCCCATCTATTTATCCATTTTTCTCCGTCATATGTTTTCTTAACCGTCCACTTTGTTTGTGGGAGAAAAAGAATGCCTATATTTTCCGTTTTTTCTTAGCTTCAAGGTGGTTTTAGTTCCAATTTTGGAAATTCGCAGACATTCAATGAGTTTTTAAATGACACGCAAGGTACAGCATTTTTAATGCTCGAACAAGAGAGCGCAGGAAAAAAAAGAAATGTCACAAGCAAAAGAGAATAGCGGACAGAGATGTGCGGGTGAAAAAAAAATCATTTTTCACCGAAAATTTCAATGGTATGTAAAAGCGCTTTCCTTTGTTCGAGAAAAAAAAAACAATAACGCCGATGGACGCGTGACATCGAATTGTGAAGCTGTTTAGGATCAACGAACAGATGATGCTTCGTACAAATGATACTATAGCATTCTGTGGACGTGCCGGAATTTCACACAATTCAAAACATATCCCCTGCAGAGTGTGACCCATATCGTACCCCTCGGATGTATCAGCGCATGATTCATTCGTTTCGATGTATCAAAACCGGATTCTGGATTAAAACTAGTTGGACATGAGAACCACGTGCGTGAAATATGATGCGGAAATTGCGTCGCGACGCGTTTTTCACTGATCCATTCGGTCCCTTCTTTCGGTGTTGCTTTTTTGTTTTTCCCCGACCCCCCTTCAATTTCGCCAAGGGTATCCAAATCGGAGTATACAGGGTGAAGTTCCTTCCCCAATTCAACTTATCAGGGAGTGCGAATCATCTTCGCGATACTCGCCCTGGTTTTCCGCTTCAATTTCCGACGAAGCACACATCATAATCCCAGCAAGTCTTCCGTCGGCGTCACGCTGCGTCGTAGGCATCATCTCGACGCACGGGCATTTCGTCAGGATTCAAGTACGTGTAAACCATCACCCTGCTCCGCCTCTGCTCGTAAACCCACTTTCCAAAGCCCCGAGCCAGGCGTCCCGCTGGGGCTCAACGAATCTGCCACAAAACTCATTACATTTTCCGATTGATTAGCCTTTTTCACGCGCCGCTATACCGACCTCCCCAGGCATTGCCGATACACACCGCGTCAGCTACGCAACCTGAAAAGTATCTGATCACAGGCTGATCCTCCTTGAATGATGGAAATTACCAGCTGCGTCTTTTATACCTACCCCAGAATCCATTTCGAACCTCTTCGCGACGGAGGTGTCGGAAATTCGATATTTCATTTGTTTCCGAAAGGTACAAATTCTTAATTTGGTTGCCTTACAAAGTAGGTTTTGATTCCTAACATGAACATCAGGAGATTCATTTTGACCTAAAAGATGTTTTCCAAATTTACCCATATTTAGAAGCATCACTAACGATATCCACGACGTTAAAGCTTCAAACGACTTCAAAATTTGGACGGAAGCTTTACTTCACGCGTTGAACGAGCATCTAAATCTTGGCTGAACACACCGAAAAATAAATCAGTTCAAAATCAGGGCGCTTATTTTGCCTCTAACCTCAACCCGTGAAACGATTTTAAAACAGCGCGCACCGGGAACCTCGTAGCAGAACAGAGCCGGTATATCGAGCCGAAGAATAGATGACTGGGTGGGATAGTGAGGGAGGAATAGAGCCTTATACTCGACGTAGGAAGAGAGCGGAGGCGTTGTTATCGAATAACTCAAGTGTTTACACGCCAATATTGCACTGGAACGCCTCCACCCTTGAAGCCCCGTATTCCGAGATACACCAGGCGCCGAACAATATGCTTCTTCCCCTCAAAGGGCCTGCTTTACAAAGTTCCGACTCCGTCGCTGCAGCTGCCACCGCCCTCGAGGGGAGTGAGAAATGGAAAATTGAAAAGAACCGAGATAATTCGCGTCGCTCTGCGGAAACGGTTGCAAGACTATTTCCACTGACGATTAATTAAATTGTAAACGGCGTCTTCTCACTTCTTATAATTTTCAAAAATTTTCATCTGCATGAAACGAAACGTGAATGGAAAGAGAAAAAAAACCACTTATTTTCCTACAGTCGCCGCTTGGGCGGGGTGAGTTTCATAGACTTTGCGGTTACCCCGAAAGAAATCAGAATTCTTTTCGCCCCGCCCGAGGCCGTCTAACCGAACTGGGCGTTCCGCTGCGGTAAGCGAAGCGAAAGCAAAACAGAAGCGAACTCCGTTTCGTCAGGGGGAGAGAGAAAGGGGGGAAGCTCCAGGACGAGCTGGGAATTTTTTCCCCTTCAAAGGTATAAGGTACGTTCCGGCTACCATCAATCAGAAATTATTCCACGTCCTGAATCCGTGGACCTCTGCGCAAGGTTAAATCGAGGAATCGCGTATAATCTCGGAAATCAAAAGGTTCCATATAATCCACCTTGACATATATGTGTAAGCAGCAGCTACCGCAACTTCCCTCTTGGTTAAACTTCACCCTCTGACTAGAAGTTACTATGTATAACACTTTTGACGACCCATAAAAGTAGCTCCGAAAGAACCTGAATTTTTTTTTTCTTCGTTTTCATCATGATCGATTCCCTCCCCCCCCCCCCCCACGGGTTGTCAGAAAAGTATTTCTCGTTATGCCGCAACGTTGACCGGCAGTCAGTCAGTTCAATATTTCATTCTATTGTTACGAGATGGGAGAAGAAAAAAATGTCGTGTATCTGTCGAGGGAAATCTCGAAGCAAATTGCGACCCTAAGGAATTTCTAATTTCCGCAGAAATATCTCGCTGGCATGTTGCGCCGCCTTGTCCCCTTCTCCATAAACTACATTCTCTGAGCATTGGTTGTGCACGGTGATGCAAGTGGGATAGGCAAGGCACCTTCTCGAATTGGCACGCGATCACTGCACAGTAGGAAATACTCAAGAATTCCGTTCACAGTCCACTACCACAGCGCTATTCACGCCTTCGAAAGCGAGACGCCAAAGACCACGCGCCATCTACGCGGCACGTATACATCCCATCGCCAACGTTCCATGAAACATCGAGCATCGAGCATTCCAGCTATGTAATAACGTTGCTACCGCTTTACTCTCCCCATTCAAACTTGAAAATCTCTTTCAACATTATTCCCCTGCACACGGTTTTTGTTCCCTTTCGGCGAGGAGAACGCGTGTTCAACGGACCCTGTGAATAAATATCGGATCCAGACTGGACCAGGAAAAACGGCTCGATGAATACAGAGTTTTTCATAACACTCGATTGATTGAGTAGAATGAATTGAATTTGTTGAAAAAATTTTTGTACTCTGCCTGTATAAAATTCAAATTCACTAATTCGAAACCAACACGGGATTGAAATTTATTTTACTAATGGCGAGAGGGGACGCTGATTTCCATTTCAATTCCAAATTCTTGTTCCGCGAATAACCGATCTGAATATGTTCATAAAATTCTCTTCGCGATTATCTCCGCAACAGTGCTCGCCGCAATGTATATATGTTCTGATGGTCAGGTAGTCATGATAGATAAAAGAAGTTTGAGCTTTCAGTTTATCATCATATTATCTGTACTTCGTAAGCCCGCGAACCTGTTCTATTTATTCAGTAACGCCTAGTCCGGTACAATGTGATTTTGGTCACAGAACAGACCGTATTCGGAAAATCTGGGGATCGCTCGATTGCAACACACCGAATATGCCGCGATACGGGACGAATTTCAACATAATACCAGCCCGCAGGTCTGCGTACACGCTCGAATGGTGCTCTGTGGCCGATCTATCCTCGCCTATGCTCGCACGCTCGGAAGGGGCGGGCTGGAATCGGGTGTCGCGGGTACGGCGAAACCGCGTATCTGTTATTTCAGAGAGTCGAGAGGACCGCGTGTGCCCGATTATGCGGGATTATATCGCTCGCACGTACCTGACACGGGGCACGAGGCGCGGCGCTTGACGTCGAAACCGCGACAAGCGGCCTTCCACCTCCCGACTAGGGCTGAACCTAGGCGATACCAGCATTCGCTGGCACCGCCCGGATCTACGACTTACTTTCAAATACCCTCGCACAATGGGGGAAGGAGGCCGTGATTGAGCTTGCGGCACGGTTGCGGCCGCGTGGGAAACCCGCCGATATCCTTACACTACGGGTACATCTGCCGTCGAGGTTTTCACCCCACTTCCCGCCACGCGGTGCAAATCCATCCTGCGGGTTCGACCCGCTCGCGTTTCCACCACTCACTCGGCCAATTATGGTTTGACTAGTTTAACGGAACGTCAAAGCCGTCCCGCGAACAGATTCACTCTGATAAGGGTGCGACTCCGATTCTTGTTGAATTGCCCTCGTGAGGTACTGAAACCCAAGGGCTATTCACTCGTTCATATCGAAAACCAATTTTTATTACGTTTACTACAAAATCGTAGCGAGTACCCATAACACCGTTTGAAATTACTTAGAAATTCGTTTAAGCCCGCCTGAAACCGCTTCGAATTGCTTGAAACCACTTTGAAATCGATTTAAACCCCCTTCAAATTAGTACGAAACTGTTTGCAGTCAGTTTTCAAACGCTCCAAATCCGTTAAAATCACTTCCGGTTGAATATCAGTCGAAACTCATAACTCGAAAGTTAGTTTGAAACCGTTTGTAGTCATCTCGTAAGCGCCCGAAATCGCTTCGAAATATCTCGAAACTCTTTGAAATGAGTCTCGAACACCTTGTAATTATTTTTGAACTCTTTTAAATGGTTCTTAATCGCGTGTCACTTAATCTGTAAGTGAAGAGCCCCTTCGCTGTAATACTGGTTTTTGTGACAAAAAGAACAAATTCTTTGTTAGTTAAATCCGTGAAAGCGACTGCCAAGCGAAACAAAGTTGAATGCTTTTATCTAGTGTCATTTTAGAGACGGAAACACGGGTTGTTTCGAATGCTCGTGCGAATATACACGCGCAAGAGGGTGTCATTTTGTGTAGTAAAATATGAGACAGGAATTATACATATATTTCGAGTTGGAGTAGTAATGCGATACTGTATAATCGGCTTTGGAGGATAATAGAGATGAAACTCGTATTTCTGTGAAACTACCTACCACTTTATGCGTAAATCTCATCAAATTCTCTTTTCTTTTTGAGTGGTTATATTTTTCGGAAAGATATTATTTCTTTTCTCTCGATCTTACCGGGGGCCAGTCTTGATACCACTCTGTTTTAAAACCGCTTTAAAGTACGCAATAATATTTTGGTTACGTGCGTAAAATTGCGAGGCGAGCGAAAGCGGAGTGACATAAAACAATTACGTTTTTCTTTTTTTGTTATGCATTCATAAAATTGTCTATTCTTGTTATTATCTTTTGAATTAGATTTTTTTTTCTTTTTTCTCATTCTCTTTTCTTTCTTTTTTCAAATTGAATTCCAAAGCTCGCCGCACTTCCACGGATTTGAATTGCACCGCTCTACTCGTAGGACGAGATCTTCATACGAGAAAAGAGGATGACATCCGGATTACTTCGAAATCACGTATACACGTACACTACTCGTATATTTGAATTTTCCCCTTTGAATATTTTGACGCCAGGGTTTGCACGTCTCGGTTGTACTTTGGGAAATAAAGAAAACGCCCTACAAGGAACGATGAACACGAATACAAAGTGCTGGAGGCAGAGTGAAGGATCCGGTGAAAAATTTCTGATTACTGATCTTTGTGGGGTTTTCACGTGACATGAGCCGTACCCTGCTTTTCTGCCACTTCTTCTCATATTAATATATTCACCTCCTACTGCTTCGACGCTACCCAGCAAAATTAATTCAATTTCATTAAAAAACACTTACCGCTTCCGTGTGGATCGGGTGAGCTGCGAAAAGGAGGCCAGTCAAAGCTGCAAATCCGGGTCGAAGCGAGGCAACGGCGAGACTAACTTTTGTGACGAGGACGCAGGCAGCCGCGTGTAGAGCTACATTCGTCGCGTGAAACCACATCGGCGTGAGACCAGCGGTAAGGTAGTTCAATCTGAAAAAATAGATGTAAAAATAGCGGATAAAAATTGCTCTTCAATTTGCTGGGAAAGAGAAACTGGTCAATCGAGCCGGAATGAAACCAATCGTTGCAACCGTAGGTTGAGTTGACTCGCGACCACTGATCGCTTGGCGGCCATCGGATCGAAAAAATTCACTTTCATTCTGACCGATTGCGATCGATGCTCGAAGTGCGCGAATCCAGACAAGAATTTCACCCGAAGGAAAAAGAACAAGAAAAAAAAACGCGTATGTATACGTGTGCAATACGCACCCTGAACTGACTATAAAACACGTATACAATGCGAATGTACATTCATGAGATGAAAATGAGCCAGCGAAGAATACTAAGTAAGAATTATGAGAATAGAAATTGTAGCTGCGCGCAAACAAAATCGACGGAAAGAAGCGCCGAGGGATCAAAGTCGAGATAAGGTATTCCGGCGAGTGGTCAGCAACCGTTTGACCATTCGAGGAACGTCGAAGCCGCTTTTCCTCCGTACCGTGAATCTGTGCAGTCGGAGACTGAATTTCCCTTTGTTAATCCGAAGGAGCGTGCGGTCCGTTGTGGTATTTCCGGTCACCTACGTCTGCGGTTTTCGATGTTTCATATCGGTGGAAGTCCAGCTCGGAGACGATGCCGAACTGCGTCGATTTTCTACGGAGAAAGGAGTCTCGAATCTCAAGCACCGCTGACACCACGGAATCGCGATTTCGGATGATAACGGCAAAAGCTCTCCCTCGGGATCCCGGACCAACTGGACTTTTGGGCACCGTTCCAGGTGCCAACGATCACGCCGAGCCACCGCCGGGACTTCCGGAATCTCGTAACTCACTTAGCCACCGGCTATAACACCCCGATATAACCCCGTTACTCTGAATCATTGGAAGCACGTTCTCCGCCACAAACTGGCCTCGGAGACGCGGAATGATACCCGATGCGCAGTGGGAAGTTTGTGGGAGAATGTCTCGCAGCTATGTGAGCTTTTGTAAATCAACCATCTTCCGATTCTAGACAAAATCCAATTTCTGAACACCTCTTCCGCGGCCTTGACCACTCGAATAGCCTGAAATTCGCCAGCCAGTGTTAAAATTATGAATTACCATAGTTCACGGTTTACGAGTAACGGCAAAAACGGTTACGAAAATATATCGAGCGTCGCTTTGGGGGTGAGAATTAGATATTGCAAACGTTGGCGAGAATGTATTCTAGTCCCGTACTTTGCGGGGGTGTTGGAGGGTTAGGAAGGACATTTATCTGGATAATGGGGTAAGGATATTATTTGAAACTCGTGAGAAGCGAATTGTTCCCCGGAGATTTGAGAAACTTCACAAACACAACTCGTGTTGTTTAAATTACTGACACTTTGAAGGCGAACTCGGGTACGGAGCAAAGGATTTGAATAAACACGAGCTCCACGCCGGAATGGCGGCTAGCTACATATTGTGCATACGTAGATACCTACCTACGTACGGGCGGCATATGGGAAGGTGGAGGAAATACCGCGAGTTCTGGAAACCGGATGCTGAATTTTGTTGCCCGAGGTAGAACAGCGACTCTTTCCCGTGGCGTGAAATCGAGTTTTAATTTTCGTTTTCTTTTCTTCTCCTTTTTCCTTTCCTTCTTCTTTTCCATCCTCATTCTCCCCCGTGCCGAAGTGACATTAATCGACAATGGCACCTTGTTAATGTCGGCAAGGTTCAGGCCCTACAGGTTTAATCATTTAATTTCGTTTTTTCCCACCTTCCGCCGCCCCTTGCATTTTATTCCGAGGCCTGAAGATATTCTTTATTACGAGGTAGCATTCAGCTGTTGACGAGCTGCACCGGGATTGCGACGGGTGTTAAGTAGATGTAAAGAGTTGACTCCTCTCGCAATATATATATTTATTTTTATTTTTTTTTTCACTCTTTCATGCGATTTTCCTCCCTCTGCCCTCTCTTTCTTCGCTGCCCCCTTGCCCCCCCCCCTCCCCCTTTCTTTTTCCTCCCATTCTCTTTGGAATCCTTTGTTCGCTGACAACAATGTCTAAAAGCAGTGCTGTCAGCCCTAACGTGACCTATAAAATGTTACAACTCTAGGGAAATCTGGGTTGATTGAATTCTTATTATGCAAAAAATAAGAGGAGAAAAGGAAAGAAAAAAAAAACGAAAGAAGAAACGTGAGGAAAAGACGACTTATCTCTGCAGCAGTTGTAAATATATAACAGTTACCGCCGCTGGGAAAAAGAGAGGGAAGAAAAGTTATGTATTTGCAAAAAGTTGATGTTCACTCGCTAATTTCATCGCCACTGTGCGACGACTATCTCGAAATTAAGTGTAGTAATAAAACCTTTATAGAACGTTGACAAATGTTTTATCGTCTCTCCTTAGGCTTCATAAATTACCAACAAAAGGTTTAACGTTCTAGACTCAGTGAGCGTGTACAAGCATCTACGGTTTACAAAAAGAGCGCCGCAGTGGCATCGGGAAAAAGCAGCTCTGAAAGTTCGAGAAGGTGAAATAAAATTTTGCGATCGGCAAACGCAGCTGCCGGAAAGTCGTTGAATCAGACCAGTTTCAAATAATACCTTGACTATTTGCCAGCGACTTTCTCAAAGGCGATTCGCCAAGTACCTAAAACCTCATCTTTAAACATCACTGACTCAAGTGGCCGTCCGGTCCCTTTGACGATGTATTGGATACGCGATGATTATGTATGTATAAGCTTGAAAATACGAGCGGATCGAGCTTTTGGTTCTCTTTATACTGGAAACTACTTTCGGTTGGTGATGAAAAGTCTTTCAACGTACAGCAGGAACACTCGAAATCCACTTTCTTGAAATAATGTTAACCCTTTCGGTCACGCAATTCAATTTTTTTCGGCAGAGAAGTGAAATTATACGTTACCTATATATTTTTCGATGCTGAATGCGAATCTAATGTCATGAATTTAATAAAACTAAAAACAACTCCTAATATGGGGTGAAAATGGATGTATTTTGAGATAGTACAATTCCAAGCCGAGAATAAGTGCAAACCCTAATACTATCTATATGCACCCCTAAGGAGGGTGAAAACTAATTCTATGCATTCAATTTTGTAAATCTAATGGCCATTCTGAGATCTTTGTTTGTAAAACAATGGATTCCTAGCGTTCTTAGTACACGTTTATTATCAAATTTCTCCGCTACCGAATTACACTCGCGAAAATATGTTTTCTCGGCATATGTTTATTGATAACAATTATAAACAATTATGGATTCGAACAAAGTTCTAACCAATCCAAAGTTTGAGTACACTGAAAGAAATTTTATTGTAATATTTGCTTTTCCCCGTACACAAAAGTACAATAAAATATACCATTTTTGGGACAATCGCAGTACAGTCGTGAAAAGTACAATAGTGAGTAACAAAATGCACCACATTTATAAGAACGTTTCAAAGATCATATAGTAATTCTTGCTTGTCAAGATAATATTAATATATATATATATAGAAATAGTATAATGTCCCATTATTCTACGAATGTTTATGATTGTACCTCGTTTGTCCCTAAAATGCTATGCGGAAAACCAAATATTGCAATAAAATTTCTTTCAGTGTATTTTTACGTGAAAATACAAAAAATTCAGGATTTTTCATGGAATATTAAAAAAATTACAAAAAAAAGAAAAAGAGGGTGCCGTTATAGCGGCTTCTGTGACTAAAAGAGTGAAAGGATGCGTGAGGAAAAGTTGAGCAGCTGAGCAAGAAATTCTGACACTCGTGACATCGTGACACTCGTCTTTCACGTCGTTCTTCAAGCTCCTGTTTTTACGCACATCACTCGTTAGTGCAATATCCGGGTGATAATTAACTCCTCGAACGAGACTGCAGCAGTGCAGGTAGTTCGGTACGATTTTTCGAAATCACACCCCTTGGACGATGGCTTTAATCAACCTGGAGCATATTCACTCTCCATACCTCCCACTTTTTGCTGCTTGTTCCTTTTTTATTACGATGTTTAAAATTTCTCCTGACAGCGCGGGGTCGCGTGACGGCGTAGATACGCATATAACTAATGGTTGGCAAAAGTTTACGCGGTACTTGTAAATTTTCTGATTTATCGGGCTGAGAGTGCCGGGATCCCCTGTTCGCCGAGTTATATCACTCGACCTGGCTCTACATCCCGTGACACGCGCGGGGAAGCAAGCTGAACCGAGTCCCTCAAACATGGTAGGGTGGAATCATCGAGTGGTGATAAATCACCGTCGTGGCCCCTAAATCGGTGGATCCTAAGCAAAGTGAGCTATCGCCGACCAATATTAATCTCAAACAAATTAAATAACAATCGAGCAGCCAGACCGAAGCCCGGCTGCCGAGCGCGAAGGGTTGTATAAGGTCGCTCTGCGGCGAGGGTCAAGAGGGCGCGACGCGCGGCGCAACGAGGGGGGTGGAGGGTGAGGGCGAGCTTCGGCGGCGCATCGGCTATTAATCATCGACCCAGGCAGGGATGCCGCCTTCGCCACCCTTCTCTGCGCCCCGGGGTCTTTGGGTCCATGAGTCCACAGCTGGCAATGAGATTACCCTCGCGATTAGTTCACCTAGCAGCAAAGCTCCGAGCCTCGTTTCCTCCTATCTACCCCGCCGGTGCGTAATAATGCCTATACACGACTATGGATTACCCGTTTCGTGAGTCGCCGTTATTCTTTGATTAAAGCCCCGCTCCATCTATGTCAAGACTTTTCTCCAAACAATTTTCCACCCTTCGTCATCATCGCTGTCTGACTTACTCAGCTTTACACTCAGCTTCTTCCAACAGGAGAAACGTGATTTGCATGAATAAATAAAAAGGTAGGCACATTCTACGTGGTTTTTAACTTGATTCAAGTTCTCTTTGTTAGCTGGATGCTGACAGTATTCGTGGCCTTCCTCAGGCACGTAATTAGCAAGGATTGGCTTCCGTATTGTTAAAACTTTACCGTTAGTCCGGTCGCTGATGATGATTACGATATTTCAGGTCATGAAATCATCCAACAAATGAAAGAAGTGACGGGGGTATAGAGCAGTAACCAGACTGTATAGATTGGATTGATAACGACACCGGAATCCTATTCCAAACATGCGAAAATATTGTGACAAAAGTGCGTTATATAGATAGATAGAGCAGGTAACTTTTGCACTCTCTTCAATTGATGTCAAATGCGAGCAATCAGTCTTTATATTATAATTTAACCAGCAAATCATTCCTATAGACTTTTCTTCAGATTGGACATTGAATTGACACAATGACTATAATTTGATATCGGAATTCGATACAAGTTGGTCTTAGCAGGTTAAACCTAAGCGTGTGATAAAAGTAGATCCATTTAGTAGTTTCATTACATTCATTGCTGAGGGTCTATCCAGATAAGTGACGAACGTTTCGTGTGGCAAGATAGCATGACATGTGTAATAAATTATCAGCGAATATCTTCGATGCGAGAAAAAAGTTCTCACAAACTTGATACTTATTTCGTATATTAGATCCAGAACCAATGCGACATTTTCAGCGTGACTTTTGATGATTCTGACAAGATGAGACCCGCTAAGCTATTCAAGATTTCAGGTTCTCTCAAAGAACAGCCACATTTGAAGCATATCACGTTGAAAGTGCCGAGTTGAACCGCCGCTTTGAGTAAATGATGCTTCGTTTCAATAAGACAACGTGGAAAATGATTGGCTCATGTATAGAAACAAAGTTGTCCTTTAGCCGTTAATATTTTAGAGCTCCAACCCTTTGCAATACCCCGAATTCCCGACCATCAGGCAAACACATGTACTTGCATACTTACTTTGACGTCAGTCAAGATACGATAACACACGTCTAGTACCCACGACAGGACTTAATCAAATTTACTCAGCCACTTTCGCGCCCATCTCGTATTACGCCCATGTTTTATAGCAGTACTTGATGTGCGAAAAGTTGTATGCTTACAGGATACAATTGAGTGTCAAAGTACCGTTAGCCATTGTGATCATTTAAAATTTTTCAACGTACTTGCAAATTAATGTAGGACCATCCAATTCTCGCGGCCCGCAATGACGCGATGGAGTAATCGGCAGTGAGGAATAATCATCGAAACGGGTGCACGGGATTCATATTTCATAGTGATAAGGAACCAAATATTCCAAAAAATCTGAATCTCTCTTTGCTTACATGATCTTGTATTATCTTTACTACCTTATCGTCTATCTCGGCATACGTACTCCAGATATCAAACTCGATTCAGGATCAATAAATACGTTTCATTGTGATTGCGTTGATAGTATTGCTTAGAGGTGACGCTTAGTCCATTTCTGATAAAACACTTTCAACGCCTCTTAGCTCTGCAGCGTCGAACAGAGGCAATTGATGATGATCTTAGAATTTAACACAGTAGTTGGAAGGAATCACTTTGAAGGTGTAGTGTCACGATGGATTGTTACTTTGTCGCGTTGATTATCTGCTTGGTACTTGCGACGTACGTCTATTTCAACCATCTGTAATTCGTTAACACGGTTGGTGATAATAATTTTTTCCGCAGAGTATCCTGCTGCGATATCGTCAAGCTAACTTTTCCAAGTGGATTTCGCTTTGGAGCCGCAACTGCCTCGTACCAGATCGAAGGGGCCTGGAATGTCAGCGGTATTAACAAGTTGATTATTGACACCTGAAATCACTGAATACTTTTCAGTCGATACGTTTTACCATTTTCCAGACAAGGGGGAAAATGTCTGGGACTATTGGACTCACAACTACCCAGGATACATTGCCGATGGCACCAACGGTGACATTGCCTGCGATTCTTACCACAAATACGAAGAGGATGTACAACTCTTGAAATCTGCAGGAGTCAGTTTCGATGACAAATAGTTCGAAGAAACACATTTTCAGGACGCATGATAATACGCTTACACTTGGTTTTTCAGTTAGACTTCTATCGATTTTCCATCAGCTGGTCACGCGTCCTTCCGACCGGCTTTACGAACGTAATTAGCGAGGACGGGCTCCAGTACTACAAAAACTTGACCGCGGAGTTGGTGGCGAACGGCATCGAGCCGATAGTGACGATATATCACTGGGATCATCCCCAAGTCATAGAAGATATGGGAGGATGGACGAACGAGCTGATGGTCGATTGGTTCGTCGATTATGCCAGGGTCTTGTTCGAGGCGCTTGGAGATACCGTGAAAAAATGGATTACCATCAACGAACCTCGTAGCTTCTGCCTTCTCGGATACGAAGACACGCAAAAGGCCCCGGGTAGGTGAGAAATATCAGTCGGACGATGATGAACGTAGGTAGTTAATGCTGACGACCAAGTATCTCGAGTCTTCGCTGTTAATTTTTCTTAGGAAAAGTGATTTCTGGCATCGGGGCATACCTCTGCATGCACAACGTCCTGAAGGCGCACGGAAAAACTTATCGAATGTACGACGAAGAGTTTCGGGATGTCCAGCAGGGCGTTATTGGCATGGCATTTTCTCTTATTACGATACTGTCAGCGAACTCTAGTGACACCGTATCGGCCGACGTAGGCTTCCAATTCGAAGTAGGATGGAATACTCATCCCATATACATCGGAGATTATCCGGAGATCATGAAGACCAGGGTGGCCATGATCAGCGAGGCTCAAGGTTACCCAAGGTCCCGCCTCCCCGAATTGACGGACGATTGGATCGCCATCATCAAGTGCGTTCACTACGAACTTCCGTAAGTGCCGGAAGATGGTTGACCCATTTTTTCTGTTTCACAGCGGAAGCTCTGATTTTTTTGGTGCGAACCTGTACACGTCGGTACTCGCCTCTCCTGACCCTGACGAGGAACTCGGTATTTACAACTCGGACAGCGGTATCATACTCGAAGCCAATTCGAGCTGGTCACGGGCAGCCTCCAGCTGGTTATACGTAAATCTATTGCGAATCTTGAGCAAGCTAGTATCAATTCCCGATTGTACATTCGTTATCCCCGTAGGTGTATCCTCCAGGATTTGGATACACGCTTCGCCAGATCAGAGACTACTACGACAACCCGCCTGTATGGATAACGGAGAACGGCTACTCGGACAAAGGCGAGTTGGAAGACTACGACAGAATCAGCTACTTCTACGACTACTTGAGGGAACTGCTGATTGCGTTAAAACGAGACGGATGCGACATCCGAGGTTACGCTATTTGGAGTCTGATGGACAATTTCGAGTGGCAAGACGGCATTGCGTGAGTAACAACTCGCTGCTTGATCGTCTTCGTGGTCAGCAACGAGTCTAACGACAATTTTATACCGCCTAGAGACAAATTCGGTATCTACAGCGTGGACTTTGACGATCCCGCCAGAACCAGGTCATCCAAACTGTCAACCGCATGGTGGGCAAGGGTTACTTCCACTCGTAAGCTTCAGGCTGTTCCAACGAACAGTAATGCCCGAATCAAGCTGCCCTGGGAGTGACAGCTTTCACTGTCTTCTTAAATGAGGATTATCAAAAGGTAGAACGGAATTGAAATAACCTTTCAAGAACAGTTCGCCCAAAGAATTTTCCTCCGTTCCTACCTTTGAAACCGTAAATCCACCTGACTTTGCTGTGTACACGTGTATTATGCCTGTGTATAAATGATCATAAACATTCCAGAGAAAGCGGTGTAACAAAATAGATTAGTTCGTCCGTCTTATAACCGTATTGTCTAAATGAAAAGCATTCTTGCATGATAGCAGGGCAGGGTGTGTCTTCCTCTTGTCAGAGACATTTCGAGAAGGCCAAGCTCTCAAAGGATGAAAGTCTGACTTTGTTTAAAGAAAAATTAGATTTCCCTGCCACGTGAATCATTTAATACTGCAGCCCCTCGCAAGCATAAGCACAATATCTTTCGCATCCCCAACCACCGAGGCAAACATAAAAATGTTTGACATAGCTGCTGAATGGTGCGTAAGTCCTCGACGTAATGGCGCGCGTGTCTGGCACTAGTCAAATAAATTAAATTCGGTCAGCCACTTGTGGACTCTCTTTCTCGGTACACACTCGAGTTTACACACTAAACTCGATGAGCTGCGAGGCTTGTGTACCTCCAATTTACCGGGCATGTGTTGGAACAAGCACCACTGGCCTAGAAAATCTCGTGAGTTGAAAAAACTGCGCTGTTTATGGCCTGTTGTTGGCGGAGGTAGAGCGAGGATCTTGGTGGTTTCATACTATGTGTTAAACATTTTTTTTTCCGCGCCAACATCGACCGCGACAGCATCGTTCACCAGATGATGATAATTGGCCCATTTTGCGCAGATTCGTTGAATTCTCTCTTCACGGTTGCCACCACATGGGGGCTCGTTTCAACCACATCGCTAACGAAGGGTTAATCCTATTGTACATTGACGCGTCGAGGTTAGTGCGTGACGAAGCCGCGTTTACCGCCGGTACCTAACTCCGAACGGAGAGGAACTCGACGAATATTGCCCATAAAGAGTAGCTCGAACCGTTCGATATACACCTACCCCAACACCGCGCGATTCAACCCCTGCAGCTTATAAATCCCATTCATTCTTATCCAAGCTCGTTTCAAAGGGGGCGAGAGGACTGTAAGTCGAGTAGTTGTCGGATGAAAACTTCCTGAATATGAATGACGCGAACGTGGTTCACTTCATTTTTTTCTTCACTCTTTCCGCCTGTAACATTCTACATCCGGATCGATGTGGAATAACTGAGAAAAAATGCGTTTTCTCATGATTTTCATTTCTTCACCGAACTGCTTATCGACAAGCTCATTTCCCGAAAAACGTGTCCTAATAGTTGGACTCGATAAGCATGTTTGGTGAGTTTGTATCATTCGAGAAAATGGTTTCAGATGTTTATTGTGCGGTTGAAAGTATCATTCATTTGAAACGAAGAATTAATTCGCGAGAACAAAGAGAGAGTGAGTGAACGAGAACCGTAATAAAGTGGAGAATTAATCCTAGAATAAATAGAATGGAGGGAAAATGACGAAACGCACAAAACGCGGATATGCGACAAAATGAGATAAAAAAAAATAAATAAATAAATAAACAAGAAAGAAAGAGAAAATACCCGTAATCGAAAAACATAAAACCGCGAAATGAGGGCTCATCTCACGTGTTCTTACAACAGCCTCTAGGCGACCCTCGGTACAGGCACTAGTCCAAATATAGTCGGCACACATATATATATAAGGAGTTTTCTTGTTACGTCTGACCCTTCTATTTCCAGGGGGTATTTCTTCTCCCCTGGCTCCCTTCCTTTTCCTCTTTTCATCGCATCACGTTGTCGAGTGGAACGATCCCTGAACGGCGCTGCGACCGGGACACGAAAAGTGGGCGGTGGTTGGTAGGCTGACAAAAATGGTGGCGAGGCTATTCCGTTGACTACGAGCTTAAAGCACACACAGGACTCTCTCCCGCCCTCTCCATCTCCATAACGGGACACGCGGGCTTACAAAGCTTAAGTGATCCCCACAATAGCGAGCGGCGCGAAAACGAGTCAGCGGTTATCCCGCGGCGGCCGGCCGGCCGGCCATAACGCGGCCGTACCGGCAAATCGACCACCCTTAAGTGGGTCGCCACCCGTCCGCAAAACACGGAAACGCGGGTGAAATCCACGCGTCCCAAACGAAAAAAGGGGGGTAAATGGCGAAAAAAAGCAGCATTGCGCCTCCGGCCCCGCGAGTCCCCAGCACCGTTCTCTTGATAATGCGGTGAATTATGATAGCGGTTATACACTTTGAACGCCGCTCGTATATCTCCGGATCAGCCGGTTATTTCTTTCGCAGATTGTGTATCGGGAAATATTGTCGGCAGGTGGGCGGGGCTGCAAGAAACCGAGCGTAGGTGCCCGTTCACGTCGGAAATGATGAAGGTGGATTTCCTCCGCCGCTGTCCGATCTCTTCTCTGCCCTCATATCCGCAACGCTTATACACGCCGAGGATATGGACCCCTGCTCCTGCCGGTCCGGCCACCATTATATATCTATATGTATGTATATGAGCATTGTGCCCCTTCGATTGAAATCTTGACAAGAGTTATCATCCGCTCGCAACTCTCCGGCGGAACACCTCAGACAACACCGAAACACCGATCGATCCGCCTTTCCTCGACTGTACAATGCTGACCCAGTATAAAAAGGGAATCGTGCTTCCGCGGCGTAATTGCACTGCGACTGATTTTTTTTCCTTTTTCTTTGCTGTCGAGAAAATCTCCGACAGATTTTAAATATCATTAACGGTTAGTATCAAGGTTTATTTTCACCTAAAAACGCTGGGCTATTCGTTCGGGAATAACGGATATTCAATCGGTTGGAATCATGGTGCCAATCAGGTGGAAAAGTTCAAAAAAGCAATGGATATCAGTCGTGGTAGCGCAAGCTTGGCTGACCTTTTGACTATGAATTCTGTGAAATCAGTTGTAATAAAAATTTATCGACAACATGGAATGAATGTTAAAAGCCTGAAGTTGCCAATTGACAAACTCGAACGAAACGACTTGGCATGGTAGAAATCTTTTTCCCAGATTTTATGGACCCTATACCGTTGGATAAATTACATTACTACTCGGCGATGAAATTTATCCAGTGTTAAAATATGATGCGCAGAGTTCGAGGCAGAGTTTTATCCGGATGACGCACGTTGCAGAATGCGTTTAATAGGTAGTGGCAGTCTGCGAATAGAGTGGATTAACAGTTTAACCAAACGGGACTAATTTCATTAATACCGAAGCGATTGCCTGTTATTAGAGTCGCGATTATTGATATTAGCCCAAACACAATCAGAAAACAGACGGGCTTCGGCGTGAGTGGGGTTATATCAAACGTTATCGCAAAGCGCGTTGAATATCCATGATATTGTGTCCCGATAGCGAATTATCGAACGAGCCGAGCTGCTAATCCCTGGGATCGAATAGCCGGAAATAAAATCTGACGGAAAACCCTGCCGAGGTTAAACGCGGCCGTTGGATGGTCGTCGGTTTTCTTTCGACCCTCTTTCCACGAGGTCGAGAAAAAAAGTCTTGCAGGTACCTAACTAGCCAATTCCACTGCAGCTTTTGTCCGATTCGATGATTTAGAAGGTAATTTGGCACGCGGCCACCAATCAATGCCTCGCCGCGGGTTCGCGCACTTTCGTATATCCGGCTTCTGCGGCCCACCGAAGCGACTTGATGTACCTACCGGATTTTCACTCCGACGCCATTAGCTCGGAGAGATGCTTATCTCTTCGACGTTGGCTGGCCAATCCGATTCCGCTCATAGGTTATATGAAGTCAGTTGAGTGTAAATCTAACCTTCGCGTATTATTGAAACATTTGGGAGTGGCCTTTTTGGGACGCTTGTATGGTTCTGAAATCTTCCAGTCGTCGTATGCCGTAACCAGCAAAGTTCCGAATTTATTTTTTGGGGCCACTGTGGCGTTTGAAGGACAGAGCAGAACAGCGTTTGAACCTTTTTTTAACGACTCGGAAAAATTCGTGAACCTTAATTTGGCTCGGCGGCAGTTGAAACGATTGAAAGAATCGCGATAACGCCCCTGCAGCGGAACAGAGGTTGAACACAAAAACTAGGAATCCGTGAGCCGTAAAGGCTGATTGGCCGATCTGATTGTTGGCTACTCCGCAGCCCGCAGGGTGTACTAAATAAACAGCGGAGAAGAACCGAACGAAACGAAACGGTGAGGATCGCGGATCGAGGCTGTCAGTAATTGGAAGGATAGTGATGAAGGTTAGCGAAAATGAAAAAAAATAAATAAAAAACAGGTACAAAATAACAACAATGCCGGTACGCGAAAGCTGCACCCCTTCGCTGAATCCCCGTTACTGCGAAGGCACCGGCATCTGTGGAGAACCGCATGCCACGCGGCTCCCCGTTATTCGAGGCATTTAAATGCGTACGATAGCGGAATGCGTAAGTGAGCGCGGAAATTTAGACTATGGCAGATTTAAATGCGGATACACGCCGTCGGCATTCATCCGGGCTTGTTTTTGAGCCTGCATGGAGCTTATAAACGTATATAATCCGACATCGATGCCTGTCTGGCATCCGCTTCCGGAATTCAACTGTCCCGGGTTTTTGAACCGGACAAAACCGGGGAAGGAAAAACCCGGGCGTGTATCCGACTCATTGTCCATATTTCTCGTCGTTCCCGTCGCCATACTTTTTAACGAACGACCGAACAGAAAATAAAATTACGAGGACAGGTAGATCAGTGGAATTTCGTTCGTTTATATTTTCTCTGACATGGATGATGTAATTGCCAATTTGCTGATCTATTTTTCTCTTTTTTTCATTTACTCTTATTCATATTCCGTCGTACTAAAATTTCCCAACCTTTTTTTCTCCCTCTGTTTATCTCTCTGTTATTTGCCAGCAGCTGGAAGCAGGAGAATCGTATTTCGTTTGAATATTCGCTTTCACGATCCTCGTCAGTTAGACATTGGGTCAGAGACCAGAGGGCTGAGAAAATCCGATAGGGGCGAATGACGAGCGCTGGACAAGACGGCATTGTCTGTCTGTGCGAAACAAAGGACGCGTAGGAACCTGTATTACACCCAACCTGAACACATCTTTCGAGGAAAATCGAAATACATTCAGTTTGATTACAAGGCGTGACAATCGGGGGCGAGGATTTGGCACGAAGATCACCCTTGTGAATTGTCCAAAGTTAAAAACTCGATAGGACGAAGGTTATTTTAATCTCGCACCACGTTTATTGAAAAACCACGTTGCCCTGCCGAAATCGAATGCAATGGGGGGGGGGGTTGAAAAGTCGAATCGACGGAAACATAGCAGCCAATGTACAAATACCTGACACAGGGAAGAATCCCACTCGGCCAGAACCTCGTACTCCGGTACCAAAAGCAAAACCAGGACGCTCGGTCACGTGGCTTGTGCCTCCAGCTTTCACCCCCATCCCTATGAATCCCTCCGACATTCTTCCAGCGACACCCGCGACGTTATATCGAGCATTTGACGTGCTCCGCATGTCCAAAAAACCCCTTTCGAACGAAGAACGTGTACATTTTGCTGACGAATAATGAAGCGATTCGTCGTTGTGAACGTTGCGAAACCCGCGAGGACAAAAAATGGCAATCGGTGGACCTGACTAAGAAAGTGGAAAAACAAGAACGGTATCGCGTTTGTCGTCGGTGGAGAAAGCTACTTCGAAAGTGTTTTAAAATTCTGTTTGAAAAGTTTTCCGAATGCGTTGGAAGGGGCGCTGCGTCAGCCGAAATGTTCGGCAGCGTCACTTCGCGTCGCCTATTTTAGTTCCCCGAGAAAATTTCCCTATTTTTCTCATATACCTACCAGTTTCAGGGAACTGCTGTCACCTTCCGTTCCGGGCCGAAAAACTCGCAACTTTCAAACGGAGGTAAAAATTCCGAGGGAACGAATTCTCTCCGAGTTTCTACCGGGGTGACAGTCTGCGGGTATCACCCGCCCACCAAACCACCCCATGCAATCCGGGCCAAACCCTAAACTGAAAAACTTTGAGAGGGTGAGATGCCCACTTGTCGCTACTAAATCTTCCATGGGTGCGAAAGGGGTTGTCGTCTAATAACAGGGAAGTCGATAAACTGTTGTACGGGGTGAGAATCAGGACGCTCTTTGAACTTTCGTCGCCCGCAAGTCGAGCAGAAGCCTCGCGGAGCTTTAAACAGTACACGTGATAATTGGGGGCAGTAGTCCGTTGGATGCGATTCGCAAAATGGATGAGGAGGAAGAGGGGAAGAAATTTTGATCAGGATTAAAAATGACCCGAAAAGGCACCTTGGAATATGTTGCTAACCACCCAGCACCACGTTGAATTAGTTCCGATATTGTCACCGTGTTGCGGTAAATCACAGATCAAGGTTTCGTCGCATAAGCTAAGATAGCTTCCAGAGGAAACAATACGCCTAATAGCCGGAGTCAGGGTCCCGATTTGCGGGTGCCTCGAGCTTTGAATCGTTTCAGCTACTTCCCTCCATCACCATCTCGACCGACTCACCCCTGATCGACCAAACACGCTGGAAGCGTTGCTCGGCCTTCCTATAAACCGGAGATTCGCTGATGACAATAAGGACTCGTCGGTACCGAGGACAATGGAAGCAAACTCCGATACAACCCCAGCTCCTCGACTCGCCAGCTTCTCGTGTACTCAGCTCTACCCCTGGAGGAGAAACTTTATCCGTACTTGATTCTCGACTTGTGCAGGCTATTCTCTTCCCAAAACGTCGCCGTGTTTCGCACCTTGGAATAATCAGAGCCGTTGTAAACCTGCCGGTATTCTTCTTCGGTAAATATTGCCGCACGAGCTCGGGAGTTCAGACTGTTCCAAGTAAAAATCCTACTGTGTACTTATTCTTCTTTCCGAGTTTTTCTGACTTCTTAAAATATTCTTCACAGCGTTATTTATATTTTTAAACGTCCGGATGAAATTTTTTCCATTTTGTGTTATCAGGGTACTTAAGTCACTAATTATTCTCGTTTATCAAAGCAGCCGTTCAATCATAAGCATTCAAAATGAATTAATCCGATTTAAATTATTACGCGAAAAGAGTTTTGGAGAAATGGAGAAAAATTCGAATTTTTACCGTCTTGTCTTTATTGCTCGTTCCCGGCCCTTTCCGAGATCGTGTATCTCACCGAAACCCGCAGTTATGTCAGACTGCCGGCGAAATATATCTGCGAGGAAGAGACTCGTGAATTCTGGATTTCGTGAAAAGTCAACTCACGTTCCTTCCCCGTGTATAAATAATAATGGTAATAAACACGCACAATGACCCGAGCCAAAGCAGCGAGTTGGATGATTGAACGTGTGTCGGGAGTTCTGCAGGTTCTAGGAGGCTATTTCGTTTCACTTTACTGCTCGTCGATTTATATTAACCGTTCAGGCAATAAAATTCTACCCTCTTCTCCATGGTTATCATTCTTCTCGCGATCGTTTCGCCGGTGTTTTATCTGTGAGCTTTTCATCTCGTGTTATTGATGTATTTTGCACAAATGTAATGTTGAGTAATGTGATAATTTGGAAAACCATCGAGTTCCGAAATGCCAAGCTTTCGCAATTGAGAGCGTCATTAAAGGATAAGCGAAAAATGTTCGTCGAAACTGATTGAGCGAGGCGACATTTCATGTCCGTGAATAAAAGCAGAGCACCCCATGATTTCCTATCTTTAAACAGACGGCGTAATCGTTTTATATACAAGTCTGTAGAAATTCCTTAACATTACTACGAAACGATGTTCATAAGTGTGATGTGCCTCGTTTGGGTCACCGTTAACGATGTCAATGTACAGTAAATGCATAATAGACGTAATATCGACCCCTCTAATGGGCAGATAATGGCAGCGATATACATCGAACGATGTCACGTTAATTTTCGTGAATGCTGAGCGTATTGATTGACGATTGAATCCAGCAATTCACCACCGACCATACGCCAAAGAAATACCAAGCTCGCTAACGTTGATGCCTGAGGAAAAAACAGAGCCGTGTGCATACCGCACATAGTTTGCGACGCAACTTTTTTTCGGTGAAACTAATCGGGTGAAGAGGGTGTATTGTGGGTATAAGGCACATGAATACAGTGTCCGAAAAGACGCGGGAAACTTGGCAAAGGCTTATTTGTCAATATTGCGTTGTTTTCCGTGTTCCTCCCCCCCCCCCCCCTGCCCCACCACTCCTTTCTCTCGTCCAAACTTCTATCTGTATTGAAAAAGCAATCTTCTCGGGTTTGACGATAAACTTAACACGATATCTGGCTATCCAGCTGCGCGTTCAAGAATGTAGATGAGTTGATAGGTACGTCCCTATTTCTATTCTCGTTCATGACTATCTATGTACGAATCTTCATCAACCGTAGGATAGGCGAACATTATACTGTCTACCGAAGTACAGCCGTCTATCACGCACGTAGGCACGCGCTGAGTGTTTATGTCCTATAGTTTTATTGACGTTGTACTGAGAGCTGTAAACATTCAGGCTGAACATTTTACTTCATCCATATCTAAGAACAAGTTTTCTGTTTTCAATTTCTGCGAATTACCTGAGAAGCACTTTTTTTTTAAATGTTTTCACTGTCCGTATGGAGATGCTCTTTTTCTTAGTAACTTTTTTGCCGGCAATTCATTTTTATACCGTCAAACGAAAAACATTTTAGTCTGAGAAAGAAATTACTTCAAGGCGAAAATAGTCGCACTGTTAGCGGTTCGCAAATGACGTAATATAACTTGTAGAAAAAAATAGAAGATTACACGACCCCCCAACTCCTCTCTGCAGGTCATTCTACTCCTGGGAATGCTTCGAACAACCGAAACGTCAACCGGAAGGTCGAGCCTTTTGTATCCGTCACCTGTACGAGTACCTCAAATACCGTATAAAAGACAATATTTGCACGTGCGGTGAAAGAGGAGAGAAAGAAAGAGGTCAGAGGAAAGGAGAAAAAACGAAGGAAAACGAGGCGGGCATGGAAAAGAACCCCAAGAGGACCGAAATGTAAACCCATACAACAATCGTACAATAAACCTGTATCATCCACACGCGAGATGAAGGCGGGACAGACTCTCCGCACACAACCCATCCGTCCTGGACAACGCCTCGTGAGACCCTCGTCAAGCTCTGCGTTCTGCCCTCCCCCATCCTTATCTCGTACTTTTCCTCTCACTCTCTCCATATCTATCTCTTTCCCACTCCGCATCCCGGGGTCACGAGCTGCAAAGGTTACGCGGGGCGCAGAGGGCACCCTCATTATGCCAAAGTTTGAGCCTCTTGTCTTGAGGGTTGCGTATTGTTTTAGGTCGGTCCTCCCGAAAATTGCTACCCAGACGGTGGTGCGACGCTAATATCCGCAGGCCGCCGGTCGTAGGCGTCCGATTTGGAAACACGGGGTTCGTTCGTTGCAAGGGTATTCTTTTGATTGGTAAGTGGGTGAGTGGCTGAGCCCTGACACCTTGCCGTGGAAAACAGGCACTTGATTGACAAAAGCTCGCTCACTCGAGCCTCGCACCGCAGGGACGATGCGGAAGTATGTTTTGTCCCGCTTTCGTCGTTACGCCCACGCGTACCCGCGCCGAGTCCATTGTCACATAATGTCGGTGGGAAAATTGAAAAAACGTTAATGACATCGGGTGGAGCGCGGCTCGTACTCCGTAATTGGGGGGCGGGAGGCGGCGGCTCGCTTCCTGCTCGCGTACGTATTACCGGTGAGGCTAATTTGTTTCACAAAGGAAAAGCGGCGCTCATGCTCCTCGCCCTCAAAGGGATAGCGAAAGTGAAATTTCAAGATCACAACCGCTGCCGCAGTGTACCGAGTGGTGCTTGCCCGGGGAAATCAATTGTTGTGAGGCGTCACCGCGAGCTAGTTTACCCCCCGTAATTTCTCAAGCACCACCCGCGGGCAGCTCTCGAGATCAAAGACGTTGAAAACCCGATTCCTTGAGACAGCGTTGGAGTTTTCCGATAAAGAATTTTGATTCGTCGAGCTCAATTAACTCGCCCAAACTCTGCGCGACGGAGAACATTGAAGTTTTATGAATTGGTGACAGCGTTGGGATATGGCGAAGAACGTAGGAATTTAAAAATCGTGCACCGGCGCAGTTTCGAAGTGACGGGGTTGAAACTATTTTCTGGGATGGTAGGAAAGGGAGGAAAAGGAGGGAGAGGCTGGGTGAGGCTAACCGCTTTAGTTGAACGACGGTACGTGCGATTTTGTTCTTTTTCACGGTGAAACTTCTTCTCTCGAGGTACAGCGAATACCCTGCACGTGATAAAGCAACCTCGGGAGGTCGTTACAGTCGCTGAGCCCGGGGACCCGGGTAAGACGAACAGATCGTCTTCGCGTGCGCCGCAGTTTCGGCTCGATACTCGCGGGACCGGAGAGGGCAGATTGATACGCGTCTCGCTTTCTTATTCGCTTCTTTATCATCGCCGCTTAAGGATCGAAAAAACGAACGCAAGCTGCACCGAAGTAAAATTTCCCCCTCCTTAAACCCCGTTTTCATCTCTGCGAGTAACGCCTCAAGCCAGCTCTGCGGCACCGAAAGAACTGTAAAAGCTCTCTTCGTGCAACGGAAGCGTCCATACGCGTTTATTCACCGCATCGAGGAGGGTTCGCAATTTCGAGCGTGAGGTCAGAAGGGTGCAGGCGGGGGCGGTGGAAGCTCGTTACCTTCCCCGATGCCTCTGGTACGGTTAACGTCTGTCGCTGGAATCTCCTGTCTCTGCGAGGCAGAAAGGTAATTTGTGTCAACCTGACAGATAGACAAGGCGGACTGACAGTCGTGAGATACGGTGATGTTGCTCAACTTATTTCCCAATCAAAATCTTACCCCGATTGAATGTCGCCATTTCGTTATAACGCGGAGCGAAATTCACCGCTCAGACGCTCAATGCTTTCCGAAAGTTGCACACGGATTCTACCTATTAATTCTCGAACATATTTATCAGGTTTTTTCTTTCCATGTTGTAACGAACGAAACTATTCCCGCGACCAAGCGATTGATGAATAGATAAACGTCAAGGGATCGCACCGTGAAATATTTGCTTAGAAATTTCTGTGAGACATTTTTATTCACTTTAAATATTCTCATCACAATAATTCGTGGCAAACTCTTGATTTGGCAATTTCTGGTTACCCCCTCCTCCTG
Organism: Neodiprion lecontei; assembly: GCF_021901455.1. Taxonomy (NCBI): domain Eukaryota; kingdom Metazoa; phylum Arthropoda; class Insecta; order Hymenoptera; family Diprionidae; genus Neodiprion; species Neodiprion lecontei. The sequence goes on from NC_060265.1 coordinate 673,707, forward strand.
TAAATGATATAACGTCTGTATTATTTCCGATAAAATTTTCATACCGTATTATGCGACCCTCAGCTGTCTCCCGACATGAGTAGAACTGAAAATTACAAATCAGAAAATTTATTCACGGCGTTAGAGGGAACTTTGAGGAAAATATTTCCACCAGAGTTCAGACAGTTGCTTGCTCCTGAGATACGCAATTTCCGGCAGTACCGAAATAACTGCACGATAACGAAGTAAACGACAGGGTAGAAAGTGGCGAAGTATCGGAAATCTGGACGATCCAATGTACGAATCGGCGTTATAACCAAGGATCAGGCGCACCAGTTTAGGCGGAGGTAAATGAGTTTGTTGGCCCGTTAACGGTCGACCCTGTACCGATTGGGCGACGGTATATTGGAGGGCGAAGGGACATATAGGGAACGTGTGACCGAGGGGGTGAGGGAGCGAAGGTATCGAAGCGGATATTGGCTCCAATTAGAGGAATTTCCGAATCCCTTGAGCATTTTGTCACGGATCGAGCACTCTGCACCGCCCTGCAGGACCCGCTCCGAGCAAATATTTTGAAAGCGTAGGACCTCGATGCCTCTTTTCCTCGCCCAGTTGACGAAGAGAGAGGCCTGGCAGAGGAGAGCCTAGACTGTCTCGTGGCACTCGAAGCGATCCAATTACTCGGGTGGCAATACATTCCCGTTTCGGTTGTTCCGCTTAATTAACAAGATACGTAACCCATTTGCCCTTTGTTACGTATATCTTGCCGGATCTTATCTTTCACGTCTCGGAGTCGCGTTTTTCAACTCCGACACATACGCTCGCTGTCCCTTTATCTCTCTCTCTCTCTCTCTCTCTCGTTCTCTTCAGTCAACTCCGCGTCTTATATACGCCGAAGCTGTGCCGACTTTAATTAATTTACTCTTCTCTTAAGTGCACGTCTCCCTCTCTCGCTTCTTCTTATTTTTTAAATTTCTCTCACCTTTGTTTCTTCCGACTTGTTCACCTCCTTTTTTCACTCTAATTATCCTCAATTATTGGCTCGACACTTCGGCCGCGTCATCGATTAGTCGAAATTGTATTTCTAAATACGATTCCATTTTCTGACATATTCAGAGTGCTTTCTTCACCTTCTTATAGGTTCTTTTTACATATTACAGAATGCTCGAATTTGAGGGAGAAAAAACAAACGCTACATAAATTCACTCACTCCGCTTCGCTGTTGTTCAGGCTCGAGGTTTCTGAGCGCAGAAGGCGGCACGTTGGTAATTGGAAACAGGATCCAGCTCGTATTCTTGGCGTTCCTTGAACCGTGAGGATCGAAACGAGAGTACACGGAGAATGTACGTGGCGCGGAGTGAGGCGGTAAGTAAGTTTGATAGCGAAGTAAGTATTCGAATGAGGAGAAGGAGGATAAGGAGGAGAAAATCGATTGACGGCTGCACGGTCGGGTTCAAGTTGACAATTGAAGATCGCGTCGATTTTTCACCGCCTGGAAAAAGTGTGAGTGTGTTTATCTGCCTGTCTGACTGTCTGTCGGTCTATCGTAGTAGTTTCTAAGTAGGTAAATCAATTTCTGAGTTCAGCACCAGCGCCCCGACCTTTACACCCGCGGTACCGTCGACCCGCATCCCCAAGGAATCCCGGGAGGCAGCTCGACCCCACTTTTCCGGATACGGAAGCGTCAGGGTTCTCCTGCATTTCAAATCAAAGTACCGGTTTCAGGGTTCCGGGGGATGGAGAAGAAGGCCTGGATCCCATGTCGCGAAGATACAAGATCGAGGAATTTTTCATTGTCGACACAATGACTTCACATGTTTCATACAGCGCAGCGCATGTCCTATTTTTTACTGGAAAACCTCGATCCAAGGTCCTTGTCTAGCTCGCCTTCTAATCTCCGATTGGAATTCCAATTAATTTCGCATCACCGATCCACGGCTTCCACACCTGATGACTCCTTTCTTGCTGCCCGCTTTTAAATTAAACCACCCCGGAGTGAAACGAAAAAGTCGTGGAGTCGGCCTTCGGCGGGTGCCAGCCAGACTTGCACCAAAACAACGACCAAACGCCGTCCCGCCACCGACTCTTCGTCCGCGAGGGGAATTCTAATGCACACATTCCGCACATATTGCTTTTATGCGATGCGCGGTCCGTTTTAAATATGAACGCAAACGTCCGCCGCAAATGGAATACAAATCTCCCGACACCGTGATGCGCACCTTATGTACGGGAATTTTGGTCCCGCCCTCGCCTAGGACTCCGACTTTTTCGTGGTACTTATCGTTTACCGGGCGTTATACTTCCCTCACCTCCCCCTAACCCCGGAACCCGATCGGCATCGAGCTTTTTTCGGCTACCCCGACCTCCGAGGTTCCTCGGTCTCGGACTACATATAGACGGAGTGTCGTGGAGAGACCCCTTCGTCGATGATGTCCTCTCCGTGACTGGAAATGAAAATTTCTGGGAGATAAGAGGGGGAGCAAAAACAGGAAAAACGGGGCTGCCGAGACTTTTTTTCATGGGGTGCACGCTGGCCAACAAATGGAGGTATTAGAGAGAAAATCCTGTCCTCGTTCCAGGTGAATAAGAAATGGAACGGAGAGGGAAAAAACAGAACGATGCAAAAAAGCGTGGAGAAAAATCGGGATTCTATATTACCGATGATTTTCTCTCGCCCGAATAATACTAACCTGCGAACGCGAAACGACGAGGGATTCTCACCGCTTCTCATACGCAGACGGGAATGTAGATACGTAAGAACTATTTTCTTCTTAATCCGTTCCCTTTTACCGCAGTACGTGCAGCAGGATTTTCCGCTCCATTCAATTCCTGACCAACCGGTGAAGGTATAGCACGGTGATCGTTCCCAATCTCTGCATAATCCAAATTCCGATGCAGTTTGTATTAATACGTCGTATTATTGCTATTCAGCTAGTTCGTCTATTCCATCGTTTAATCCAACCGTTCAATCACTGGAGTAAAAAGGATGCGGGGATGCGGAATTGGGTCGGGGAAACAGAGACTTTGGAAAGAAATATGTTCAAGACAATGAAAAATCAACCCCACCTTCAATAACACAAGAAAGTATGTGCATACATATATATTATATATACGTTTATATATATATATATATATATATATATATATATATATATATACATATATATATGTATATGTATACATTACATACCTACCCTGAGATGGGTTAAGTGGGGGAAAAAATATGGGGATGATCATTTAGCGGAGAAAAAAAGAGCTCTCCAGGGGGTCCCTTGATTTCGAGGAATCGTCGATATCGTTCCGACCCTCTCTCTCTCTCTTTCTCTCTCTCTCTCGATTACTTCTTTCTTTTCCTCTCCACCAACGGCATCGTATCTTCGATCTGCCCCCCCCCCGGTTCGCCGCCGTGCTTACCGCGGCTTCCTTCTTATAAGCCCTTGAAAGTGTGGAGAAAGAAGATTGAGAAAGTTTTTAAGCAGAGGCTTATCTACTGCCAAGAATATTTCTTAGGAGCCCTCAAACGGCCCAAGAGTAGGCGTGACGTGATCCATCACGTCATTTTCTCAAACTCTCGCCTCGCGCCTTCTCGCATGGATGGTGTGGGGTGTACAAGTTCACTTTTATCCTCTTTTTTTTCATTATTTACTCTCTGTTAATTTTTTCGTCTCTCTGATTTATCATTGATTTGACGTTAACATATCATGATCGTGACGAACGTGTCTCGCAAATTCATAAATATTCGAATCGATGAGATAAATCGATCAGGAGATGCGATCACAGAATGGAAAAAGCTTTGCGTAATTTCTCCTCTGTTGTTCAAAAAATGAATTTTCGCTCAGAAAGATTGTATTCGAACAATCGTAAATTATACTGCTTCGACACGCGCCGCGGACGCAGAACCGACCAGGGATCGTGACAGGGTAGCTCATTCCTTCGGGACCCATTAGTGAACAATATAGCAGCGTGACTTCGGTCTATTCACCGCTGATTCAAAGATTCTTTTTCTGATACATGTTCCTTTTTCACCTATTCAATACGGTGTGCTCATCAATTTCGTCGCCTCGTCCGTCCGGAACTCGAACACCATAAAATAACCGGCGTGAATCGATTCTCGGAACTGGCCAACGACTTTTGGTTTCCGTAATAATCCTTCGATTTCAAATGAATCATAGAACATCGGGAAATCGGGAATGTAATTCGATGAATCAAATTTGATAATCACATAAAGGGATTATCGTCTGATTGAGCTTTCTCACAATTCGTTACACGGTCCGATTACAGGCTTGTACGATACACGGCATGGAAATTTGCGGAACACGTGCAGAGCTGGCAGAGAGTATGTAATTGGTTACCGCTAATTGCGGTATTAATAGTGATATAATCGGGCCAATAGCTATAATCACAGCTACAGGAATAGTACGTCGAATTAGAACGATATAGCGAATCTAGACTAAGGGAAAGCCAGCCCGCAGCGCTGCTAACCACGGCGATAAAGTGGTTTTCCCTCTAGTGAATTCGGTTAGAATTTGCGGATTAAGCGTTTCCAAAAAGCACGCGGAAAAATTATAACAGATATCGGAGAAAAACGGATTTTCATAACCAGAAATGCGAGGATCACCGAAAATGGAGCAGATTTCGCTCACGATTTAAGGGCTGCTCGTGCAGATGTCAGGGAACATACGACTCGAAAATATTAGTCGCGAGCAATCGATCAAACAATCCAGATCCAACCCTCGTCACGATGGCGGCTTCCTTTCTTCACGCTTCGGCCGAGGGTCGAGGAGGAGGAAGCGGCTTATCGGGACGCAGGAAGCGAAACACAAACGGATCAGGATCACCTGTGAGTACAACCATGGTGTCCAGTGAAAAATTCGTAGCAAATTCGAGGACATTTCAAGGTTATTCAAGGATATTCAGAATGAATAAAAATACGGACACATACAATACTTCTACCAAGGCCTGTGAGTAGGCAAAAACAAAAAACGCTAATTGAGGTGGGAAACCATTTTTTAAAAACAGTTACTCAGTAAATGCAAATAAATATATCATTCGCAGCAAAACTTGAAAATAAAATATTTCCAGGGCACATGAGAAATTCAAGGATATTTCCAGGACTTTTTAAGCACAAGCAAATTTCAAGGACATTTCGAGGACTTCAAGGACTTCCAGGACACCATGATAATGATCCTGGCCGCAAACATTCGGTACACAGATATACGTAAGCATACCGCCACCCAGACGTATGAGCACGGAGGGCAAAGCAGCTCCTGCACAATGTCTATAACCCTCGAGTGAGGAAACCGGTCTGTAATCAATCAACCCTCATGATCGAGCACTGTTAACGGTCGGGAAGGAGATATCCGGTTACTCGGTATACCGGAACTGGAGTATAATAATAGTCGAAAGAAGTAGAGGTACAAGTCGCGACGAGGAAGGAAATAATTGGTATAATACTGACGAGATGGAAGGAAAAAGGGAATACAGGCTAACCGTGAGGTGTCGAAAAACCCTCCCCGATTCGACAAAACCTGTCATACGTTAAACCGAATCAGAGATTTGTCGAACGTAGGTACGTAACGACGTCAATTTCTTCGCACGTGACTTGCGAGCAGGGCAATCCCAGCGGTTCCAAAGTGAAAAATAAAACATTCGCCGTTTTTATCCACCAGTATTACGGTCGCGGGTGCGGAATGAGTTTCGGAACGAAGGTGCGAAACTCGCGATCGGTAACGGCAAGTGTAACCCAACCTATCTTCACCCAAAGCCTCTAGTCCTGGCGAATGATGAATAACTAAAAGGGCTACGTCACTCGCCTGATCCACCCCAAGGCTTTGCAATATTTTACAACCAGCTGACGCAAAACTTTGCCGCTTCTCATATGAAAATTCTTATCGTTGGTGAAATTCTATTTTGCACATGCCCGTGCAGCCCACATATCCACTTATAACCTTGAATCGCTTGCCCGCTCCTGCTTTTCCTCCTCCGCGGTCTCAATATCTCTTGACACGTATCGCACGCTGCCGTCCCGATTCGATACGCATACATACTACCCTTACCCCGCCGGCGAACAAGGAAACCGGTAACAGCTTACTCAAATTGCATACAACTTTTTCCTTCTCTTGAACCGGGGCATCCATGTTTTATAACCCAACGCCGATCGGGGAGGACTTTCATACAGTAAAAACTCTGGATCGGGAAGGAAAATCGAATATACCCAGATCAATCTTTAGGCTCCAAAATCTGTTATTCGATCAAACCAATTAGCTCCTTGATCCTGAATATTCATTTCAACTGCAGGATATCCAATTGGTTTCAAGATGTTCGAGAGGGGATCGGGCACTTTCGAAGCGTGTCTACACAAGCCCAAATGTGTTTTGCCACGTCGGTTCTACACCTCACGTGCCTTGCGGAGGCGTTAATTATTTGGCGAAGCCTCCGGCGGCGAGAACCGGGTTCACCATCAACTTCAACATAAGCCGAGCCTCTCGGTTTAATTCGCGAGTATCCAACTGGGATACGGCCAGATCCCTTGTAGCGTGAAAAACCGATGAAAGAATTCGTTGACAGATTGATTTTCACTCATATTTGTATAGAATTTACCATTTTTCGTTCTCCCTTCAGTTTCGGGACGACGAAATAAAGAACCGGCATCGATCATCGGCTGCAGGTACTCGCGGGAATACGAAGTTACACCGAATACCAAGGCGTGAGGGGAGGTTTAATAGAGAGAAGGTTTGACGTGAGCGAGATTGAGAACGATGCGAAGCTTTCGACAACCCCTCAACGGGTTTTGACTAATGACCTTCGCGATGTGTGGATTGAGGGGTGAGCAAGAAGGAGCAGGAAGAAGGGAAGCTTTGTATTAGTGCCGGAGTAGTACCAGCTCTAAGTACCGACTATTATCTCGTGTTTCCAGAAGTTTACCATGCCCGGGTCTAGAAGGGGGTGGGTGAATCCCTTTGTGGGAACATAAAGGCTGATGCGCCACCCCCGGTGGTCGGCGGATCCCAAACAGTGGGGTCGACGGGGCGCCGGTTTGTGATCACGAAAGCACGTGATCAGCCGGACTCCAAAGCCTCGCGTCGTTTCTTATTTAGCGCAACAAATGGTTCATAGGTTCATGAGCTCGGCGCTAGATGTACCTACGCATGCGGGTTCTGGACGCGTCAAAGAGCTAAGTAATAAGACACCGATGTCGGCCCGGCTGGCAGCCAGGCGGGGGCGGTTTATTAACGTGATGAATGATAACCCGGGTCCCAGGAAAACGGCGATATGAGACAGAGTTGAGGTAGGGATGTGGCGCAGTTGGTAATGCAGCGACCTCCACGTTGCTCAGCGTCTGACGAATACAAATCACTTCTGCCTCGTGTGGGTTATCCCCTGCATCCTCTCCTCACCCCGCAACCCTCCAAGCTGGCTGTCTGGCTGGCCACCGAATAAGGTGAAACAGGACGGGATAAGATGGAAGCTCCCGGAGCTTCGGCGGGACGAATGAAATTCATCCCGGATAACCGAAAGGCTCGCCTCTTCGCCGAGGAGAGCGCGGCCCTTATACCCGCCATGTTTCTGGCCGCAAAACACCGACTCAACCACGGTGCAGGACCGACCGAATTCTTGGCCGCAGTTCAAACCCATCGCGGTATACCGAGTCAGCCATGGGTTCATAACGCGGAATGAAACTGGGGACAAGTGATGTATGAAGTCCCATAGAAATGTGGTTCCAGGCTGTATAACTCCCAGAGTCACATACATACATACATACATACATGGGTGGGCGTGTGTGTATAACCAACCCTTGTGACAGGGGATTGCATTCGTCATTTTACAAGGCTCGAGTTTGTTCACTTTCCGTCTCGGTCCCCGGCATTTTTCATCCTCACTTTCATCAACCGTCATTCCTTTGGCACTACTCTCTACTTCTAAAATTTATGATGCTGCACCCTTCGAACATCGCGCCTTGCGCGTACCGATTTTTTACCCACTTCGAAATCATGGCTTTTTCCTATAGAGCCTCGAGGTTTCGCGATCAGCTGATCGAGAAGCTGACGCTGGTTCAAATCTCAAAGTCCAAATCAATCCTGGAAGTGTTGCAGAGCCTGAACCACAGCGTATAATGCAAGTCGCAGGGGAATCGTTAGCGGTAAGCTCGTCCTCAATTAATCACTCTCCAAAATTGGTTAACTGCCTGGAGTCCTGATTCAGCCCCTATGCTATGTGTGTGTTGATGTACGACTGGTGGAGTAATCAGCTCACCAACGAAACGCTGTGAACGTGATGTTCGAATGCCAATTCGTTTGTGGATCAAAACTAGCCGAAGACTTCGTGAAAAATTTAACTCTGTGGAAAATATAACTTTTTGCAAGGGGTGCCAAAGCTGTGCGAGGATTTCGCGATGGCGCATTGCCTCGTCTGCTCCGCATCAAATATACCATATCAAATATTACAAAGTCACTCCGTAATACGCAAATCTTCCGGAAATCTGATGGGAGGAGCTACGGGGAAATGAATGGGCGACAGCGATTTGGTGAGGTTCGCGAATTTTTCACGAAGGATCAAGCAAGTGTGCTGCGGTTTCGAGGGATGGATGACTTGAGGCGTGTATTTTTGCTCAGGGTAACTTCTGAACGATATCATGCCGCGCAGCGTCTTCGATGTATTCGCAAACTAATTCCACGACGAAATTTCTAAAGCCCTAAAGAACACGTAACATTCGCGGTAAAGTTATTGGCCAGCCATTGTTTCAAATTTCGTTCGACTAATTCACTCCGTTCGCGTTTCTTCTAGGATATGTGTATCAGGACGTCCGTAGTTAAATTGAGGTAGTGCTTTCGCATTATCGATCCCTGCGACAAGGCTCTGATAATTTATTAAAATAAGGTAGCTGGGTTCTTCTTAATTCCAGCATTAATTCATCAGGGTTATAAAAATGTTCTCATAATGTTGTGTTCATTATATCGCAAGCTTTTACTCGACCACACGAGTATACGATAATCATCACGGCCTGATTTGCCCGGTTAAGAGTAGGCGAGTGAATATTCACCTCGCCGGTATAATTATATGTAGACCTGGAGGAAAACTGTTAGGTAGGCTTTATTTTTTTTCCCTCGTTAACAAAACTCATTTCAATTGCCCGGCACGATCGTACAGCGTGTATGGTACAACATGGGTATCCGCATACTTTCCAACGTACATGAAACCACCCCTCAATGCTGCAGCCGCACCTCGGCTGAGGTGAAAATATTTTCCGTATGTAATGAAAGGTGGATGTGCTCAATGCGTTCTATCGATCGGTGGATTTAATTCCTGAAGTGAATCCATTAATTAGAAACCGCAAACATCGTTTCCAGCAAATATCACGTACGTAAGTTTGCGTTCCGTTTCTTTTTTTTTTTACTAACAGTCGAATAAAAACTCAAACTCGCATTTCGGATCCACGAGTAGCTTTAACAAAAACGAATAAACTACGGTCGAATTCGCACCCAGCGCGTTCTTGGGAAGAAAAGTGCAAATTACTTTTGCGGAGTTGAATGCAAATGCCGGCACGCACCGCGATGCGGAGATGTGAAATTCGGGCGATTCACCCGCAGTCGGCGAGGATCCTGTTTGTTAGATGTTATCAAAATTTCATCGCATGAACTTCTGTACCTAACCCAATTTGGGGAACGGGCTGCGGGTAAGGCAAAAACACGGCATTCTCTTTTTTCTCTCTCTCTGGAAAACTGCGGTGGATCTCTTTCTTGGTTTTTTCTACTCATTTTCCCCGTTTTTGTACTCGCACCCCTGAAACGAGGGATCCTCGCGTGATCCGAGTACACGGTCGGAGTCTTGCGACGAGTGTAGCAACCGAATGAGAGTTATAGAAACATCGTCGCTTAAACTTATTTCGGCGGCAACTTTGCCCGAGAAACAACGAAGAAGACGAGACCAAGAGCACCCCAATTGCGTCTCGTCGCGACACTTAAACTGCCTGAGCATAAGCTATTTCTAAAAAATTTATACCGAGTTTAAAACAGGCAAGTTGGATGAAGCTATACCGGTGGTTCTGTACAGTGCGTGTCGTGGACTCACTGCTCGGTTGGAACACCTCCTCATTCAGGGTTGGAAGACTTTGAACGAATAAAAGCGAGACCTCAGAATTCGCAGCTTCGAAACTCAGGATGACACGTGTTGAAATATCATTTGACCAAAGTTTTGCTTCTGAATACATTGTATTGGTTAGACTCAAGCTTGTATGGGGATACGAAATTTCCAATTTGATGCTCTTCTGGTGTATTTTGTTTGAACGGTCTTCGCACTCTTTCATTTCGGAGAGGCCTGTCGAAACCTTCATCTCATCTCACTCTGTTAGCGTCTTTCTCTAATCAAAGATCTCGATGATTGATGATTGGAGTCGCTCAAAACCAGTTTACCAACGTGATGGATTCAGCGAATTTATTGCAACGCTCACTTGGATATCTTGAGTTCAATAGCGCTGTGCTCAAAATAACGTATCCAAAAGTTTTGAAATCACGTGGCACATCGATCGTGACTTGAAAAGGGGAAAAAAGAGAAACTTCCAGAGGCCCGATAATGAATTCGAAGTGAGGGAAAAGCCTAATTGGTAATTAGCCGTTGCGCCAGAGTTCGTTCGTGATTCGAAACGGAGTTCAAGTGGAGCGACTTCTTTGTTACCGGTAAAAACAATACGGGCGTATGAATTCCTTCGCGAAGTGGGGAAAAAAATCAGCGGCAGACTTGAGGTAAAAGAGGAAATAAAGTATGAAATCGAGAAAAAAAAATAAATAAATAAAAATAAGAGAAACAAAAGTAAAGGCAAGAGTCGGTAAAGAAGCCTGCAAGTATAATAGGCAACGCTGAGGAAATCGTAAGAGCTCCCAGCTGCAGGCGACACGTGTACAATTTTCAACCTCACCAGGCTTTACTTTACAACTATATAATACTGAACGACTCGACACGATTCCGTGCGGCAGAGACCAACGAGTTCCGTGGCCGTTTCACAGCCGGCGACTCAACGACAACGAGGACCATATCGACATCCGGGTAGCACCGAATTACAGTTACTGCAAACAACGGACCACCCCTCACCGGTTGAATTCACTTCATCCTGATGGCCGACCACATGGCCGATTGTTTCGCCGTAAAGACCAGAAGAAAAATTAATTGTATTACGGTAAACTTGGTGCAGTCACAAAGCAAACGTGACTTCCAAGCGCCTTTTTACAGTTTCATCAAAATTATCACCTACTCCCGTCCACCGAGGGTGCGTATGGGTTACGAATTGGAGGGTTGGATCATGTGTCAAACTGATGAAGGGTATACAGTAGGGTGGCACCCCCAAAAACTAATCGGTAATCAGAAGATCACATTTTCACTGATAACCTGATAAATATTAGGCTTACGAATATTTTACAAGACATCTTTTTTGTAGAGCATTAAATTTCCTACAGAATAGGCGAAGCAAATTTATTTTGTTTTTATGATGTATGGTTTTAAAGTAACAGTTTTCTTAAAAAAAAAAAATTCGACTCTTTGGCTCGAAATTGTGTTAGAATTTTCGGTAATTTTTTTTTGGATTTCACTTGATTTTTTTCCATACAACATGATTACTTTTTGGGGGTGAGCGTGAATAAATTCCAACATGACCCAAATAAAATCTACCCTAGTATGCAGGAGCCGAGTGGGTATGCTCGGTTTGTTATCCTATATTAACAGGTGGAAAAATCTTACCATTACCATAAGAGTCGCGGAAATTGGAGCGCTAATGCATTTTGTAGGTATAACGCGCGCTATTCACTTCCTCGTATAAATAGCTGCGGTCTCAGATTAGAACGTGTACTAATAACGCGGCCAACAATACCAAGAATAAACGTTCATCGCTGACCATTATCACGAATCCCAGTCTTCATTATAGCCGCGTTCCCTCCTCGTATTCCTCGGCCTCGGAATGCCTCGGCTCAAACTACCATTTCTTACGATTTGGTTAATGAGAATGTCGTTACATTTTTGAACACTTGTCCCAATCCCCGGGATGAACATTACCAAGTCGCTGAAACCAGATTAAAATCGGGCACATCTATTCCGCTTTAGAGTCAAAGCGTGTCTCAACTGATTGTAATGGAAATGAGGAGAGGAGACGTTAATGATACATTAGAGTTCGAAATGTCTGATACACTGCGAAAACCGTCCCTTCGTAATGATCGCGAGATCACGCCACCGCTAGAAAGTGGCGGAGAACTCGGAGCACTCTTACTGAAGAGTTTAATGTAATAAATGTTCTGAATAATTGAAAAGTAATTCATGTGATAAATCGTACGCAATTATGAAAGAGTTCAACGTTACGTTTATCAGGTAACTTGTCGTCTATTCTGTTGTGTGATTTTTTACAAGAGTTATCGGCTTGATACAAAGCATATCATTCGATATCTGATTTACTGTATTGTTTTTAATATTCTCGGAGAATGAGAAAACGATTCGGGTTGAAATCGAACCAGTCACTCTATCATCTGAGCCACGCACTTGTTACAACAAAGGTTCAGTTCTACAATCATAAATCTCAACCGCTTTGAGGGAACTTGGCATAGGTTCGACAAACATTGAAATATTCACACGATGAAAATAATACCGATTTTATTATGTTATAATATTGTTTGTTATAATGACAATTATTGTAAATTGATTTTTGCTATACGAGTGCAGTGGCTCGAGTGGTCAAGTGAGCGACTCGAACTTCGACAGCAGTGAGATTCGATTCGGTCACAAATCTTGTTTCCTTCCTTCGAAATCTGATAGTATGAAAAATTGTATTTCAAATCCGATATTTAATGATATACTTTACATCAAGCTGATAACTCATACAACAAATTGCACAATAAAATACATACTATTTATAAATTACTTAACGAAGGTGAAGCTGATTTGTTTAACGATTTTTCAGAACATTCGTCACATGCACTTTTTCGGTACGGGTACGACTTGAGTGATGTTTTTCACCCGCTATGAGCGCGAGCGAGGGGCCATTTGACGGAAACACGCCAAGCCGTAAGCCCGTCTACGGTATAGAAATCGAAACTGAAGCCACCCTTCGGAAATGGTTAGGTACGATCATTGTATCTACTGTCAAGTTATCAAGTGACGTACAGACGACGAGGTAAACGCCGATCGTATCGAGGTTCGAGCCCTGCCGGCTAATTGCGCGTTCATCTCGGCTCTCCTCTCACTCTCATTCACCCCGAGCATTATCCTCGCCAGTTCTCCAGCCTTCCGTCATCTTCCGACCACCGCGCCGGCAAGAGCGGCGTGCAGCTTATCGCTTATCCCCTGGCGTTTTGCCCCTTATACACATCGCTTTCTTGTTTCAGATTCCAGTTGTTTCCACCCCAGCTAGGGGATGATACGTGCCATTCGATCTCTAGCCCTCGTTGTCTCCGCCCACCGAGTGAGCCTCTGCACTTATCCCGTTGAGCTCGCTCGTGGAGCTCAAGTAAAACTCGAAACTCACTAATTGTAAGAGCCGGCCGTTACCGGCTACTGCCGAGGAATCCCGCGACTCAAATCGCCCCCTTCCACTTCCTAATTGTTTCCCTTTATAGCGACTCGAGCGATTCTAACTACGCATTCAAATTTCGCCGAAACGTTTTTCCGCCTGGTTACACTCGATTGTCTTGATCTGGGTAAAGAAATATTTTTGAATCTCAACGGACGGGGTTGAAGGGACAAATCGTACTATCGGTTTAAAGCACGTGTCAACAATTACCGGATATCCTCATTTATGATCGTGGACAAAGAAACGTATAATCTTTAACGCTGATCGAAAATAGAATTGTGGCATCGTTTCTCGAGACATGAATTTCATCAAAATGAATTCTGGTTTATAATATCAGAACTCCGAATTAACCGCGTGTACGAGTTCAATTCTACTCAACATATTATTCATATAATTTTAATTACCGTTGAAGTAGAGGGAGAGGAAAGCTACTGCACATATAACAAACTAATTGTAAATCAAAAACAAACAAAAAAATTCCGTTGACGTTTTGAACAATGCTGCTCCATTCGTCGTTAAATTATTTCGCGTAGCTTTTGAATGCGAGATGTGATTAAAAAGCGGTGGAATTGAAGTATTTCACTCCAGTGTGAGAGTGGAGAATGTACGCTGCTGCAGCATATCTTTCCTCATGTGAGGGATCAGATTGCGAAAAGTGATAAAAACATGGTTATGGAATTATTAAATGCTTGTCGAGCGTGAAAGCTCGATGTGTAATGCCTGGATCGTACCCTTCTACCGTCGCGTCTGTATCTTTTCCCATTCATGTTTTTTGTTCATATCACTTTTTCGACTCTTCTTTCTCTCCTGTCTTGCCTGAATTCCCCTCAAGGTGTCTGATAATAAAGTCTATTCTATTTATTTTTTTTCGCACATTCCTAAACTTTCTTCGATTGATACGACGAAGATGATGTAAGAAAATGGAAAAACATGCGGTAAATGAAAAGAGAAAAAAATGAATAGAAAGTAATACAATAAAAAAAAAAAAAACGTGCATGATCGACAAACCCCGTCTTCGAGCCAATTTATAAACTGTAATACATTTTCATCGTTGCTCCTTTCGTTTACTAGGCCGCCGGTTCATCTTGACGCGGAATCTCGACCTGACAGTTCAATTCGCAGAGGTCCTGCAGAAGAACGGACCGACCTCTAATTCAAAGTATAGTTACTCCGCTGGCAGTTGCACGTGTATCGTTTCTTTATCCGGCATTTATCCCTCTCCTCCAGCTAGTTCTTGCAGGTTTCTTTTTTCTCGGTCATTAGGATAAAGTCCACGAGGAGGTAGAGGATGAGGAGGAGGAATGAGAGCGAACGAAAGAAAGGGAGGGATAAAGGAAGCGAAGAAACGAACGGAGAGCTCCCTTCGCCGGTCGATTATCAACGAAGACCAAGATATTTCTTGTACATCGGTCTGCCATCAGAATTATTATACCCTCTGGGGAAAAAGAGCAGAGAAAAGATGGAACAGCGAAGCGAGGGTGAGAGTCGAGAGGAGAAAAAGAAACTCCATGCAGACCCGCGGGCAGGAGGATTGCGCCGCGTCAATTCATCAACCGTAAGACTCGATGCCGGCGAAGCCCAGCGTTACGTCTGCTCGGGAAAAGTGCAACTCCGTTCACTCCGTCGTTCGTTCTCATCCGCAATGCTGCCTGCCAAGTTTCCCCGTATTCATGCGGATTACGGAGACGTTTTGTTTGCTCGCCAGAGAAGACGCAGAAGGGCTGGATGTGCATTGCGGGGTGGAACCACCCGATCTTATCGAGAAAAGAAACTCTTACCCTGCATTCGCGGGATTTTGGGAGGCGTGATTTACCACCGTCGTCTGATTCTCGGCGCACGCAAGGTCCTCTAAGGTCATAGAAAAACCCTTGTCCAGCTGTTTTCTGCAAGAATTCTTGATTGTTTCTTTCTTTCTTTCTCTCTATTTTCCTCTCTCACTCTCTCGCCCAATATATTTTTCCAACTTACTCGCACTGTGAAGAAACATTCATTACTTCCGGATATTCATGTAGATTAGCTGCTGACGGTAATATAAATTTCACGTTATACCAAGTCTGCGTGAAAACAAAGGGGTTTAAAACTTTTCTCGCCAACGATTTTATTCGGGAGATTTGCTGAAGACTGGGAAATATTTGCGGGTCGTCGATCCAGAGGAATAATGCGAATGAGATAAGTATATGAAAGAGAGAGAGAGAAAGTAAAAATATTCTCATCGTCAAGCGCTATTAGAGACGCCGGGCATTGCATTGTCAAGGAATGAAGGCACAGAATAAACGGAATACCTACCTAAGTGTGGTTCACGTGGCGACGCGATGATTATGAAAAGCGACGAGTTACCATGCATATACGTACATCCGAAGTCAGAATTATTTGTGGAGTCCTCGAATTCAGCCGGGATTTTCTTTCATTTTTAGCTCTTCCTTCTTTTTTTCATTTCATTTATCCTTTTCTCCCTGCCTTTTTGCTTTTCCTTGTTCTCGCTCGGGGACACGTTGAAAATCCGAAGAGGCAAAACGGAGCTCGGTTGATTGAACCGCGGGCCGGGTGCAGCGGCAGGCGGTGGGTGACTTGCCAAAATATGCGCAGCCTCGATGAAAAATTCAAGAGAGCTCCCCTCCTCTCTTCTCTTTTCGTCCCTCGGCAAAAGCCGGCATTATTTTCCATCCAGATGAAAAATGAAGGGACGAATTCAATTTTGCAAACTGACAAAACGTCCACGAAGGTGTGCAACGCTCATCCGCTGAATTAAATCACGCCCCTACATGTGCCTGAGGTGCGTTACAATATCACGGTTCGATATTAATCGTTAAAACTGTATCTATTTTTTTCCTTCCTTGAAATCGTTTCACGCAAAACAACGTGACTCGTGACACATTTCTCTCGAGTTCAAGCAGCCGTGAGTTCACTTTGGCCTGTGAGTTGACCACGAAACGATCAGACTGACGCAGTTTCAAATCTCATCGGGTCATCAAAATTCCATGCGGCGACTTCCGGAGTGCGAGATATATGAAATAAAAATATACAAAAATGAATCGTTTTCGTCGATTCCGGTTCCAGTATTAGACGTCCCAGCTGAATGTATACAATATATATGCGTACGGAGGAAAAAACTTTTTTGCATATATTATAAAACGGAGCCTGATTCGCCTGGGAATTCCTAATTTTCACATTTCCAGTTACGCATATATACCTATGACCAGTTATACGTATAATATCCTGCGCACATGCCGGAATTTCATCATTTATTCATTTTTCTCTACCCATTTATATTATTTCCCCCCTTCTTCGGTTCCTCTCCATGCATACATTTTTCTTCCCCCGGCAACTTTTAACTCACTTTTAATAGTCGTCAAATGTTTGTTGTATAGCCACGCTAACGATCAACGCTGAAGGGACGTGAGACCGTTGAAAGAACTCCGCATTATAATTCATGCACACAATATCTCTATATTCAAAAGGAAGGTGGGGCGGGGGGGAGGGGGGGGGGGGGGGTCGATTATCGCGTGCGATATGAAAATAAAATAATTACAGCTAAATTGTACGCCTGCGGCACGGCCGGCGACAGGTAGGCCAAATACATATACACCTACAGCATAATTGTGAGAATATTTTTGGCTTTATATTATCGCTAGGCATGATGTATAATGCGTTATTATACGATTAAACCTGCGCCCTGGCATTGTTCTGCGCCACTGATCCCATCTGCAGCGAGCTGGTTATTACCATTTCGAAATTGCAAGCTCGTTGATTTAACATACAAGTGTGCCTGCAGGATCGAGGGAGCTGAATGAACAATAAAACCAACAGCGTTATTCGTTGAAACTTCGAATCTGAAACGTTCCGAAAGCCCCTAATTCCGAATTTTTTAACAGTGAAACTCAAAGTAAAGAAATTAAACTGCGAAGAAACATCAAGGTTTCGGATGGTGCAAAATCCGACGCTGAAAATTTGATTTTCCTTAGTGTTAGATTTTCGATATTTTTATGTTTGGCATCTGATTTTCTTACTCGTTGACTAAATATATGTGGGCATGTTTTAATTTTCGGAATTCAACCCCATCGAAACTTTACTTTTCCGAACTTTTCTCTATCGTAACTTGAACTGGGTTTAATTTCTCTACTTCAAATTTCGCCAGCAAATAATTTGGAATTATGCGCTTTCGGAACTTTTCAAATTCCGAACGTCGACCCCGCCCCGTTCTTTCGATACGCTGAACAACTCGGTGTGTGTATTTTGCAGCCTTCGCTTCGGTTCAACGGTGACGGATACCACCTGCTGATAGAAAAATCAAACAAGGACAATTATTTCCCGTTTCGTAGGCCTTGTGCTGTTGAATGAGACTCGAGCTGCTCACGATTCGGCGTAAAAGCATCGAACGTACACGTAAGCCCAAGTAGCGACGCTCTTTATCGGTGCCCTTTGAACTGAAACCATTTCCCATTCAAGCACTCCTATATATGAAGGAGGCTCGTCGTTCTGCGGGCATTCGATCTGAACCCACCCATCTTATGGCCTCATAAATCAAGGGGACAAAGACTGGTAAAACATACAGTGACGCGACTTAACTCGGACGACGTAGGTTCGTTTTCGGGTCTATCATCGGTCCCTCGTTTCCGTATTCCTTCGCCGTCTGATCCTTATTTATCCCCCACATTTTTTTATACAAAATTTTCGAATTGAAGAAAACTATTTTGACACTGAAAAAAATTGAACGACTGTTCGATCCTGTATAATAATTATTTTTAGCACTGGTCAAATTTCAAAGCCATTTTCATCCGAATTCAGGAAATCGACACGATCGATAACTTTTGTGTCGGTCGCCTCCGCCATACGATTCAGGTTATATGATTCATTTCGTCCATCGATCGAGACTGACGATTCACTTCGGCCAACGTATGTAGAGGTGTGTATTATTAAAATAAGTTCGATTCGAAGAGGGGAACTGACACGTAACATGACAACGCGTCACGGTGATTGTGATGGATAGGAGGGCAAAAGTCGGCGATATTCGATTTCCGAAATGATTGTGTTCCATTGACCGCCGTTAAAAATTCTCCACCCTGACTAGAAGTGAAAATAAACAATAAAAGAGGCATTCCTCAGCCGCACTTCCCTTTAAAGATTGTCTGAACTTATGAATGTCTGAAATTATACTCGCGGTCTACACGAAGGAAGAATTAAAAATGGAAGCTCTAGTTATTCTGCGATGGAATATACATACACATGGACTGACAACGTGACAGTTCACTTTCCAATATTCTCCCGAATCATCGCAAAGTTATAAATGACGAAAAGTTACCATGCGGCATTCGTACGAACGGAAACCTGGAAGAAATACTCGACAAGAATAAGTCGAGAGGTGTGTAAGCCAAATGACGCAAACGACCAAAACTACGAAACGTAATTTCAACTTTATCGAGAGATAAACCTGACCCGCACCCTCGGAGAAACCCGGCGTTTTCTGCTGCGCTGGTCCACGAGGTGTTCAGAAATTTATCAAACATTGCCCAGACTGCACTGCAGGCATGTCAGAATTCTTCGTTCTCTCTAATGAAACGAGAAATTACCCGCTAGGAGCTAAGCAGCCGAGGCTGGCATGAAACAGAATAAATACGAATAAGTACGAATCCCCGGTAATTTCCGGTCCTAGGCGGACTTTATCTCAATCTCACTCCAGTCAAATAAAGCGCTAAGCTTGTCCGTGTTAAACGCGAAGGTGATGGTGCGGTGTTTTTACCCCTGTATTTCAGTTCCTTTTTTTTCTTGCCTTTTTGTCGGGCTGGTTCGGCGGTCGTGTTCGGTGGTCAACTGAAAGAGCGGACCTTTTTCCTAGTGCCGGTGCTGATTACGGCTTTGTGTCATCCCGCGGGATACAGAGAGTAGAACGAAGCCGCAGAGAAGTACACTTTGAGTTCAGCCGTGTGCCGTTGAGTGGGTGAAAGAGGAACGGGAGAAAGTGACGGAACGGAAAGGGGCGAAAGAAAGCGGGGAAAAAGGGGCCGAGATGAAGAGGGAAAAATTGCGCGGCCCTCGAGATCGAGAACTGTAAACAACTAATGAATTGTTGGTTTTTCAAAAATAACACCGGCTTGCACCAAGTTTATTGACAAGCCGGATTTCCTTAGATTGCCAATTCCTATAAGAATTCCGGTCCTTTTCAACTTCACAGATTTCTCAAGCGTGGGTACACATTAAAAATAAACCGATACAATATAACGTGATGAATAGTATAAATATAATGAATAACTTTGGGTGTAACTACTAGAACTGAAGATCAGAAGATTTGAGCATGAAAATATTTTCACTCGGTTTCAATTTTCGTTCTGAACAGTCATGGACCCTGATAATTGAAATCGCATATCAAAGATCGACTAGCTAAAGTGAGTTTACATAAAGTAATTTTGATTCCCGTTTCACAGAATCGAGCGTTTCACAAAATTATTATAACGTAAATGAACCTGCGTTTCTCAGAGTAAACTCATATTATACCTCTTCACAGACGCAATTTTATTCCTGGTTGATTAAATTTTCCATTTTCACAAGGAAGCGTATTTGTATATTTCTATTTTTAAACAGCGCCACACAAAGCGCTACGTCGCCATTTTTCGAACACGATTCGTTCGCAAATGTCTTTTTAAAATCACTACATTCAATGCCTGCGATGAAATGCCATGACGCGAAAAATACATTTCCTCTGGTTCGACGAGGCGTTTTTACGAGCCATGAAGTATCGTTGCACGGCAATATAAATATATGGTTGAGTGAAAAGCATACATGTATTTTTCTCCGTTCCATCGTTCCCAGGAAATTTTTTTCGAATCAGTCGCGGCTTCTGATTCCGTCGGATCGCAGCGCGAATCCGTTTACCCCAAATGGGGTGATTATTTATTCGTGTAACACGCGTGTAAACGCGTCCTCGAGGTTTTCCACTCGAGTTTTGAAACCATTCAACAATTCTACGTGCAACACAGCTCGAGTACCTTTGCGATTACGTTTTATCCCCACGGCTACCTCGCATCGATTTCTCATTACAGCTCGTTCAGATCCGTTTGACACTCCGTGTCCGTTCCAAATTAACGAATACGTAACGCGACTCCCTCGCTCTCTTCCTATTTCTCTCTTTTGTGGCACGAGTGTAGATTTTTCCATCAAAACTTTAGGCTGACGTATTTAACCTCGGGAAAACTGTCGACGTTCGAAAGTAGTATAATACAAAGAGTTCTGCGTACAGATCCCGACACCGAAATGGTTTCTTACCAAAAACGATGATAACGTAGAGCACCACGCGGAGGACTTTTTCTAGTGATTGATAAAGTCGACCAGCGAGAGGATAACCCCCACCGAAAAAAGTGTTTGCGTCTGAGTTAAAATGCCGGTAAAATGTGGGTATCGGGATCTGTACGCGGTATTCTCCTTATTATATTATACTAGTTTCGAATCACTCGAGTGGTCGACAAATTGTCTCAAGACAAATTGTGAGGTCTGTACGTAGATATAAGGTGTCTATTTCACTTACAAAATTTACCCCGTTCCAGTAGCTCGAAATATTCGGCGCGATCTTGAGAGGGGGTGAATTTTTATTTCATACGTCAGAACGCATGTAACGTGAAAATCGAATTTACTGTTTCGTATTTCAGCACTTTGAAGGCCTTTGACACAAGAACCCAGGACGATACGGGCACGCAACAGTTGACGAGAGTTGATTCGATTACCTACTCGAGAATTGGACAAAGGATCCTACCTAAAGCTGGAAAAATCTTGTCGGAACTACAACCGGAGGCAATTCAAACAGTCGCGTCCTTTCGCCGAACGTATCTGTGTATTTTTTCACGATTCGATTCGGCTGCTGCCGCCCGACAACAGCCCGGATTCCAAACTAGGAAATCCCGTTTCCCGGAACTCGGAAGAGCTGAATGAAAATTCCGCAGAGCTGATGAGGAGTCGGATGACGACGATGATGATAATGAGGAGACAACGAAGTCCCATTGTTCCTACCAAGCGAGGTGAGTGAGATTAAAACGATGAATAATCACGAGGAAAGTGACCAGATTACCCCGTTTTCTTTCTCTCTTTCTCCCTCTGAGTTCCGGCGGCATATTCTTTATTCCCGGAGTCTCTTAATTAATATTAATTGACCATACAGACTAGCAAGCAAGCGCGATTCTCCGCGCTCTTGTCCATTCTCGAAAAAAGCGATCCTCCTTCTTCTTCTTCTTCTTCTTCTTCTACTTTTTCTTCTTCTAATTTTTCAGCTTCATTCCGATTTTCAGCCCGGTACATTAAAATACATATACATAAATTTAACTCCCGGCTGAAGCTTTTCGCTTCGTTACATTCTCTCGTCTCACGCCGGTTCTTTTGTGCCTGAAGAAAAATCGGAAGAATGCAACAATTTAAAATATTGAACAGAGAGAGAAGGATCAGTAATTGAGAATCATTTTCCCACAATGCGACGGGAGGAACGAATCTTTCACAATGCTTTTAACTCACTTATACAGATTCTTAGTCAAAATGCAAACCGATAGCAGCGATTCTCTTTATTTCCATTCTTCTTTACTACGTTCACTTTGCCTTTTTTTGGTTCCACTGTAACTTTTTCCTCTGTTTTTTTTTTTTTTTCACTCTTCTCTTTTTTCATCTCGTACACTAGTCCGATTCAGTGGTAAACTTTTACCTCACGGACTGCAACGTAAGGGGCTATAATTTCACGAGCTAACGAAGCTGACGAGCAAAAAGTTGGAACTTCCTCTGCCAGTTTCGCGAGAGAGAAATCAGCAGGATTTTCTCTTTCGGTCTCTTTCTCTGACTTCCTTCGAACGATTTTACGCGTGTACACAAGCACCGAAAGGATATTGATGTATATTTATACACGTAATTCCCTCGCTAAAGCTTGAAAAGTAAAAAACAAAAGCAGTAAGAAAACCAAGGAAATGAAACCGAAGAGTAGGACAGGAAACTTGACCCAACTACCGCAGTTTCCACTCAACCAAAACGGCTGCGTGTGACGGAAATACACGGCAGTGGAACAACGATCGTGTCGAAGGGACTTTGTTTCCGAAACAGCGTAAATAGGAGGAACAACGCGGAATTGAATAAGAAAGGGAAAAATGTATAAGTTGAGAATGGATTTATCGCTCGATGTTGAAAGGAAAACGCTTTGCGAATCGCGATATCACGCGATCTAAGCTATCATTACTATCATTGAAAGAATAACCCTCGCAGACGTTGTGCCGGAAGAGATAAAACGGGCTTAGGGGGGGTGACAGGGAGCTTAGCTAACTAAGGTAGTTGCCGGAGGTTATCTTCGCCGGCCCCTCGATTGCACCCCGGGCCTCCAGACAGTGCAGATAGCCGTGAAACTGTGCCTTTGAGATTTGTGGATACCTAAGGCGTATGTATACATATATATATATATATATATATATATATATATATATATATATATATATATATATATATATATGTATGTATGTATGTATGTATGTATGTATGTATATAACGCTCCTCTGGCGATCTTCCATGATTTAAAGGTAGACCCTGCCGCTTAATCCCAGACCCGCTGTCTTCGCCCAAGTTTATTACTTAAGCCCTTGTTTACAGGGGAGAACATTCACTCAACGGTTTCTTGCGTCAGTCTCGGGAGCAATTTCAACCCCGCGATTTATTTCGCCGTTTATCTCATCTCTTGTATCGCGTCCGTACGCTTGTTTCGATGACCATGATGATTCTCTTCGAACGAGAAGCGGGATGGTTACGTAACTCCGGTTGAACCACTTTTGAGGCATGAAAATACGCGAACACTCGGATTGTTTCAGGTACGGAGCGCGAAGAACCGTCTTTGAACTATTGCAGGTTGTCTGTACGCCTATTCCTGGAGAATTCGGTTACGGCATACAAATCAAGGGGCGCTTCCTGCGTCTCGACTGATTCAAAGGAGTTCCCGGTAACGACTACAGCGTCATTTCCATCACCGTTCTCGTGTACTCTCGTCAATCGTTAACGAGGTATGCATAAACATAGGTGCACACCCTGCTGTACGTGTACGTACCGCACGAATTTGAGATTCGTAAACTAAAATCGCGTCTCCTTTCCTTCGGGGAAGAGATCGTTGCTTCGATCGGGAATAAATAGCAACAATGCTCCACAAGAGGATACCAAATTGTATCTTCAGTTCTGCAGGACCTGTTATGTATATTTTCAGGATTTTAAACTAAATTGTGCTCTTCCTAATCAACTCGAAGATCTGCTTCCAGCTCTTCATCCTCCAGGGATGTTAATTCGTGCATCTCGTAACCAACGGACATGATCGAGGGGTGGAAAAAACGGGAAAAGTTGAGCTCGCCCCGATACGTAACCTTGAGCCGTAACTCCGCAGGTAACAAGGTTTGGTGTCCCGGAGACGGCGTAATTATCTCCATTTACATCAAAAGGCTCGAAATTTGGCAAGCAGCTGTAATCCACCTATTACTTCTAAATAAATGCAAATTCTTCCTTCCCCCTCCCCCCCCCCCCCCTGCGCTTAACCCCTCAACGTATCTCTTTCCGACTCCCCGCCGACCCTCCGCGATGAGAGAGAAAACGGGAAGAGAATGAGAAAGCGGTTTCTCATCGAGTAACAAGCCGGAATTTACTTACGTAAATGCGACATTATTATGCGACCCGCATTACTTTATTACGTGGAACCTGCCGGAATTCCGCGAATTTTGCAATTCAACCTAATAAAGAAAAGTGCTTGGGGCCCATGTTGAGATTTCCGATTTGATATTTGAAGTCGTGGGATTTTCGGTGCCACGTGTCTGGAAATAGTGCTTGGAGAGTTGTAATTGCGGACAGAATTCTCTGGGTGACAGAAACGAAACTTGGACGTAAATTTTGGCGAGTGAACGGAAAACGGAGGAATTACGAGATAACGTGAAGCAAAATGGGAACACAAACAGGAAACGTATAACTGGCGATACAGCACGAATCGGAGATCTGGATATTTAGGCTCGAAGGTTGGAATTCCAATTCCCCGGTTTTCGCAGATAAGCAGGATATGCCGAATCGGGCAGATCTCTGTTTTTCAAATACACCAAAATCACGCGATGGGGTGAAATGTAACCTTCACATGCCCACGTATGTACGTGTCACGCAGCGTAATGTCTTTTTTTTCAGGCTGTCGCGATACGAAGCCTCCCATTTTCAATTCATCGGTCGATTATCTCAATCTGAAATGGGCAAACAGATTGCTGACAAAACTGAAACGAGGTCGAGTATTTTTGGGCTTTCCACGCCGACTCAGTAAACGGTTGACCATGACATTTTTTAATTTCACCAAGGACTTTTTCTACGTTAGTACGACCCCTGAAAAGCTTCCTAGAATTTTATTTCAAATGTTTCGAATCACTCCTCTTCACTCTATAATTTTTTAAACCTATCCCAAAAACACCCAAATCGATATTTTAACAAACAAGAAAAAAAAAAACATTTGGCTCCGAAATGAAACATTTTCACGCAAGGTTCGAAGCGGGACTTCGTTTTTGTTTGTCCATTTTTAAAATTTCTTCATCGTCACCTCTACTTTTTAATCATTCATTTTTTATTCATATCTGTTAAAAATCTATTATAACACATACCGCATCTCCGATTTGATTACTGATTCAGTTGTAAAACACACTCATCAGTTTTTTAGAAATTTTTTTTTCCAACGCTTTTAGAGTTATTTTTTTTCACCAAAAGTGTTCCGGAAAGGCCCTGGGTTCGTACATATTCGATGCAGTCCTAGAAGCCCGATGAGACTTAACACCCGAAACTGTATTGGAAATTTTCCAAAACCTCGAATATGTAATTGACCACCGAGTAGCCGTAAATCCCTAACCTAATTCGCGCTTCCGCGTGTTACGCACTGTTTATCGAATGACGAATCTTCAGGGTACGTGGCGACAACAAGGCGTCCAAACCATCGATAATTGTCAAACGAAGTATTAAAATAATTACCCCACTGCGTAGTGGCGTATAACGTTCTGCGGAAAGAGGGGGAGGAGGTGCGTGCCGGGTTAAGTTAAATGTCACAAACCGAGGAGGAATTTCGTGTTTAAGGTCACCGGCACGGAAACATTGAGTTAAAATTATCTTAAACTTCCTCCACGACTTGTGAACGATGTTGTATTATACCTGGCAGTGATTCAGTGCCGCTGCTATTACATGCGAGTGTCTGCAGCACAGCGCTTGTCGGACTCTGCGCATTTCGGGTTTAATGGGCGAGTTAATACAGCCTGCTCTCTCGTGTTCGTGCGTATCAATCGGAAGATCAGATTTAAACTTTTACGTACGTAGGCATGCACGCTCGCGGATCGGGCACTAAATTCACCGATTGAACGGTGCGCGCGTGAATTCTTTCTCGAATTTCGTCACGACCGTTACACCGTCACGCCTGCGTACCTGCGACTGTTCCACTGTGAGATAAAAATTTATCACAGGATCATGAATATCTATTACCCCATAATACAAAATTTATTACGCCTATAATACCGGTGACAGATACTCGTTTAGTATACCAACGAGGTATAATAAAACACCGTATATGTACGGCAAAGTCCTTCGGTATTATAATCACCGATCGTAAATTCATTTTCATGCGTTACAAAAACTACCGAAATCGGACGAACGGCTGCGAATTTATTTTTCATAAATTGTAATGAAATACGACAAATTTGGGATATTCTTTGCAATCCGATCGCTTGTTCCGTGAAATAAACAGCGGTTTTCCTGTACCAATGGCCACCAAAGTTCAGCCGGTCAAAACTCCAAGCACTAAGTCCAACCCAAACAAGGATAACACGCATGATAACAGGACCTTTTTTCGTACCCGCTGTATTACGGGACGGGAATTGGTGCGGGCAAATTCCGGGCAGCGAGTTGATGAGCCGGTTTTTAGTTCTTTGAGGGAGCTTAGTTGCGGTGGCAAAAACTACGGGGCTGAGAGTTTAGAGGGAATAGAACTGACCGTGAACAGCATGAAGAGCGGTGATGAGCTGGTTAAAGTACCAATTTTGGTTTGAACAGCGCATATCTCGGCTCCGTTCAAACTCCCTGAACGCCAGAACAATGTAGATACATATTGCCTCGTTATCTGCCGGGTTCAGCAGGGATGGAGGGACGGCGAAGCGAGGCGAGGGTGGAATTGAAAAGATTATTTCGCGACCGTTCGAGTACCTGCTCGATACAACGGCGCACTCTTCGCATTTGACAAATATCGATGGACTGGTGCTCGAGCTCCGTCATACTCGAACCCCATGCGTGCAATCTGCGAATGAAAGGCATCGCGTATATAATAACAGTTGGAATAAATTGATACTTCATTTTTTTTTACGTCCGAGCCCCGAAACTCCACCTCTCTAACTGTCGCGTTAAATTAATGAGTGGATGATATCGAAATAATGATGATAATAATGATAATTTTTCACGGTTTCACAGTCGCTCGAGAATTGTTACACGTATTCGGGTCGTTATTTCGTCGGATCAATATTGATGTGCAGAGTTGTATTTACTTGTAAGAGACAAGAAAAAATAAACAGAAAAAAAAAAAATTTCAAACCTTCGCGGTACACTTTATAAGCGTTGCGCTCGCACTGGGTGAGAGTCGAGAAAACTTTCGCAAGGGTGGAAAATTTCGGACCGTGATTCTCGATGCTGAACGGTAATGGCAATTCGATCACGAGGAGCTGGCGAGTTAGGCAAATATCGGGAGGAATGATAATGGAAAAGTACGCACCCTTTCGGCGCCGGATAAATCGAGAAACTCGATTCATTCGACGCTAACAAATCAGATAAAGATTAAGCTTGACATATCCAATCTAGAAGCGGCGAGATTCACTTACCGACAAATAATGCCTGGGAATAGAGAGGAGAAAGTGAATAAGGTGGAAGAGAGAGAGAGAGAGAGAGAGGGAGAGAAAACCAGGTTACCGAAACTTTGGCAAAAGAAAAGAGAAAAAAAAAAAAAAATGTATCGCTTTTCTCACCTCTTCGAAATTGTCGCGTATATCCGCAAGCTGGTGCCCAGACGATAAAATACGTATAAGACGAAACAAGGAAACAGAGAGAAAAATAAAATCAAATACGGGGTAAAAATTGCGACCACATTTCGAGACCGGCAATTTATTTGGGCTCGTTTAGCGCTCGAGGAATAGAGCGAGAGAGCCGAGAACTGCCTCGGCTAAGACGCGGCTCTAATAGGGCCCCGACCCCAACTCCACTAGATGGATGGCTTATTGGCTGTCAATGCTCGCCGTTGGCTACCGAACGAACTGGAAGCCCCCGAAGGGCTGAGCAGATTGCTCTCAGCGCGACCTCAAAGGGACCACGAACCGCAGACACTATCTCGCGGGGGTTTAAGGCCGGAATTTTTCACCGGGTAATCGCCGCCACGCGGGGTTGGCAAAAGAAGAAAAAGGCGGGGAACCGACCGATGCCGAGTAAATATGCGTGTTGGCTGTGCTGTTTGTGTTTGTCAGATGGGGAAAAGCCGCCCCTGCAGACGATAACTGCCTCGGTGCCTGCCGTGTCCGCGATTTCAATGCGGCATAACGTACAGGCCCCGCAGATTATACTCGGGCTGAAATTATTCCCGGTTAATGAGGGCTTCCTGTAACGACTTTGTTACACGACACGGTTGCGGTCTCCCGACAAATGGCGTTCGCGCTTACCTTCCCTCCACCTTTTTTTTTTTTTCTGTCAACTTCGTTATTCATTCTCAACCCCTGCCGTAATCCTCGCGCCGTATGATACAGCCACGTTTTTCTCTTCCACTGATCGGATTCGCGGATGGACCGCAACTTTGTAGTTGCGTTCGTCGCGTTCAACCCGCTGAGACATTGGCGTCCATGGTACCACACTACCGAATTGAAGTATCAAGAGTAGCCGACTGCTTTTTTTTAGCAGAAAGTGCAGCCGCCACAGTATCAAACGATTGTATCAAGGTACCAAACACAGCCAATTCCTTCTTTTTCTTCTTCGAGCGAAAGTTGCAGGTTCTGTGGTAACAAATCATTGAATTGAGGTACTAAAGGCGGCTAACTGCTCCTTTAATGGTCTCGTCATCTCACCGGCTGCTGTCGTGCCGCTCGCCACAAACGGTGTAATCGATCGTTCAGTCACATGATTTAATCAAGTCGGTCCTCAACGTCGTAATATCTTACGTGACGTATATATCGGAACTGGACATCCGGCGATGAATGATGAGTGTAGAGGACACGCGCCAGTTTATGATCAAAACCGATGGTCGAGGGTGTTAAACGGGTAAAAATTGACTGTCTCGTCTGACCTGAGTGCCCTGTTTTGTCCTCCTCTCGCATCTTTTACGGCCGAGCAAAGTGCTCTGCGGGACTTTGGGATACGGCCGATATGCCGCGGTCGGTGTGTACTTGAAAGAATCGCGTGCGTGTTTAACTTGAGCTCGTGTAAAAATGTCGTAAAGAAATCTGTGCGGTCAGGGAACTAAATTCAACTGAATTATTACCCGGCTTCATGCTCGGCTTGGTAACTATTTCGTACAGAGTAGAAATTACAGATCGAAATTTTTATTGTTCTTACGGCTTCTCAGCCTTAATCGTGTTTGCTTTTCATCGTTGTGAAAGTTTTTCCCTTCCGTATTCGATCACGCAAATTTCTTGTTCAGCCACTTCCACACCGTAATAGAATGATCGTACAAACAGAAGCAAAATTTAACAATATGCTATCGCAAGTAATAAAAATGTAGGTATAACTGAATGAAATTGAAGAAAATAGGATTTGTTGACCCGCCGGTACATTTTGGGAAAGTTCGTCCGAGGAAAGAACGCGGGGACGGAGAGTTATACGGGAAGGTGGAGAGCGTTGGTGTAACCAGGTATGGCCAAACTTTCCTCCTCTCGCATGCGAGACACGCACGCACGTACGCACTCGAGAAATCAACTAACGGAAACATGTTCCCGCAGAGTCCTTTTTCCCAGAGCACGAGGAGTATAAGATGCGGACGTAAGGGAACCGAGGTGAAGATTGGGGGAGGAGGAGAGAGAAAGAAAACAGGAAGACGCAACCTACGCAGCATCCTCAAGGTGGACCCAACAACCCCTCGCAAACAAACCGCGAGCCTGAGAAATATGGAGGTACATAAATTGGAAATTGAATAAACCAGCCCACCGTTGCGTCGTTGTCTTCGTTCGAAATACGGAAAATGAGAGCCCCGCTCATTTCGTGACCGAGACGATGTTTCTCTCTGCCTAGGCGTTATTCGGTTTCGAGCGCGACCCTCTTTGTTTCGTTTTTTCAACCCTTGTTCATTGCTTTTTTACTCCATTTTCTTTTTCATTCTCTGGTGAAAATTACATTTGTTATGGGAAAGCTTTCACGTTAATTCTATACCTTCGCCTACGCGTATTATTATTCATACGTTTTCCTGCAGTTTGGTGGCAGCGGTGGGACGCATGACGGGTAGAAGAAAAAGGAACGGAATGCTGTTTGAATTTAATACGGAGCTTCTTGCTCCCTCCCCCGGCAGAAAATATGAAGTTATTCCGTCGTGGAAGGGACTGAGGGACTGGCTTTAGTGAGGGATCAAAGTCACGAAAAATAATACATATATTCAAGATGCGGTCGCGTGACTCTGCAGGGGAATACAAATACGAAATGTTTTCTCGTTTACGATATAAAAAAAAAAAAGTAAAACATTTTTGCTGCCATTTTTTTCGTGAACTAATCGGAATAAACTTTGATTCGCAAGAGAGAAAGAATCGCGGCTACAGCGACAGGTGTGGGAACTTGACGATCTGTCAATCAACGCCTCAAGTTCACCCTCAGACTCTAGCTAATTACGTCAAGGTAATTAAGTAATTAACCGTACCTCGCCTCGTTGATAGAAGCGGTCGAAGAAGGAGCTAGTA
The DNA here is from genome assembly GCF_021901455.1 of Neodiprion lecontei. Classification (NCBI taxonomy): domain Eukaryota; kingdom Metazoa; phylum Arthropoda; class Insecta; order Hymenoptera; family Diprionidae; genus Neodiprion; species Neodiprion lecontei. The sequence continues at coordinate 704,130 of NC_060265.1, forward strand.
TGTCACGCGTATCGTCACGTAGTCGCAGAATATTCCTAGCTGCTTACTCTGTGCGCTCGTTGGATTACCAAGTAGCAACTTCATCCAATTAGAGGCCTTGATGAATTCTTCGGTCATCCGGATGAAATACAGCTTCTTCATCTTGAGTGAGTCGGATTTTATCGATTTTATCGACTAAGAGACCTCGATTTTTCGTCACTTGAGATGAAAATATATCGGTCACCTTTGTGGTTCGGTAATTAAAGGTTTTTTCTTTCACTTTTCCCGCTTTAAATTGGTTCTTCTATTTTTTTTTTTTTCTTGTATTCTTCAATTTTTATTTTCTTCCATCCAACCCCTCGATAATATCTGAACGTGTAATCTTAGCGACGTACACAGGCATAATTTTCTGCGTGAAAGTTGCGGCCGGGGTGTACTTATATTTCGTGCAAAAATTGATCGCGTGCTTGGAAAGCGCGCATTTGTGATAATAAGAAATCGCGTACGGGATTGCCCGCAATAAGCAGGAAAAAATCCCTTACGAACTTCACTTTCTAACAAATCATACTTACAATTAGCACAAATCTAGGGTTATATCACATCGTGAGGTTTGTCTTTTGGGTAGAAATTGATACAGTTCCGGGCTATGGAATTGTTCCAATAACCACGCACATCATACGCCACGTATACGTATGTATAAATTGCAAAGTATTTGATTCCTGGAAAAAGTTGACCGATTGAAAACTGCAAATATCAATGAGTTTCTATATATAGGAATACGGTGATGAAATTCCATGAATAAAACTGGCGAGATGGGAGCGGAGCGGACGATGCTCGAAACATACATTTTTACCTTCGGTTTGTTGAAAAAAGTTTTTTCAACTCTCCGGCAAGCATCTCCGCTTTTGAATTCGAAGGTGTCGCGAACGTGACAAAGTCTGCAAAGTCCGGAGCGAGAGAGTGACTTCCGCGCTTCTTCTGGGGATCGGCCATTGGGCATTGTGCTCACGAGTCAGTCTAATAAAATATTGATTCGGCGAAAGAACTTGTCGATGGATGCAGCGCGAAACGCCGACTCTCTGACGCCGGGACCTGAATAAAATCCCGGATCCGGAGAACCTACCGGCAATCCGGCGATTCGGGGCGTGCATCCGGTGCCATTTCTCTACGTCCGCCTCCGGCTGCAGTCGGCTGTGTATTATACACCTCTGCATACCTTTTGTGGCCACGGTTTGATTTCTCGCCTTGCTCTTCAAACGCTGCACCCTCGACGCATCTCTTTTGTTGAACTAATGCGACTTGAAGAAAAGGGGAGGCGGGTGCGTCAAACCTAAGAGCTTTCGAAAGGTGCGACAATGTTCTCTAGGCTCGAAGCTTGAAAGGAGCTGAAGCCGAGCCTCTTAAATGAAATGAAGATTCGTGTTTCACCGTGACGCTACGACCCGGCATAAATTAAACTTTGTTTATTTCTGTAAATATTCCAAAGTCATATTATATTAGTCTCGGACCCTGTTTTCGAGTACGCATGAAATGGTAACAATTTTAATTGTAATTTGCCGAGTCACTTCTTGCAAAATAATTAGCCTACCTCTCTCAGTCTCTCTACCCACAGTTTTTTACCGCGTTTATAATTCCGTTGCGAAGTAACCCGCGACCCTGACTCGTCCCGGGTCGCCCAATCTTTTCCTAAATTTACCGAGGTGGTTAGGCACCCTTGGCGGCACTGGAAAGCACGATTACCCGGAGAGTCAGGAGATATACATGTACCGTATTCCCTGAAATATCGTGGATTTAAACGTGGAAGACTGCGGAGACGAGAAAATACCACTTGCAATTTTATCCTTGTTGAAGATTTTTTATCCACGATATCTGCGTATCAGAAGCGGCGTGTAAGCGTACGTTTCGAAAAAATTGTATCCAGTGCTCGGAGAACGTCTTTGTCTGGCAAAAAGCGGGCCTCCATTAATAAGACAGCGGGTAGAAACGATTCGCGTCAATTCTCAGAGGACCGTTTTGTCTTCTCGAATCTCCGAGGATTTAGCGAGCTTGGAACTCGGTGCTGCCGGGTTTCTAAAATGCCAGAACTTTCCGCATGTAGTCTGTATGTATACGTAAACCGTACGAACATATCGATATTCCAACGACTACGAAACGCCGGGTACTAAACGGAAGTAGGTGTATGTCTTAAAGAAAACTGAGGGAAGAAAGATGAGAAGAGATGCTGGGGAGGGGGTTACGGGGAAACCCAGCAAAGAGCGATGGTCTTCGCTGACTGGCTTACATCCACCGCGGGTCCGGATATACGTATAGGTAGAAAAAGAGAGGGGCCTCAGGTTAATAACGAGAGTGCTTCCTCTCGCAAAATCCTGACCTACTACAAACCACCATCCCCCTAATATTATGCCACTGAAACTGCACAACTTTCCCGATCTGAACTTCAATGCGATTCTAGCATCCGGCTTAGGCTTTGGTTTCCCTTTTTTGTGGAGCCAAAACGCACATTTTGATAGAGGTTCAGGATATTACACCTGCGTATTCTGAGGAACAGGCGGCAAAGTGTGGAGATTTCTTCACTGAAACCGCGGCGCAGGCAGTGGTATGAACTCACGGGAAATTTTTTGCAATAATATCATCAATCAGGTATTCAGAATTAGGGATGACAAATGCAACTCTCACTATAATACCATAACCTCGAAGATTTCTAAGGCTGCACGGTCAGAATTCAACCTCAAAATTTTCCAATTCAAAATGCTTCGTTCAAAGAAGAAAAAAATACTCATCATCCGATTACGTTAAAACGTTGGTTGAAAAATTTTGTTGAGGCACTGGTTACCGAAAATGAACGAGTTCATTTCAAAAAATACGTCTGGTATCAATTTAGACAATAAATTCTTCACCAGCGACTCCAAAATACTGTGGAAATTATCCTCTATGCAATTTGAGCCAATTATTAAACTTGCCAATCGAAGCGTCTCACTTTCCAGAAAAAGTACGCAACGAAGAACGCAGGCTCCATCTATCTGCAAAAGCGAAAAAGACCGAAGCGGTACGAAGTACATTGTTGGATCCCAGCACGTAAGAATGCGCATGATCCTCGCGACTTCCGTTTTGGAATTCGTAATGCAAAGGGCAACCCTGCGGGTCGACATCCGTTCGGAAGATATTTCGTATGAAAATTCGAGTCGTGTGGAGCTATGCGTCACGTCGTGAAGTTCGAATGAACGGATACTCATCTTCGGGGTCACACTACACGAGACTTATTGTCACAGGCATGTAGCTCGCGGGGTTGAATGTCTTGGGGGGATTTTTGCTGGCCTGAGCTTTCCGGAACGGGCCGCTGGCTGATGTGCCAAACATGAAAAAACCCGAACGATATTTTGGCTGCCGTAATGAGTGGTAGTAGGAACGATAAACAAGCCGTACGTCCCGTTTATGTCTAGTTTCTGTTCAACTTGGCGGATGAAACGGAGCTTCGTCTATTCGTTGACAATGCGCGAGCGGACGTGGCACGCAGTGCCTACTTATACCGAGGCATTGTATGACGCACGTCGTGTTACACCAACCGGAAGAAATGTCGAGGAGCAGATCGGAGAAAGGGAAGAAGAGATACGACGCTATTGTGTATCAGGCCGGAAGTTTCGGGGTGTCTCCAATTCAGCCGCAAGTCACGCTTCTGCTCAGGCCAATTTCTGCGAACACTCGGTACAGTGGCTGCAGTGATTCCGATTATTTTCAGCTGGAACGAGTTTGAGCTGCACGGTAAACCAGACGCTCAAGGCACGTCTACGGTGTTTCTACGCGATATTTTTCGGACATATTCGAATGACCGAAACTTCCGACCTCTTACTCCTCCCCCTCCTCCTCCTTTGTCATAATACGCCCGAAGCTCATAAGTCTGAACCTAGCAGCGCGCTTCTGAGATGAAAGCGACGCGACATTTTCCTTCGAGTCTCTGACGTCCTGATCCCGTTGAACTTTGAGATCAGCCGATCAAGCTCGGACCAACGAAGAGAAAACTTTGAGGGCTCTCAGTGTCCTGACGAGAAATAAGAGAAAAAGAAATTACACGGACATATCTGGACTAATCTGGGTGTTTTGCTCGAGGGGGAAATATTTGGAAAGCACGTGAAACGGTTCGTAAAAATGATACCGGGGATTGAGAACAGCTTCGGCTCACCGGTGTGAAAAGCGCAAATGCCAATTACTCATCAAAGCAAAACGATCTTGATCAGCGAGCTTACCTTGCCAAACGAGCTTTATCTAATGCTGCTAATAAAAAGGCGCATGTCGCTTGACAGAGACTTTTGATCCACAAAGTAAACGCGCAAACAGTCTTTCTTTCCGTAGTAAACTCAACTAGGTGGAAAAGATCACGATGCCGGGGATCAAAAGAGGCCGAGAAGAAAGAGAGGAAAATGAGGAGTAAAAAAAGACCCCGCTGAGTAAAAAAGAAGTAAAAGAAGGAGGAAAGTCGGCTTAAGCCCAAGAGGGAACGGAATACCTCCTCCGATAGGAGAACAGTTTTGTAAAAGTGACCAGGATAATTTAACCCGCCACTTTCATACCCCGCTCTGCGCCTTGCACCGGGCACTCGTACCTGTTCAAACAAACTTACGACTATGTCACGGCCCTGTCAGTTTGCACACAAAGTCGTGATTCTCGAGGTTCTCTCTCATTCCCTGCCGCTGAGGAGGACTCGAAACCCTGATAAATAGGATTAATTAAAAACCAAGCCCAATATACTCGACGACGGAAGACCGCTTCAACGTTAATTAGGTGCTTTCCATCTAAGAAGAGATGCGCTGCAAGAACAAAGGTGTGATCTTAAACCGCGGAGGATAACGTCTCTGTGAAACTCGGGAAAAATCGCCACCTGGAAATACAAAAAAGACTCCTCGTCCCGTCGACTTACCGGAAGGTCAGAGTGGTCAGAGGTCGGTAGCTCTTGTGGCTGTTCGGGTCCTGCATCGGGGTGCCCCAGAAGTCGTCCCTCAGGATGTTGGCGACCGAGCTTGAGGCCAGCACGTCCTTGTTCCGGACGATCGCCGGTATGTCGTCGTGCACGAAGTCGCCGCCAAGCGCGTTCAGGTAGCACCCTGTCGCCACCAGAGCGACCGCGACGTAAACGCACCATCCGGGTGGCTCGGCGCTCTCGGGGTCGCCGCAAGGGGAGCGTGCCGGCCTCTTCACCTGGAGGCAGCAGCACCCGTTGTTTCTGCGTCTCATCTTTCGCTCTACCGCGCGACACTCGGTTGCTCGCCGCGTTCGCCGAACACGACACTGAAACGGCAAACCGGAGAACCGTTCATGCTTCTCACGGCGCGATATTCCGCACGGTTTTCGTACGTGGGGTGGATTTTTCACCCTCGTGAATTGAACGGTGACCTTTGAACGTCGATTGGAGTCTTGATGAGAACTTGACCGTAATATTCGCACGGCGGTTCGACGGTGTCGGTTCGTTTGAATATCCCTTATCACCCCCGAGGTTTCAAACTCGTTTCATTTATTCTCACGAATTAAAGACGCCGACTGTAATTAACGGTTCGATTTACTTTACAACCCTTGCCGCGGTGTCGGCTCGAATGTTCTGTGATTTCCACTATTTTACTTTTAATTATTACTTCTCGATTATACACCCCGATACGTGTGTATCCTCTGATCCTTCAATACCCCAACGGGAAAGCCGCGTGTACCAAGCACTTCCGAACTTAATTGAATTCGTCTCTTTTATTTCTCACACCCGCGGATCGATTCCCGCCCGATGAAACGAACCGGTTTGGCGTGTGTATTCGGGTTAGGATTCATATCGCACATATCAATCTTCTCACTTTTTAATTATACACCATCCCTGATGCACGTTGATTGAACCTAGTGAGTTGTTACGATGCGCCGCCCGGATCCCTTAGAGGAAAAAGCGTGATCCTTTTATGGTTTTTCTTTCTTTTAAACGAAATATACGTACGTGTACTTCGCTTTACATATCCAACCGTAAATCCTATATCTTTCCTTCCCAACGACAGTATTCAACGACACCGAAAGCTTTACTTTCCTGTGGCGTATTTAATCGATTCGGAGAGCGGTTTCGAAATTTGATTGTCGCTTTACGTCAAGAAGTTTGAGGAAAAATAAAGCTTCTGCATACCGAACGAACTGATCGTAGCTGCGGGTGGGTCATCAATTGTGCAACCCCCGTATCCAAACGCTGAGCGTGCTGATTGAAAATTAAGATGCATTTGAACCTAGGCCGAGAATAAACGCGCGAAACCGTAAATCAGAAACCGGTCGCCCGACTACCCGGGATGGCGTAAGCTGCAGCATGACCTACATTAAGAACGGAACTTCCAGGGGGTGAAAAGCGTCTACAGTTTAACTCACTCGGGTCATAAGTCTGCCGCATATAATAGAAGAGCCCGAGAATTGGTGTACCGATTTATTTAACGAGCCGAAAAAAAAGACGTTTTCGGAAAAATTTTCAACTACTCTTCTTCAATAATATGCAAACAAATTTCGGGCAGGATGAAAAGAAAAACAAATTTTTATGAAAAAGTATCGACCAACTTTACAGCCGGAATTAGCTGGAACGATTCTAATCACAGTTGTGCTATACCTGTACGGTTCAAAACTTAAATTACATATTTTCTTTTTATACATATATTATACCTGGTCTGTTTTAAAATATTTTACTCGTATATCATGCGGCAAATATTTTACACAGATTAAACGCAGGTTGGTATGATTATAAAAAAATTAGTAATCACACGTTGTAGTTGTATTTTTCATTTATTTTGTCATTATTTCAGTCGCGTCACAAACTTAAGTTCACTCCGGTTGACCGAGCGATTCCACAGCCATACCGATCGGCCGCACCATATACAGATGGGGATGAATTTATCTCATGTTCTCCTCTTACCGCGCGGTTTCTTTCAACGAGAATAATTCCTCATTCCGAGCTCTCCCGGTTCCAATTTCGCACCATTTGCGCGTACGAAAAGTGGACAACCAAAATAAACAAACAAATAAAATCCAACCAGCGTCACTGCGGCCAAAAAATCGCACCAAGGGGGTTCGCGGTCTTACAGCAGGGCGTCGGGACGCCAGTTAACGCGAGACTAGAGGCCGACGGCATCCGCCCGGTTATATACCCGGCGTATTGTGACCCTCACCCCCTGCGGGCGCACGCGCATCTTCTTCGTCGGCGAGGGCGCCTCGCGCTCCTCCGCAGCGTTCGCCGTTCAACGTGCCTTCCTAATGTCCCGGGCTCTTGTAGGTGCATGGCACCCATATCGGCATTCCAATGTTTACATTTGTTTTTCTCTCCGCGGAAATTGCACCCCCGGCCTTAAAGAGGGTATGGCGGTGAACGGGATGGCGGAGAAGGGGGACAGGGGGTAATTGAAGATCGGCGATTAATGTCTTATACGATAGTTTCTTCCCTGAATAGCGAAACTCGGTTTAGGTGCACGTAAAAATCGCGTGGAAATTGATCGGCAGAGGTGAATCGCTTCGAGAGGAACACAATTGAAGTCGTACTCTCGGAAGGAATTTACGCTTGGATGGAGAAAACAAATTGAAAGAACAAGCACCCAAATCGACGTCGTTTCCGTTATTTGCGAATATGAGAATTTTTTACAAGCGTCTTTATTTTTACAGATGAATATCAACTGGTTCTACTCAAATTCTGATCGGTTGTAATTCGAATGAAGCCAAACCAAGGGAGCAAATCTCATTTGATTCAATCTATCCGTTTCTAAGGTATTTTCAGACGAGAATAAATGTGCATTTTCGCAAACAATTGGAGAGCGACTCTTTAAGATAGTTTGCTTTAAATCTCCAGATTTACGAATTCATGAAAATTTCACCGATTGATTGAAACGAAGCGGGTAATAAAAAATTCATGATCCTTGAGACGTTCACTTAAAATTCATTTTCCAGGCCTGGAAACATGGACATCCAGCGAAAGCTTGACTTTTGACTTTCGTAGTGAGATTATCACAAGTTCCGCGCTTTTCTGAATACGGATAAGCGGGAAGTTGAATAGAAAAAGGGACGAATAAATGGGCTGCTGACCGCAGCTGAGACGTGGAATTTTTCGAGAACAAGTCCGATCCGTTCACGTAGCATTTGCGTCATAAACCGTGGCTTACAAGCGAAAGGCGGATTCGACCGCGTCGTAGACGCGATCCTGGCCTGGACCGACTAAGAAGCGAAAGACGCGAGCTAGGGGTGGAGGTGCGGGTTGGGTCAGACCCGCGTGCTCGATAAAATGGGTCGAGCACTACTATTTTGGTGCTTAGTCAGCAGCGATTGCGGCAGTAGGTCATGTCCGTCGGGTTCGGACGGTTCGTCGTCCCTTAGACTGTCTGAACGACCGATGAAACGTCTTTGTTCTCAACAAAGTTGCGTTCCGAAATGTCACCATTTTTTTTATTACATGTGGCTAATCTTTCATTTTCAAAATAATTGTCCACCAAAATTAAATTTTTTTCTAACCGTGCAGAGGTTCGTTGTTTTCAATGGTTCGTTCCAAAGCACCTACTTATAGCAATGATGCCTAAAGGTTGAATCTCATGCACTAGTTAACCGTGTAATTTATCTGAATATATTGTCACCTGTCAATTTGTAATGAAAAGAAGAAAAAGAAAACCTGTGAAACCGTAATGGAAACCAGTTTCAGAAAGTCTGAAACTGAATTACTTGTATCCGTGTCCGATGAATTTTTCAATATCCTGCAAAATTGGGGTATTTCGGAAAATGATAAGAAGGTTACTAACCTTGGATCAACTCTTTTCACCGCAATATCTGAAACCGGTTACTTTTTTAAGTAGAACAATTTCACGAGCGAATGAAAATCGCTGTCGATCAACGAGTAAGAAAAATGCAACAGTTATAAAAGTTTCTACAATGTTCTTCTCTACAATTCGCATGCAGCAAAGCTGCCGCATATCTCGAGTTGATACCGAGCGCGGTAGAGTAGATAACTTTTAACGAGTACGCTTTCGAGCAGTAGCTACAAGCCCTATAAATGAGAGCAGTAAAGCAAGGTTTAACACCTGTATTATTTATTCGCCCGAGGAACCTGCGGAGGTCCCAAAACAGCGAAGATCAACCCGCCGCACTACGGAATAATACATGCGCCTCCACACGCCGGCAAGACGAGGGGGTAAAATTAACAACTCTAACCTCTCCCTTCCCTATTTATTTCCCTCGAACTCCGTTTCCCGGTTCCGCGGCTATTTGCATCCACGCTGTGTCTGAAGAACGAAAAAACGAAAAAGCTTACACGGTACAAAAAGCGGGAGCACATAGTCGCGCCACTTTCTCCGCGATTTCCGTCTTTTCCGCGAGTAGCCGATGATTAAATAGAAATATAGCAGCCCCCGAGTCCCGGACCCTCGCCTGATAAATTCACCGTTTCTCCTCATTGCCGGGATTGACTCGCCGCCTGGTCACCGCGAGGCGCAATCTTGGATCAGAGGCTTTGGACACTTTGGCGCGTCGTTATAGCACCGACCGGAAGAAGGGGGGATGCGAAAACTGGGAACCGGGAACTGGGGAGGGGAAATGGCTAGAGCAAACGGAAACGGGGCGGGGAATGCCGGCTAAGCCAGATTAGGAACACTCTTACCCCGTCTTACCGCATTACCTCCGAAGACTGGAGGGGTGGCTGTGTTCACCGGGGGCGGGGGGGGGGGGGGGGGGGGGCGGGGCTGGATCCTGAGCGAGGAGAATCTGCTGGAAAATTATTGTGAGATTCAGGGGACGTGCAGGCACGATTTCTCCCCGATATTGGTGAGCGGACTTATACATAATGTACCCCGTAAGCCTCGGGAATTCTTAAATCTGACAACTCAAGGATTACGAGGGGAACGCGCTTTATCCGCTACGGTGTTATTCGAAAGGTAAATTCGGCCCAGACATGGTTCAAAATAATCATTTTTAGAAGAAATATTTCTATAGGAGCTCACTTTCTTCTTTTTCAACTCTGTTTAGTAGTGTCTCACGTATTTCAGTATGTGGGAAACATTTTTCTTTTTTTTTGTTTTTTTTTGTTTGGGCGGGAAGAAGAATTGAATTGAAGACTTTGGTTCTTGAATTTTTTGCCCTTGCTGAGCGTCTGGAATTATTTTTGTAACCCATTAAGCATCAAATTTTTGGATAATTTTATCAAGTCAAAACCACTTCACGTTGATAATCAATGATCAGAAATATAGCTATTCACTATGGCACAGAACTCTGATAAATCAGTTGTCGGCAAAGAATTTGTCCACGAGTGTTTTCTGAATCGATAATTATAAAACTTTCCGAAAAAACTAGCAGCGCGCTCATCGTCTGTTTTGAGAATGCTACAAGACTGAGAATCCCATTCGGTGAATTCCCCAAAGATTGAAACCTCATAACGGGAGTTCGAAAAACTTCGGCCCTGAACTGAAGCGAAGGGTCGTGAAAAAGGCGGTAAATTTTACGGCAGTTTTATCACAAATGTAACTCCAATATGGCCGAACTTCATACGTATCGTAAGTAAGAAAATTTACAGAGGTGGATCTTGTGTTCTCTTCGAAATACCTATGAGCATAAATTTCGGTAAATGCAATTTGCGATTCTTTTTCAACCGTACCGCGGGCCCGGATTTCATGCTTAAATTTCCGCCACAGAACATTCTCGAGATTAACCGTAGGAGACAAAGATTGTACGAGGGTTGAGCAGCTCGCAGAGATCAGGGGGCAGTTTTCTATAACGTCGTTTATTGCGGCATCAAATCCAAGCATGATAAATCCTACAATATGCGGGGTAAGTCTGGGGCGTCGGGACGCTCGGCCAGTCTGCTATCCGCACATACAACGTACCTTATACCCACATGCATACACACATTCATACCGAGATGCTTTATTGCAGCGTTGAATATTTACCCGACATGAGAGGTGTGGGGACGTATTTTTCATGTATTTATTTTTATTAACACGACGTAACGTCGGACTTCGACTGAACCCAGAAATACGGTCGTATAGACCATAATATCAATGCCGCAGTGTAAATGTTCCACATTCAGTTCTCCCACCCGCGGTTCCTAAGTCCTCGTCGTTATCAATCATTCGAATAATACAACCATGCCAAGAAACCGTCGGTTGGATCATATTTCACCAAACTTTATATCCATTTATATATGTACGTTCATACGTATGCGTGTACGTATACGTCGGTGCATCGCTATTTTGATCACGTTATGCTTGGAAGGACGGAACGAGACTTACTGCTCAAGGTCTTTTTAACCCTAATCGGTGAATTTCACCCCGGACATTCTTCAAATTCCTCGTAGAAACCTTTGGTCGTGGAAATGGGCCTCGTCACGCCATTCTTCATGCGCAATAAAGTCCTTTTTCGACATATTTAGCACTTTCTTTAACTTTGCCGATGTTTTACAATATTTAAACAATCAATTTTGGCTGGCAAAACTGAGAGAACTTTTTCAGCGATCCTTAAACAATACCTGGATATTTTTTTCTTTTAGATTTTTAGAACTCATTTTTGACGCAAAAAATCATTACGATTCTACTAAGGTGTGACCGATTAGGGTTGAAAGCGGATGCTAGGATGTTACAACAAAAATAATGAAACAAGTGATTCCGTTGATGATACACGCAATTGTTATAACGTCATCCCAAGCACTTGTATACTCTCATAATCATTTGAATATTGCGTTTAAATATTGTTCACCAAGTGTTTCTTGCTTTTCTTGCTTTCCTGTACAACACTAACCTGCAGGCTCGAAATTGCCAAAGTTCAATTGTGGACCATTAACCCGGACACATTTAGCGAAATAAATGACTTTCTGTACTTCTCATCCCCATCATTTCGGGTGATTGCTAAAAAATCTTAGGATTCAGATTAATTAACAGACACTGATTCCAATTCGAGTAGCGAACTTGTTTGATGCTAATTGCAGTTGAAAAAATACTTCTTATTCTATTTTGAAAATTGCAAAATTGTGGCAGCATTTCGGGAACATGGTACGGGAATTTGAGAATGCATATTTAAAGTCGGAATAATATTCTCTTTGCAATTAATTCAGTGACCGCGCACGGAAAGACTTCTCGTAACTGGTAGGCTGTTCAACATGTCGGTGTGTTTGGCAAATCGAAACGGCCTGAAAAGACCGCCGACGAATCTAGCCAAACTTTTTCAATTTCCGTCGTTCATACACGTGTATTTATATACACAACGAGTTTAAGGGAAGTTTACGCCTTGTCAGACTGGGAATACAGCGATTCAACCCAGCCGCGTAATTATTTTTTGTGAGAAAAAGAAGAATATTTTTTTACATCGACGATATGCGAATAGAAAGGGAGACGGAATAATTATTGCAGTGAGGAGAAATTGCGAATTATGAAGAAGCTTCTGCAAGTGTTTATGAGAGATTTCAATGGCGGATAATCCAGTTGCGAGTAAGCTAGTGCTTTGAATTTTATAGTGCTTTTGGTTGAAACTTTTCGAGTGGCTTGAAACGGTGGATTAGCCTGCTGCTGTTCAAGTTTTCTCCTCGTGTATGAATTAAGGTGGAGAAACGGAGGAAGAGGATGTACCAATGGCTTCTGGATAAACCCGAGTGATTCGCACTCTTCAAACTAGCTTCCCTATTATACCCCGGACTGAGAAACGGCCGGTTTTTGCGCTGTGAGGACCAACCGACGCTCCGTAAAAAACTCCTTCCTTACACTCTGTTTCCGCACTCCAGACCGCCACAGCTTTTATATATTTCAACCTGATTCCGCAAGATCGACTTCTGTACGCCAGAAACCGATACCTTACCACTATTTCCGACTAATCAGGACATCAGAGACTCAGAAAGTACCATTGAAAGAGAAACCAAACAGCCGATCCAAAGATGCAACGAAATTTTTCCAGCTTTCGGCTGTGACTTATAATTCTCAAGTATGGGCAAGTCAGATAATGAAATCCGTTAAATGATTTGCAAACTAGATTTAAATCCCCTTTTTTTCATTTTGGGAAAATTTGTTGATTGCTTTAAATCTCAGTCACTAAAAATATAAATTTGATGGTGAGATAATTTCAGCTTATATAAACATGCATGTAATTGTCTCTGGTTCAGTTCGTAAGTTTTTGTTTAATAATTTTGCTATCGTTACAGACTACGTAGTCTAAATTTTTCATTCGTACTAAATATCGAATTAATGGAAAGAAGTATGGATTTACAAAACTTCGACAAGTGTGGAATGAGAGAACTATCAATTTTCGTGCTCGTCGGCGAGTGGCTGTTTGCCGAGTGTCCAGCGGTTCTCTTACCTCTGCTTCTCATTCGCACCTAGCGGATGACCTGGTTTGAACAAAATAAAAAATAATAAAACATTAAAGGAATAAAAATTGTACGATTGTCGGAAAAACGGTGAATGAGATACTGGATCAATACGTTGATCAAAGAGGAACAAGAGGAACAGCGATGGAGCAACAGACAAGGAAAATAAATGAAAAATTCAAGTGGAATCGGGAAAAAAACAAATGAAAAATAAACCGGTCCCAAAAGAACAGAGTGAAAAAAAAAATTGAAACGAATTTTAAAAAGTATGAACCAAATCGTATCTACGGCGCAACCTTGTCACAGGCTCTTACGTAACGTACGGGGTTTAAATATTATCCGGTAGATGCCAAAATAATCGCATTACCGTCGTATCCACAAACGCAATCCTTCGATCTACCTAAATGACCATCTGTCGTTTTCATTTTCCACAAAATTCGCTGTAGTGAGACACAAACTTTGACAATAAATGAACCATTTCGTCGTTCATTTATTTCGTGAGGTGAAACTCGAAGTCTCCAGTGTGATTTTCACGTCGTTGCAACAGAAGAAAAGAAATAAAAAATTAAAATCGATTTCCAATTTTTTCAAAACCAGAAAAGACGACATTAGATGGCGAAAGCTGCGGCTCTAGAATAGGAAAAGACCTAAGAAAACACGAGTAATGTTTAATTCTCACGCTAGTAGGTACAAGAGACAATTCTTCGGGGAAGATAAGGAAGAAGGTTGTTTACCATAAGCCTGGCAGTCGAGGTGAAGGAAATTCCGAAGAGAAGCTGGCACGGAAAATGGAATTAGCTGAATATAAAGCCGAACGGATATATTGCGGCTGCATTTCGCTCCGCCGCGACAGTGACATTGGTTTCCACTTTACAAGAAGCCTCCTCGCCCCTTCGCCACCCGGCATTTTATGCGGCAATGCACTCGCTCAAACTTTTCCGGGCTATTGCATCTCACCAAGTCCCAGTTTGGCCCTCGGCCGACGCTCATCCCGGGTCTCTCTATCCCCTCGACGCGCTTGGAGAGGAGGATCCAGCCTCTGGACCGCCATGGCGGGCGCTCCCGGTACTTGGAAAACTTCACGAGGATAGGGAACATTCGGTAATTGCTAAAGTTTATGCCTTAAATTCACCATCTCTTTGGCCACGAATTCCACCGTTAAATTGCTCCGACCCGATCTCCGCGTGCCTCGCTGCCACCGATGGAACTTCCCTCCTCGTCATGTCGAGGTACTTGTTATATTCACAGATTTTTCGGGTGGTTGGAATGGCCGATTGATGGAAGGACCAAAATATCGAATTTTCAATCACGCCGAAATGTAATTCTTCGAATCATTAAAATGTTTAAAGTCCGGGTGCAAAATATTGAAAATATAGGAAGTCAAAATACAGAAAAGTCATAATATACAAGGAAAGAATCTAAAATCTGTATACGATATGGTATCATCGAGACGAATTTTTACGGTCTTGTATTCAAGCATTCTACATTCTAACCTTTACATTTTTTTACTCCACTATATTTCGACTTTCTATACTTTCAAATTCTATAAATTAGATTTTCCATTTCCGATGTTTCATTTCGGTCATTTTCGTCCGTCGTTATTCCAAATTTTTGGGCACAACCTTTAACCCTCGAAATACGTACGTCTGCATCGAGTTGGAAATCAATGGTGAATCCGCGGGGAAAACTCCTCGTTAACGTGACTGAAGTTGCCGATCAAAATCTCGGGACTTTACTTGTTCCTTTTCGCGGTGCTGAGTTGGCCAACTTTTTTTTCCCAACTCCTTTTTCTTCTTCTTCGTCTACTTTCTCTTCTTCTTTTTACCATCCTCAAGTTCTTTTTCTTTCTTTCAGCTTCCCTATTTAGTCCGTCTTCGAGGATTCATTTTGCTATCCCTCGAGAGTCGGATGTACAAGTCTTCCCTTCCGCCCGATAATTCCTCCGTACCTTTGCATCGCGCATAAATTCCGTTACCCGTCGTTACAATATGTGGCTGTAGGTGTGATTTTCAAACGATTGTTAAAAATTGCCAACGCATCGCAACGCCAAATATTGCGCTTTCGCATCTCTCCACGAATGCTCAATTTTTGCATGAACGGTATAACTTTCGCGAGGTTGATCGAGAAACACGGTTTTACAACTTAATCGCACTGTTCCAAATCAGCAATAAATCGCTCGCTGATATATCGGAGGTACTCTGTTGAAAAACAAAAATAATAGTAAAACAAAGGAAAAAAAATACAGATCGTACTTTTAAACTGTCAGTTATTTGCGGGACTACATACGGTGAATAGAAATGCATTACTCATCGTCATATGCAGGAGAATCGGTAGCTCCTAGCCGTAGCTAGGATCTCTCGGGTGATTGATTGACGGGGGAATAACCGTGGTGTGGATGACTAATAACCACTCCTCTGAACGAGAATCTATCCATCCACCCATCCATCCATCGAGCTATCGACTAGGCATTGCTCCATATCGACGCAGGATGCACACGTCGTTTGGCTCGGATCCTGCATGCTGCACGTATAATAAGTCGAATGACGGGGTGGCTGGCAGCGAATGCTGCACTCGTTGCCCGGGGGTTGGAAGGGTGGGAATCTATTACACAGATAAGTCTCTCTCTCTCTCTCTCCCTCCGTGTGTCTGCTCTGCTCTGCTCTGCTCTGCTCTAGGCGCGAGTAGTAAGTTGGCTAACTGGAGCATCAGATACCAAAATGCAGCGGGATGGGACTCAGCTGGTTCCGCAAGAAGAGCCCGCGGGTATCGGCCACTCCATCGACATTCAATTCCATATTCACCGGTCCTGGATCCCGCCCGGTTACGTTATTATTAAGCGCCATGAGATCTGCGAATGGACTGCGGTACCTCGGTCTGCACTTGTGCGGGCTGCCGCCAATGTTCACTGCGGGCCTTGGATTGCTAGTCGATTCATCAGCGAAGAGATCTGAACTAGAAACCTCACATCGTGTCAACCCTTCGCTATCGTACGTCCATTTCCCTGCGTTCATCCCCGAGGGTGTCAATTCCGAAGATCGTAAGGGAGATCGGGGCTAAGAGGCTAAATCACTGGAGGAAAGAGTATCCTGATTATGGATATTCCACTGTTTAACCTGTCAAAAAACGCAATTTTGTACGTGTACACGTTTGGGCGTCAGAGTGAAGTGTCCTTTGCCAAATACCAGATAAGTCGATAGCGCATTGATATATCGTATAAAGTTGATAAAGGGAACGTGTGGTCGTATCCTCTGAGTTTGAATCACAACTTTGGACAAGGTGAAGGGTGAACCACAAGATACGTGTACACGGTATGTGGGTGGTGAGTTTCGCATAGCTGATGTTGTATATGTATACGAGCCGCTTGTAATCTCGTCTAGGACTAGAGATTACGGCGGCTGTTCTGGCATAGAAACGTTTAATTCGCGGAAATGCCCCTTTGATTAGTCCCATTAGATTATACACGAGCCCATATCATCCGACGTCAAGCACATCGAATATTTCCGGCTAACGATAAGCGTCAACATTGTGGGTAAAGCGCATCAACTGGTCAAAAAAATGGTAAAATTTTTTCCAGTACTCTCTTTTTGCGGGGTAAAAACATACGTATTCTAGGGTAATTTCATTTCGAAACCTTCGCGATCTACGCCTGTGGGTATCGCTCATCAGGTTGTTGAGAAAATTTTTACGAAATGATTACCCCTGGGAAAAGATGGAGGAATAGCAAATGCCGAGTAATTTTCTACAATTTGGTTCTTTTTAGTTTTTCAAACTTTTTTCGTGTCCGCGTTTCGACGAGGCTTCGCGAATTTGAGTTTGCTCGTGTTCTCGAGCTCGTATTGTAACACAAGCTCTGTTCGATACAAGCAATGAATAAATTCTACGTGTGTCTTGGCTCGGAAAAACCTTTACTGGAACCAGCAGTGATTCCGGTAATGCAGAGGGGTTTTTCAGTAACGCAGAGTAGCAAAACTCGACGCTGCTTTCCTCTCAGCAGGGGCACGAAGTGCGAGAAAGGCGATACTTCTGGATCTGTGTAATTAATCTTAGTCCGTCCTGGACACGCACTAACATCGTTCAACCCCCGTTGGGATCGAGGAGAAGGAGCGCGATTTGGTTCGCCAATTTCTGCCAGAATAATTTGGTTATTTACCCCTTTTCCGTCCCGCTTTCATTCTCTCACTCTTCTCGGCGTGAAACAATTAATCAGCGGTCCAGTTTCGGTCAAAATATTTATCACGCAACACGCCGTTCGAATCCAATAAAACTTGACAACCCTGAACAGCTCCCGGAAAGACTTTCTAACGGGATTGGCAGTACGGTATAACCGGCAGCCAAAATTACACTGATGATTTTTATGAGCTAAAATAACTTCGTACCTGAAAGCTGAGGACGTGGGTTTTTTCACTCGAAATATAAGAGTGGCGTCGAGATCGCGTAGGTTCGTTTAGTTAGTCAACGAGTGACGGATAATTACCGCCGTGACGTTCCCTAATTTTCCTGAATTATTCAACCTATCGTAATAAGTTCGCTAACTGACTGGTCGAACGAAGCGAAAGGAGCGTATCAGTTACCAGCTTTCTTACAGGCCTTGAGAGAAATTCGCTTTTTGAATAATAGATGTCTTAGGCATGAGCAACACTCAGCCGAAGCGTAATTCAATCAATTATACGTTTCATCCGGGTGTCTGTTTATTCTAGCAGAGTAATTTAACGAAGAGGAAGAAGATAGCTTTAGAGATTCGTTTGCGGGTCGCTAAATACCTCCTGAAAATTATAAAGGTAGCAGAAAAATTTGTAAAGCAAAAAAAAAAAAAATTACGAGGGTGCTGTGCGATATCTATCTCTGGGTGTTTGAAATCCAGGCGCAACGATGTGCTGAGCTTCGTTAGAATAATGCAAACAGAATTCAGCGAGGCCACTCGTGTGTGGATAAAAGTGCGAGGATGCGTCAGCTGGGCATATCTAGAATTAGCTGACTGTAGTTCCATTTTTATGTTCCACGTGATAAAAAGTTGACAAAACCATCCCTAAATTAGAAACTGCTTTGCTTAGCCGTTTTTCCTGGCTTTGTGGTTACAGTAGCGAAATATACTCGTAGGTTCCGATGTCGAGAACAACTTTTGCGGTTACCCAACTCCGACCCAACGTCACCCTCCGCTCCGCCAGACTCCATTCAGCAACTATGAATCGTATATCTGAGGATCCGAAAATGGATTGACGCAACGCAGCCCATCGATGAGTTTAGAGCGTTAATTTGGACTACGCACGTATTATAAAGGAATTACGTCAATTAGGGGGTTGAAGGTGCTGTTCGGCCTCCTGTCAAGCCGACGCAAGTAACCAGGGCGTATTCAATTCTGGCAATAAGGCTGACGGTGGTTGGAGGTATAATTCATCATACACAAGCGACGATTTCCCGCAGCAGCCAAACCGCCGCGAAAGGGGAAGAGGGCAAGTTTGAGTGTAACTAATAGGGCTTGTCTTGGCGGGTTAGGCTGGGCAGAACAGACATAATTTGAATAAGGAACTCGAGCTGCTAATGGAGAAGGCACTTACGGGTATTATATCACGTCAAATGTCCGCTCTAATAACGCCCGAGGTACATCTTCAGTCCGCTCGGCGTTGCTCGTTCGTGGCTTCACTTTTTGCGAGGTGATTCTGTAATGTACAGTACCTGTTACCAACCGAAGAACCATGGCTGGCTTATTAGAGCTGTTCAGCCTGTCACGACATCGGCAAAACCTCGGTTCAGATTTCGACGACCAAAAAAAAAAAATAGCTACCGTCTCAGCTACCCAGCACATTGAGCACGGCTATCCCATACTTTTCAAGCTGTCTGAAATTCTCAATCCTCTTTACTTCCAGCTTTCCAAGGTCTGTACATCTACAGCTGCATCATCCAAGCTGTGTGTCAAGCCTCGCAGTAAAAAGCGATACAGTTGCATTCTGCAGCCCAGCTCCGATCGGCGAAGGTAGCAACTATATCCGAGAGGTAGAATTGTTCTCGGACCACGTTACAGCGCACGTCGCGCGTGTCACAAGAAAGTCATAAACTCAGTTTTATTCCGTCGGTGCAGTCCGTTTGTAACTCTGGTACAATGCGACAGCTTCTAGTCGCTCAACCGGGTGAGACGACTTTTGAGATGGAAGCTCTCTGGATCGGAACAAAGGGGATGAAAAGTGGTGGTGACAGCAGAACCGTCTGCGACCCAATCATCCAATAGTGCGAGTGATAAGCCAATTTTTAAATAGCCTGACGAGTGACGGTTCGATCGTCGTCGGTGGAGTTTAACACGACGCTAAGCTAGTGAAAAAGTTTTACAGACATTCGGAGGGAGACAAGACATAGGGCTGATAAATTGTGTAGCTACCTGTGTCTCCGGCGTCTGGTGACACTGACAATGGGATAGGGAGAATCGAGATGGTAGATTTTCGAGGGATTCAAATCGGTTCGGATTCCCCGGGGGATAAACCCGCGTCTCTTGCGCAATGTGTAGATGTCAAATGTCGTGCTGCAGGTAATCAGCAGTCGGCAGTACGATGTTCCCTCATGCCCGCAGACAATAAGGGATATCGATAAATTCGTCGAAGCGATACTCTGCCTCTCAGTTTTTCGGTGGGACGCGAATTTCGAGGGGTCGGGACAAGAGGCACTTTGCATCTGAATCGAATGGAATTTGAAAAGCAATCCTAGGCGAGGCGAGTAACGGCGACACTGCACTTCGTGATATGGCGTGTAAAGTAAACGTAATATGAATGCGCCTTACACAGTGTGCCGTGGGGTTGCAGCGGTAGCAGCGGCGGCTGATGCTGAGCTCGTAAAAATGAACCATAAAAGTACTGCAATCGTCCCGGAGTGCGTCTGTGACTGACGCCAAGGGTGGTGGTTTAGGCTCGCTCCGAAATATATTGCCTCTACGAAACGTGTCCTACGAAAGGTAATGTTTGTCCAGACAGCGGAACAATTTATTTGCGTTTGTCCGGTCCAGATGCCGCGCGAGGCTTAATTGATAACGATATACTTTTTCGCTCGAACACCGTCCAACCGCATGAAATTTACTCTGTTCGTCACCTGTCGTCTACGGAATTCCCATCACCGATAGAAATAGCAGTTTTTTCCTCTGACCGCTTCGTAGAATTTTTCACGTTATACATAATGCACTATTTGCAGACGTGACTGAGGACCGTGGACAGGTGCAGTAGCTTTCACAGCTGGCGATCGAATCTCATTTCTAGAGCGTAACATTTTACTACCAGACATAAAACAAAGACGTCTCCGCGCTCACGTTACGCTGTATTCGCGAAGGGCAAGAGAACCTAGGTACGCATCGTAAACCTAGGCGGAACGTCAAAAATATTTACAAAATCGCTGGGCGAGTGCCAGCGGACCAGCGTCGGTGCAGCAAACGTTAATTACTCTCCTGTTGTAATTTTGTACCTCGGTGCCGTTGCTACTCGCGGTTGTACGAAGGGCGAACGCATACGCGCGAAACTCTCTGGTACGTGTGTCCGTGTACTTCCGGCTATCTACGAACCTATCTCAGTGCTAAGTACATACCCGTCTACCACCACGAAGGAGCCGAGAATAGCTCCAAATCCCCTAATCTTCGTTTCAGCTTACCACGGATTAACGAATGGACGGATGAATGGAACACACGTATCAACAACCGCTGCAGATCTGGTTTTGCGAGAAAAATCCGCCACGGAAAAGAAAGGGTATTGTGAAGAACGGAAACCTCCAGCTTCGAATCTTGACTCAACGTAAAATTGGTGACAGCGATGGGACGAGTGGACACTGTCCAGAGGGCAAAATCCGAACTTTAGTGATAAGTGGGACTCTTCAGGTCGAATTTCAAATTCTCAGTTTCAAACGGCCTCCAGAGTACAGCGTCTAAAAGACTACCGTTTGTT
Organism: Neodiprion lecontei; assembly: GCF_021901455.1. Classification (NCBI taxonomy): domain Eukaryota; kingdom Metazoa; phylum Arthropoda; class Insecta; order Hymenoptera; family Diprionidae; genus Neodiprion; species Neodiprion lecontei. The sequence goes on from NC_060265.1 coordinate 725,328, forward strand.
AATTGGAGTGTAAAAGCAATTTTCCCGCAATTCAAGATCCTAGATCGTGACGCCGGCAAATGACAGCGCTTATTGCTCCACTCAAAGTCCTTTCGTCGCGGGCAACTTTCTACGCCGGTGTTAATAGTAAACAGTGCCACCGGGGCTGTGAATGTTATCGCTCCGACTGTCAACCCCCACCCCATAGTAACGTCAACCACTGCACACGGAAGCTAGCGCTTTCAGCTGTAAGCGTTGCATTCACTACGCCACCAGACACCACATCCAAGATCTTGGGTTCGTATAAATATACATATACACCTCTTACTCTCCCTTCTCTCTGATTTCTGCCTCAGAGATTCGTCTCAGAAACAGTTACGATAGCAGCCGGCTGTTCCGACTGCCGAGTCTGCATTCAACGCTGATGTTTAGTTTCCCCATTCAGTTATCACCGTCTCAGAGTTATCGTGCATTAAACCTAACAATTAGACGATATATCCAATGACTACGTCGTTTTCATCGGAATCTACTTCTTGAGTATAATGTCTACCAATCGCTAGCGCTTGCAAGACGTATCTTCGATCAACCATCTCTGTTTGCCTTGCCAGTCAACGAGTTTGCACTTACCGAATGATTTGCAACGTAGAATTGAAACGTTCCCCGGTTAGTACCACCGCACGCGTTTATGTATGTATGTACCGCGTGTGTTCACAGCACACAATCCTCCTCGCCTATTGATTTACGTACCCACTCGTGTATATGGACGGTGTGTACCGACTGCACCGAGCGGGGAAAAAGGGAGAATGAAGAATAAGGAAAAATTCCGTAGAGGAAAGTCACCCGCTTTGGGAAACAGACCCGAACAACGGACAGACCCGGACGTAGTTAAGAATGGGATAAAAATGCAAGGGCATGGCGGGCAAGCTAAGATATGGCCACCGAAGCTGGGTGACAGACTGGAAAATTCATGCAGCTCGAAACCGTCGGGCTTACACACGTCCCGGAGTTATTCCATCGCGTGTGTCGCTCAGTTTCCATCCGACGAATGCAAAACACGTAATGAAAATTTCACACTGCAGCTCTATGCAGACGCGGTACATGCACGACAATGCGCGCATACGTTCGGACCGACGTTCTCAGTTCTGCTAAAAACTACACTAAGGTAGGGGCAATCTTCGTTCTCTGTGCCGTGGTCGTAGGGCAATAAAACTGTGAACAGTACGAATCATCGTGTGCTCAATTCCCTCGCGTGCCAGCCGTAGAAAGTCTTAACGACGGACCAACGACGTCCGCACAATCCAGGAATAAATACGCAATTGAAGCCAGACATGAACATGCAACGGAACAATCGACTGTATACGACTTCGATGGTGGCCGGTAAAAGCAAAGGTCTAAGCTTTACAATTCCGAACACACAAAGGTCAATAAATCTTGGACCAATTTCAACACCACAACTTCGTTTTGATCCATCCACAGGACGCTTCAAACTCTCTTGAAAAATGTGCGGAACGTCTCGTCAATGTTACAACCATTAATGACACTGACCGGCAGTGCTGCCGTGAAATAAACAAAGCGTCAATTCCCCTCCGAGACAATTTACACCGAGAAAAAATTAGGACCATTCTTGTCGCTTCTGATTGCGAGTCGTTGGGGTTTTTAATATGGTTTAAACTGCGGTTCCGTCGGGAAATGGAAAACCGGTGGAAAAAAACACTCGCGGTGTTTCTTAAAGGGGGTAAAAAACTTTGCTCCGTTTGTGTCTGTGTTCTGGGTCGAGCATGCGCGTACCAATGGAACGAAGCTGCAGCTGCACGTAGAAGATAGCACTGGATGTATGCCTAAGATGCCAAGAATCCGCCACACCGTGTTCTATTCTCCGCCGCGATTTATCCGGACCGTTGAGCCGTGCGACAAGGGCAACTCTCCTTCCACGTACATCCTGCAGGCATAACATTATATCAGAGTATTCCGCGGAACCCGGATTACCAAAACAGGGATTGCACCAAGTTACGCAACGTTGTACTCAACTTGACATCCGAAACGGAGTTTTCACGGTGACCAAAAAATACCTCTCCGCCGACGAACGGATCTCACCGATTTAAGGATCTGGCTAATTTAAACGAAAAGTAAAATGTTCCCAGAAGTTGTGGAGCGTCTTCATTGCATCCCCGGGCGGGCATTAGCATCTGCCGTTTACGAAGTTGAAACAAATTTCCTAAACACACCTTCAACTCTTTTGTGGAAGGCCAGCAGAGAGAAGGGAGAGTGTGAGTGAGTAAATGACTGGGTGATTAATGTGCTGCTGGTGGCTTTCGGCGGTAATCAGCATGTGCAGTCTCTTGATTGGTGCGTTTCTTTTTTCTTTTTTTTCCAATGCTTTTTTCTTTTCGCTTGCGGTAGCCTGCGCGAATTTTTCGCGAGTCGTGACGAATTTCGCCGGGTGAACCGCTAATCACGAAGACCTCGACACCGGCCGTGCCCCGCCTTCCGAGACCCCGTACCTAATTCATGGACCGGAGAAGCCACCTTCTGCTCCTGTCGGGATGCTGGATTCGAGACAGTTGCCCACGCAGCGACCCTGACGCAGTCTTGTTCACCCGGCTCGGCTCAGCTATCCGCGTGTTAGTGCGCCCGGAGCCGGCGGGCAGTCGGTAAGCCCAGCTTATGCAAATAGAGAGATCAATAGAGATTAATTACTCATTCAGTTCGTAGTTGGGCCTACCGCCCCACAGCTTATACCCTCTTGAAGCTAGGCCGCTGCAGCCCTGCGCCATCTGACATTTTCACCCTTCGACAAACCTCTGCCGAGGAGGCGAGTAGGTGTCTATAATGACCAAAAGTTCGCCTGTCGGTCGCAGGTCTTTTCTTCACTTACAAATAATTGTTTCTCTTTCCGATCAGTCTAGACGCGAAGTCCGTTTCACTGTTTTTATACTCCATCACTTTGGTGGAAAGCAACGTATTGGTTTTCGGCGAAAGATGATTTTTACTCGGTCCGATGATCACTTCGTGCCATTTCTGGGGTAACCGGAAGTCAGATAAAATCCGTTAGGAGAAATTCACAACTTCGGTGGTAATTCGGTATACGCTGAAAAAAACAACGTCTCTATCTTCAGCTATTCGCTAAATAATTCAGCCGGACCAATGGATCGACAGACGTCTGAAACATCCGAAAGTTGAGATCATTGAGGTCGAAAACTGTATCTGACTTCAGTAATTTATCTTTCAGTAGAAAATTATTAATAACTGAATCAATGATGAATTATAGTCCCGGGTCAGTGTGACTGCCGTCTATTTTCTGTTTTTCCCTCCCTGTTTCTCTTTCTTCTCTTTTTTTCACTCGTATGGATACTCGAACTGTTCGGGATGAAAAGTGGCGCTGGCTGGTCGTGTATCGGTTGAAGTAAAGCTACGCTGGTATAAAGCGTAAATTAAACTAGCCGCACGTTATCCCTGCGGTATCAAAACTTTTTTCGTTCTTGTTTTTTTTCATCTTTTGTTTTCTTCCATTTTCCGTCCTTTTTCGCATATTTTATTCACCCGTTTTCGTTTGCGCGACCGGTTTATTCCGCATACGAGTTACTCGTAAATATTTAAACAAAAGACCACCCCGCTCCAAGTGGGATTAACCTGTTCCCCTTATATTCCCACGCAGACATGAGTGGTAAAAAATAGGTGAATAATATTTGACAATCCGGGATTATTGGCTACTCCAATTTGGTTCGCGTCCTCGACTTACTTCAGCTATTCCAATTCAAGGGTCCAAGCTTTTCTTCTCCTGCATATTTACGAGAGTAACAACAGCTTCGTTTCTTCTTTCGTGTTCTTCCTTTTCTTTCTGTCTCTTCCTCTCTCTATCGGTTTCTTTTATTTTTTTTTTTTTTTTTTTTACGGGACGCCTCAACCACTCAGATCACTTCATTTGCACAGACGATCTGCAAATCTACCTGCATTGTGAGCCAGCAGATCTCTCAGATACCATCGCTCGGATCAATGCTGATGTCAACGCAGTCCTTGGTTGGTCCAACGGTAGCTTGCTTCCGAGGACGAGCGATCTTGAGTTCTTCATTATTTTTATTTTACTTATTTGCTATTATTATTATCACTATCATTATTATTATTTCTACTTTTGTTACTTTCTCTTTATTCAATCTATCAGTTTCGTTTCAGTTTTAACTGTATCTACACAACATTCTTTTCTTTATATCTTACTTCAAATATTTGTACTACTGTGTCTTATTCTTCTTTATATCTTTGACCTTTGCATGCCTCAGTCAACATTGCACGAGTAAAAATATCGTAGAACTATCTATCTATCTCTCTATTCCTCTTTCTTATCATTGATTCCCTCTTAATATCAGGTTTGATTTCCATTCGAACTGTTACGAATTTTAGAGGCATATAAATAAATGATGCGTCGATCTCTTCTCACTTCTCTCGTTCTCGGTTCACGCGTATTTTTGTCTCTTCCCTCGCCGAGGGTGGGATCGATTTTTTCAATCCTCACCCTCGACACCAACACAAAGCGTGAATTTTTCTCCTTCCTTTTATCCTCTTGCTTTGTTTTCTTTCTCTATTTTCCCTCTCTTCCCGAAACTACCCGGCAGAATCGTATCCACGTGTACATGGAACATCGTATACCGGTTCACACGTACTCATGCCCGGCAATTAATTTTTCCTGCAATCGGGTCAGCGGTTGGGCTTGGCCCAATAAATTAGCGCACCAACCGAGGGCGCAGAGATCTCACAGGGACGTATAAGCCCCCCCGCCCAACTTTCTATACTTGGCATGTCTCGCCACAATCTTTACACAGGAAACACAGCGGGTCCCGAGCTTTTAGAATTGCCGAGGATTAATTCCCCGCGGGATAGTCCGACCAGCTGGCTCTTATCTACGGTGTGAAATTACGATTTCACAGAACGATAAAAATACCTATGCAACATAGGCGAGTCTAATGCTTGTTTCACAGCTGTACCTTGCTAATTTCACCCGTCTTCAAGGCGATCCAACAACTCATCCGAAATTTTCCCAATGAGTTGAAATTCTTTGCTTCATTCGAATCACTATATTCAGATTAATCAGCGATCGGAATTTCGTACTCGAAAATTACATGAGCTCCACTTTCGCGCGGGTCAGAGAATTCACGGAACGGGACTATGGAGTGACTGAAAAGGGATTGTAAGGTGCGTTCACCGCAGGGCAGGTGAAAAATGGTCGTAGCAGACTGTGGGTTCATCGTGGAGGTTAGGTGGATGAATGTGGAATTTCTTGCAGCCGCATAGGAAGCGGTGTACGATGCGCCGTAGGCGTTGAAGGTAATCGTGCGGTCTCCGGAGAATTTCAACGACAATGGTTAAGGGCGCGGCATTATGTCTCGCGGTGAAATAAACGGAATACATTATGAGGAATGGCTTCCATCAAGCTTTCTCCTCCTCCGCCTTCAGCAGTCGGTATATATCCAGGTACGGGCGCGAGTTCTCGGAGGTATAAGTTCCGTTTGCTCTCGCATTAACGGACGTGAATGACCGACAATGGCATCTGCAAAGTAATAATATATTGCGTTATACGCGCTACACGTACAACCGCAGAGTCCATTCGCTATGAACATCGATCCTTGCTAGGTATAAATGAAAACGCTTCCTGGAACCGCGAGGCCGTCAGCTCCTTTGCTGAACTTGGAAAAATTAAGGATTTAGTCGCGTGCTCGGAGAAACCCGACAATTTTCAGGCCACACTTATCCTGACAAAAGCATTTGCCTTTTTCTTACCTTTTTCACTTCTCTTACTCTACGGTTTTGTACCTTTTATTTTCTGCTTCGTTCTCACCGAATATTTTCGCTAATTAGGCACGCGCCGTGACGTCGAAACTCTCGCCCCTCGTTCTCTTTGTCACGGACTCTTAAGTGCGTCGGTTATAATCCCCGAAACGTGAGAATGCCCTTGCTTAGACCCCAGGAAGCTCGTGTTTCACGCTATTGTCAATTTCATATAGGATAAAAACTTTCAGGAGAAACAGAGAAAAAAAAAAAAAAACTGTGAATACCCGGTGTCTGCTAGCGAATTTTCATGCGTAACTCTAAACCACGATGACGTAGAAAATCAGTTCCGTGGAGAACCAGGAAAAATTCCTAGCTGTTAATTTTCTGAACTTTGCTCTATCGTAACTTGAATTTTCAGAATCTTAAATTTCGAAACTTTGAGCCGTCGGGTTTCCAACCATTGGAAACTTTGTTGTTTCTTCAAAGTTCGATTCCTTTACTTCAAGTTTCGCTAGCAAATAATTCGGAATCAGACGCTTTCGGAGCTTTTCGAATTCGAAACTTCAACCCCACCCCGTAACTTCCTGTAATGACCGCAAAAAAATGAAACGTCTTTCAAAACCATTTTTGTTTAGCTCTCTCTCCGCGATGTAATTGTTTTAAGTTTGGGGAAAACCCTCCTTGGGAGGTCCTTCGGTCTCGCGGCGCTCCACGGCCAAGTGGTTGAGGGCTGCAGCTTATCAGCCGGAACTGCTTCGGCGTTTCGAACCGCGTATTGCGTTGGTCACAACCAACTCCGGGCCGAGAGGTGCGTACGAGACAGGTAATTACAGAGGCGTGATTTATCGCTTGCCCTCCGCTGACCCAATCTAACAGGACGTGCGGGGCTCCGATCGTTTCGCCCTTTACCTCCGCTCCCCGACTCGCAGATATTTTCGCGGACTTGGTCGATAAGGTATAGATCCCCCTCTCAACGCCCCCATAAATCTCCCTTTCTCTCCACTGTTTCCTTCCCACCGCATTGGCACGAAAACAAAACGAGGCTTTCACGTCTTCGCCGAGTCTGAGACAGACCATCGCTCTGCGAGAGTCACACGCGCTTCGAGATAATGGCCAAAAAGTCCTCGTTTATAAATAGCGCTTCAAAGTAGACACGCCTGTATGTATGACTCACCTTGTCGCGTGTGCATATTCTTGCTCTCCTTGGAATTGCAGAAATTCATTACTTCCTCGTAGTTGTAGAATTCGTAAAAATCCGTTCGTCAGTCCAGACATATCCGTGCAATTGTGATTTACGAAATTACTGATTAAGAATGAGAACTGAGCTTGCAATCATTCGGAAAATTAACGAAATCGTTGTACATAACTATAACTAAAGAGCGTAATATATTTTGAATTTTGTTTTTCATTTTCTCTGACCCCTGACTCGAGTTATTCTGCAGTGACGACAACATTTCTCATTCAGTTCTGTCATCTTGTATTTAAATTACGTTCGCAATATTATCGTGGAAGAAAAGCGCAAACGGGGAATAACGAATTCAATATAGGGAGAGAAAAGGGTGGGACGAATTGTAGGAGGTAATTTCCATAATTCAACAATAATAAATTTTCCCATTCGTCATTATTATTATTGTTGTTGTTGTTACTATTATTGATATTACTATTATTATTATTATTATTATTGTTATTATGTACCCAGTCATACAAACTGCGTTAACCGAGGTGAACTTTCGCCCCCGCAACACCGCGACGCGAAGTATATCGCCGAGCCGAGGAAATGACATCGGCCAACGGGACAATGAGATTTTCCGTCTTCTACGCGTACCCCGTAAGTCTTGTTATAATAAAGGAAACTGTGCGATTTTACCCGATAAGAAAATCAAAGATAATAAATTCACGAGAGGAGCGAGATAATTTTAGCTACGTACGATAACGAACGAGTATTTATTCATTCGTAAAGTGAAGAGGATAATGGTAGGTAGGTACAGGATATATGTACGTGTGATCATTGGAGTAGCTGTGCTGGTTGTTGGCGGGTTAACGCAATTTCAAGTTCACTTGTACACTGATATGGAGAGTCAGATCCGATTTTGGAAGTTTCTTCAAATGCGTTTCTTTAAATCTCGGCCCTTTTGTTGATGAACCGAATATACTATTCTAACATAATTGAATAAATTGAATGAGCGAATTCTGAGACTTTATAGTACGGCAATTAGCATGCGTGAACCTGAAACATTACCATCAGTATCCCCGAAGAATTGGTAATTTGCGGTTTGATTTTCTGTTCTTACTTTACCTCTGCGTAATGAAAAAACGACGAAAGAGAAATTAAATAAATAAAAATAACGTTAAAACGGACCTTGCATATTTTTGTTTATACGGATGAAAAATTCGAGGGTATAAATTCCGCACAGTACAACACCTCGTAATTTAGTCGAAAGATATAAAAATTTTTTTTCAAGCCTGTATATGATAATTCTACATTTAAAAAGTAAACGAAAATACGAAGCATTGCGAGAGGCGTGGGTGTGCAGGATGTAAAAACATCACTCTTTCACTTAACATTTATTTTCGCTGACGTAATATAATATTGTACAAGTATATTATATACCACAGGGAGTGAACTTATCGAGTCTGCCGTTTTGCCAATTATTCTGTAATACCTACGGCTCGAGTGTTGCTTTGCACATGGTTGTGAGCACAGCGTAACTCCATATCGTGTAAACACTAAGCTGCTTACTTCGCGTCAGCAGCGTATACCCAGCATGCATTGTCTCGTCTCACGTTTATTGTGTATTATTATCCATCACCCCACCCACAGCTCACCCACCCGCCTCTGGCACAAAACAACATTTGGCTTTGACGGGATATTCTACACCTGGTCGCCGCTCACGTTGGTATGCCTGTATTAGGTACATGCCTACCTACAGGCCGGGCGGTTTTATCCCCGCTCGCGAAATAAACTCTGCCCACCAATTAACGGATTACAATACACTGGATCGATAATCGAAACGTTGCAGGCTGTAGTTATTTCCAAGCCGTACATCGCATGAAGGGTTTAGATAATAAACATGGGTTCTAATAACAGTACCAGCCCGTTCGATTCCAAGTTCCATTGTAATCCAATACCCATCCTATCTCTCTCACTTTCTACTTAGCCCTCGCTTTAATCTTTACTGTACTTTAATTATCTTGACCTTAATTTTGTTTTAAATTTGTTAAATCTTGTTAAATTTTTCGTTATTAGTTACTTCTATCTGTAAGCCACGCTCTCTAAACTCCTGTTATTTTCTAATTTTATTTTATTTCATTATTTTGTTTGCACTCTTCCCTTTACTAGTAATAACAATAATGATAATCCCTCGTACGGGGGAAGGGGGGGATGGATCAGTAACCATCACTATGCGGTTGCAGCCAATTTTATTACTTTTTCATTGTGTTGAGTATGCCTGCTCTGATTCGACACCTTATCCAATATTGCTATGGATAAAATAAAAATATCTATCCGTCCATCCCTCCCTTCGTTCGTGTCTCGATATTTTTCTCTCCGTGACCGCGAATGAACGCAGCCCCTGTGGCGAAGCGACATTTTTGACGCAAGTACACGTAAAAATTAATTTCAACTATCAAGAGGTACAAGTTCTTCATTTCTGGGGATAAGCGAGCTTGCGGCCCTTTATATTCAGCCGGCGAAGCTCAGCTTCGGACTGTTTAATTAAGGTTAGCCTTGGGGCCAAAAGACGCCGGGTCGACGACACGACTCCTCCAGTCCGCGAGACGAGTACCTGATGAAGACGACTGGGGTCCAGGTCTCAGCGAAACGGAACTTGAGTAAAGAGAAGGATTCGCCGCCACTGGACCTTGTTAGCCACGCGACCCTGAAGGGCGCCCTGTTAGTGCCACTTGATAGTTTCCAGCCTTCCGGCTGAGTCACCTGACCGTTCGAGATCGATGGTTCCAGAAAAAGCACAAAAAACTAAGGGAAGAATACTCAAAGGGGGAAACCAGGCAGATGTCTTCCTCCGATTAAATGTCAGCTCAATTTAATGCTCCTGAACGTGGTTAAACAGGCTCCGTGAAGGGGAAGCTCTTGCGGAGAAGGTAAGACTTGGTAGGTATCGTAACTAAGGGAACGAGAGGCAAGACTCAGCCTATAACAACAGTTTGACCCTCTTTAACGTGGTCATCTGAATAAAGAATGAGAGGGATCCTCTTCCAGAACCTGATTCCCCCCCCCCCCCCCCTCCGAACTCCGCCCTTTTCCCTCAAGCCACCCTTCTCCTCGTTTCGCTTCGTTCTGCCTCCTTCTGCTGGAAACCCCTGACGCTCTACCAACGAGGCAATAATTAGCTGATCACGCAGACTCCGGTCTGCAGCTGTGATACCGGTATCTCCAGTATTAATCGCGAGATATTAGACAATTGTCTGAACAATGTACGCCTCGCTCCGAAAAATCCACGTGCGCGGCATGTGATGCAACCTCTGAATCTGTCTCTGTGAACGTGTTGTTTGAAAGTTCTAAATGTCCGTTACTGAGGATAAGCAATCGGGGAATCGTCGATTCGATTAGGTGAAAAACAGCGAACAACGAACTGCTACGGGCTACAAACTTGAAGAGAAGCGAACTAGTTTGCAGATATGCTTGTGTAATATGTGTTTTCACCGACCGTGACTAACGAGTGTTTCGCCGTGTTCGCATTCACCAGGATCGAGGCACCGAGCTGTTTGAAGTCTATGCAGCATGCGGTTGTATGACGGCAAACTCAAACATAATATCCAAAACGGGCCCCCGACCAGCTCAGCGCGAACTCCATTTCACGGAATTTGTACTACTTGGCTTGACACGCGCTTTGTAATTGCATGGAAATCCGCCGTCATCATATCGGCTCAAACGCGTCTCACGAAGGAGTGACCACAGGCAACTCGACTGTGCCATCCACTAATTAGAAGCGAATTCGGATCATTCACTCCATGAAGCTTTCTGTAACGCGTCATTTTACCCAGCTATGCAAATCCCATACGGAGAATTTTATTCCTCCCACTTGAGGGGGAAAATACGCGGATGTAACAGAGCCTGTCTACTTTTATACACTTTGCGCATATTCCATCCGGATTATTCACGAAGCGCAGCTGATGCCCGCTGCGGTTAAAAAAAAAACGCTGAACGCTCTTCCTGTCGCAACAATTCAAAGAGAAGAATCCCTGCGGAACTGTGCTCCTTCTGGACGGATGTCGAGCTATTTCATACGTTTGCATTTTTCCTTGTTCTTGTTTTCTTAAATCCTTTCTTCTCTCACTGTATCTAAAACGCTATCTGCCGCTGAGCCCCGCTGCTCAATTATAATTAGCACGACTAAGATCCTGACAAGATTTAAAGCGTCGCAACTTGGTAACAACGGCGTCGGGTCTCTTTGTGTGTAATTGAGGCTTTGGCGAGGTTGCGTTAGGTTAGACACAACTCGACAGGCAAGAAACACACAATCCTCCAGCCCCTCTGCTCAACAAAGTTTCCCCCGCAACACACAACTCATAGTTGATAGTGGTTCCCCGGTCTCCGGGACCTAAGTAATGCCCTGAATCTGACGTGGATAAATAATCTGTCGCCGATGGATTTCTTACGCGGGACATCATAGACAAAAATAACAAACGAACATTTTGCAGACGAAGTAAAAGAGCGGCATGGTTGTACGTCTACAATAAATGTATACACGTACCGTGTGTAGGGGTGAAATTGATCGAACGAGTGAACCAGACTCGTTACGCGAGTGACAAGGACACGGTAAACCTTTCAATGATTTCCGTTTTTCCTTCCCTCCCTCTCTCTATTTCTCTCTCTTTCTCTCCGCACAAGAACGGAAATTCCTACGGTACGTGACGTACTTATACAGCACCCGTAACGCCCTGATATTACCAAGCGACTTGCTCCTCGTTTTTCCCTATACACGATAAATAATACAGGAGGGCATCTGAAATCCATAAAACATAATTACTCAACTCTTGGCCGATCCATCTTGTATTAGCAAAGTTTCGTAACAGACTTCTCCTCATACCTACCTGCAACCTAGCCGGCTACCTACTACGTACGTTCATAAATAATACAGAGCAAGGAACTTTTCAAATTATGACGTCGTGTTCTTGAAACTAATGCGTGGTTTATGAAGATGCACGACTCCTGTTGCTGATAACGAAATAAACGAAGAGTCAAAGAGAGAAGAAGATGAAGAAGAAAAAGAAGAAGGCGAAGAAGAGAAGCAGAAACTGGATGGGCAAGGACGAGAATCGAGAAGAACGAGGCGAACTTTTTTGCCGTTTCGTCCTCGTCACGAAAACCGTATTCCATCTTTTTTCCCCCTTCACTAGCATTCATTTATTTCTGTTTTTCCCTCATTTCTCCTACATACTTCTGTTTTTCTTCAAGTGAGTTCAAATCGTCGGCTGTCAACCTCGAGCTACATCGATATACGATAGAGCCGAACTACATGCCAAAGTCGGCGAAGACGTAAACACGGAAATATTCCACGAGACGGTCTTTCGATGTAAAAACATCCTACGTTTCCGCAAAGCAATTGTCATGGTGTAGCATTCGCTGAGCACACTGAGCTTCGCGACCTGAAGAAGATGCCATGGAGAAAAAGTTCATTCAGTCATACCCAGCAACTTCTAATTCGTAAATATCTAACGCTATCACACCTAAATCAGTTTAAAATTAATCATAAAATTTCCTCTCATCGTGAAAGCGCTCCGTTTGAACCGACGTAAGATTTCCCTCGCAATTAGAAACAAGTTGTACCGATCCAGCTATCACTGTGAACACATTCTCGAAACTAGTCGCTTGGCATCTGGTTCGATGGCCTGGATTGCACCGTGGCACTTAAGCCTTGTTCCAAATCCATCCGGAAACAGAAAGCCAAGAGGAGAAGAAATACGTTCGAAGCTGAGACTCCAAATTCTGACCACAACTCGGGCGTAGCAGTCCCATCGTTCGGTTCGTATCACGTTTCGGATTGCACGATAGTTTGAACGAGCTTATCAGAACTGGCAAACAGAGTCTGGGAGATTTGCCCGCAGGCTTATAGATATGCAGGTTCATATTCCCGTTCCTCGAACTTCCCATGCCGTGATGGAGTTGTTGCTATGCACTGACTGCAGCCAGTGACTACCTGTCGGAACGGAATGTGCATTAAGGAGAGGATACGCAGAGCGAACGAGGCAGAGCTGGATGTGTTTCTAACTCACGGGTAGCTAGCAGGGTATGCATTAATAGTTGGCACTGTCACCGAAGTTGGAGCAATAGATTCGCACCCGGTATTCAACAAGAAATTTGACTATTAACTGCAGCCCGGGATCCAGATTACCGCTCGATTTTTCAAGCATAACATCTAACAATAAGCGGGTGATGATCCGTTTCGCAGCGATTGTTCACTGTTGAATTTCTGAGGATAAACGGACTGGGAAAAGCTCGACGGAGGATCGAACGGTTACATAACGTAGAAGAAAAAATGTTAATCTGGAAAGCATAACAAAGCATCGCGGCAAACGAATCTTATTTCTACTCTTCACCCAGGTTTCACCGCCGAATCTTTCCATTTGCAAGCATTATCAGGGATGAATATTTTTCCCCTCTTAAATCATTCTCTCCCGTCGCAACGCGAAAAGCTCTGGGATGAGGATTAGGACCGAAGCGCGCGCCGACTCCGAGCTTTTACATCACCTGTCTTTGGCAGGGCTGCAGAAGTGCTTCCGGTTTCCGAGAGGTGAAAAAGCTGCGAGATTTTGATCGGCAGGTACCCAAGTTCGATGAGGTCATTCCGATTCCGACGAAGCCGTTAGGGACTTGGACGTAATTGCGACACGGAGATCCCACTTTCCGGGTATCTTTTTCCTACTCCACCTTCTCCGCGTTCCGGCTCTTCTTTGCGCAGTTCAGAGCCGGGAGCCACTCGGGGCGTCTCGACGCGCTGCGCCGGCCTGTCTCATCAACGAACAATGCTCAAAATGAAATATTAACGGGCACCGAACATATAATATTCATTGCTCCCGGCAGACGTTTCCCAGTGAGTAGGTAGCTATTCGCCAGAGGTACATATATATTGTCGGACAAGTGAGTAGTGGCCCGCCACCAACTCCCGAGGTGAGTCAGGGGCCGACGGTAAAATCTCTCATACTAACCGTACGCAGTGAAGTAATTTTCATTTCACGAATTCCACTAGCTTTCCTCGTTCTCCGTTGTTTCCTCATTTACTCATCGTTTTACAGTTTGATTGAATTTGTAATAAGACTTTCCAGCTCGGGATTTAACGCGAAGTGGAAAGTTTATCGCAATTGCATGTTACTGCTTTACTTACTCGAATTTATTCAAAAAATTTCATCCCTCGGAAATCCCACAACCATTACGCACGATTGTCTTGAGATAATTGCGAAGAAAAACTTGGTGAAGCGGCAATTTTTTGAGATTCTCTTTTTTTCTGTCCCTCCAACCCGAGTGTCAAATGTAAAATCGAGTCAACCTCGCGAATAACGCCGCGGACGTTCATTATTTTATTAGTTTACGCTCGCCTCGTGGTGCTGCAGGGGTGCCGGCATAATCGCGTTAAAACTCTGAAACGATGCTTGTCCGCGCACTGCATCATGCAGAATTTGCGTAGTAGGTGTGGGGTGGATGGCATGTACGCCACGGGTGAAATATAATACATGAGCTTTGCTCGTGACGGTTATCGCAGGGCTGCTGCAGCAGCGCACCGTGGATTAAATGTTGTAATTATTAAAATTGCGCAACTAATTTGCCAATTATTATACGTGTAGGTACAAGCCCCGTTGACACGTGTGCGCGGCCTCGACGAAACTCGAAGAAAGAAAGTACAGTGCAATTGTAACATTACACATTGTCTAGCTGCTGCTGATATTTTCTTTCCCGATCGTTTTTAGCGCTGCTAATTAACTGCACCACGACCGTATACTTTTTACTTCGTTCTACTTGAATACAATCAAAGCGGGTCAAGAGGAATCTGCGAAGTAGAGAGAGTGCCAGAGAGGTGGAAACAAAAACAGTAAAAGTAAAAACTAACTCGCAGAGTTTAACGTAGCGTAAAAAACGTATAGTTTGCACGGATGCACAGTCACGCCGAAGAACAAAGGACAAAGTTGGAACGAGTGGGAGAGGTGGAAAAAGATAGTCCGACGAAGTGATAAAAATGGTATAAGAAAAAGGAAGAAATAAATAAATAAGGTAAGATCAGTGGGCACAGAACAGGCATGTATCAGGAAAAACTACCTGGGGGTACAAGAAACTTGCCCAGCAATACCCACACACCTGCGCGGATACACGGAGCAACAAAGTTGTCCCTTATCCTAAACCATGCAAACGCTATAAGGCAGAAGTTGCAGATAAACCGAACTCGAACTGCAGTTGAAGCTGCAGTTTAGGTTGCACAACGAGCCAAAGAGTCATTCTTTCCCTGGACTTATCGGCTGGAGGGGGTGAAAAATTTTACGCCGTAACTTGGATGGAGGATACAGAAGAAGTTCAACGATCGCGCCGCTCTCCAAATGATCACTGGATTCGTCTCCGGTTTCTGTGTTTCATTCGCCCTGCAATTCGACCGCGAGTGGAATTACAACCCTTCGCCCGTTGTTCGAGGGGCGCAGGAAACGCCGGAGCGAGGAGGAGAAGAGGACTCCAGTAGCCAGTTAGACTCGTAGTCCCTGCAGTCCGATCGAAGGGTCGTTAGCTTCGTCCTGCAACGTTAGACTTACGACCCACGACTTGCGACTTTAAGTTGGGCTGGTCAGACGGTCACGATTGCGAACGAGAAAAGTGACGCGCGTCGCTTTTTCCTGGAGAGGTTTTCACCGCCACGGGACGATCGTCGTACCTACATCGAAACAATAAATGCCGCGTTCCAGCGGGAATCGAGCATATGGATCGGGGAGAGCTGGCTCAAAGCTGCTCCGGAAACTGGAGGAATACGCTCCCCTCTAATTTATGGGAATATCGATGGGGTCCGACCTGTGTTTACATTGGCAGAGTTGAGTTAACTTAACCGTGCGACGGAGTTTCGGGCGGAGGGTGCTGCATGCATCCCGGATTCGAAAAGACAGCGTCGCCCAACCAGCGAAGTTGTACAGTTGTAGCTGCGGTGTGTTGGGCAGATGCTCCCTCACGGATGGGAAAACCGACGGGACCGAACGGTGTGCCGGTGGAAATTTGATTTATATGTTAATCGGCAGACAGCTGTCGTGCCGACGTTCGCAACTGCGCGGCCGATCGCCTGGCACAGAGTACTCTTCTTCTTCTGCTTCGCTCCTCCTCCACCTCAACCTTTTCTTCGTCTTCTTCCTTTTCGTATTCTATTTCGTACCACCCCAGGCTCCGTCCATTTCACATACAGCTACTCCAGACGATAACTCTGACTTCTCTTCGAACTCGCGACATGTAATACGAATAAATAGGCCACTTCCGTTAGCTATATTTTCAGGAATGACCCAGATCCTGTACTCGCCGTCACGGTTGCAGTACGTACAACGTTCCCGGGCTAAAGGGGAATCGTAGTCGATACCATGCCGGGGTGATCCTGATCGAGGTTTTCTACTTCTCCCTGACTCGCGTCCGACGATCCTTGGCAGGCGTTAATTCTCTGGTGACGCATCATTTTTTATAAGTTTTTTTCGACTTCCATTCCAGTTTTTGAAACGGACATCAGGGAATGTCATTTTAGTCTATGCGTACCGGGATCTAAATGTAAATTTCTCTCGTCCGTTCCGCAGGGAAATATTGAATCAAATTTCCATTTACGTATTAAATTTGTTTACCGTTTTCAAAATTATTACATCAGGATATGGGATATCGAACGGATTTTCGGTGAAGGCTAAATTATCGTGCCGGTTATTTACCATTCGGATTTCCATTCGGATTGAGAACCGGAGGCTGCTGTTTCGACGTGTATACATTGCACATATGGCACTAGTGATGTCCGCGGTAAATAAACAGAAGTCAAGTTTAAGCCGGCGGGTAGATTCTCTCGTAAATCCCAGGCGCCGTTGTTAATTTGAATAACAAAGTATTTCGAAACAGGGAATCATCCGCGTTCGACGATTGGTTGGAGAGGAGGAAATTCGGTTAATGCTTCTGGACTCGATTTTGCCGATAATGCCCAGAATAAACGACATTCCGAAACAGCGAATCAGCTTTTTTTCCAACGTTATTTAGGCGTTGTCGAAGCTAATCTAACCGCAGCCCGTTGAAACGCAAGTGTTTGTTAACCATACTAGTTTTCGGAGCGGAGAAATAGGGTATCTAATTCAATCACCCCTGAAGGCTGAATGATTGATGCTTATAACGGACGAAGTGCTAAAGAACAGCTCGGGTAATTACGGCACGATATTCGTAGGGTATAAGGCGAGTTAAAATTTGACCAATTAAAGTGTCTATCAAAGGGGCGATAATTAATTAGTAATTAAACAATAATATTGATGAAATTCCAGCCGCTACCGCCGCGCCACCCCTCCAGACGAAACTTTCGGAAACTCGTTTAAGTTCGCCTTCCCCCCTCCCAAATTCCGTCACCGCTATCCCGGAGCCAACTTCATCCAGTGCGTAACATCGGCCATGCCCTAGCTAGACCAACGATCCTCGTCCTCCTCTTCGTAATCCTGACGGTCCAGGCCGGCTGCAAAAAAGTTCATCCGAGGCACGGGACGCTAGGTAATGGAATTAGAATTAACCGGGGAAGCAAATAACCTATCGAATCTGGTTAAAAACTGTGTCGGCTCAAGTTCGAGCCGGTAGATACAATCCGGCCGAGTTTCAGCGAGCAGCTGCAAACTTGCCTCTTGCCGAAATCTAATGGATCGATGATCAGACGCTTCTTTCAACCCACAAAAGCTCACAACTCTGTGCTAACTATTCGGTGAATTTTAATTTTCTGTACGGTCACTTTGACTGATTATTTGGCAAAGTTTAGACCGTGAATTTGAAAAACATTGACATTTCCAGCGAGAATAGCGAGAATTAATCGAAATCACGTATTATGTGGAAATCACGTAGACGCCGCGATTGAAAAGTGACCCAAATAGATAAGATAAGATGTCACAATATGCACTTTATAGAATACGGAATTTCATTATAATCTGTCCCGGTGGCTCCTTTTTACTTTATCAACAACGGAACCAGATCGCGTTACCGCGATAATATTTACCCAGCGGAATTAAAAACGCGCCGGACAAAATAACGAAGATAAATACGTCATCGTCTCAGGACAGACATACTACTTTGACTGCCGGCTTTTTATGGTTTTCAGAAAATTGCGCAAATTGATAGATAAGTGGCACTCGAATATTGGTCACAGGCTTTAGCCTCGAGTGATTTTAGAGAGTTTGCATTCCGAATGACGAAGAAAGAGAACACGTTGCTTAAAAAAGTCGATAAAATCAAACTAGATTATCGGCTGCGTATATAAGCAAGAATTGCAACGTGACCGAACCATAAACTCCTAAAATGTTTCAACTCGCTGTCATCTGCGCGCTTCTCGTTACCTGCGGCCTGGGTAAGTAACTCGATATGAAATTCGCTGAAATAAATCGTAGGCCAAATTGTGCGCAATTTTCACCGTGAGCTGCACACAAAAAAAGAAATTATTCGATTCAACAAGTACGCCGATCACACATGGCGAAACCAATGATTTATTAAATAAAATAAATTTGGTTCTATCGTAAGAACACAAATTATTGTACTTACCAGCTTTTCGTTGATTCGAAAGCCGTTTCTTCGAATTGCAGAAATACGTTTCTAAATACATCACCGCATTTGCTAAATTCAGCAAATCCTTTCTCTGTGTGACGGATCGATCGATGAACAACTGATGAAAATTACTCTGCTTCAGGATCCCCGGCATCGTGGCGGAAGCCGCGACTACTCGACGGGCGAATCGTCGGCGGTGTTGACGCGAAGATCGAGGATCATCCATACCAATTGTCGTTCCAGCAATACGGGCAGCATTTTTGCGGAGCAGCGATGATCAGTTCTAAATGGGCCATCACCGCCGCTCACTGTATCGGGTAAATTCCTGTGCTGCTGTGTTAATTAACCCCCATTTGTATCAGTAGCCTCGCGGTGTTGTTATTGTCTTGTTATTCTACTCAAGCCACGCAGCGATACATACCTACGAGTCGGTCTTCCTCGTTATCGCGTAATTACCGCCAGAACACGGGAACCAAATTACACATAACGAATACCGTCACCGATATGAATAGTCGATAATTAATGCGGGAAGTATCGATCAATTATGATCGGTGAACGAAGTCGATTTTAGAAGCACAGTTTTCGCTGATCGACCAAATCATTGACACGTGTCGAAACGACATTGTCGCCTTACTCTGAACTGCCACGACATTAATTGATCCTTAAATTTTTTTATCAGGTCATCCACCAAGTACTATCGCGTAAGCGCCGGAAGCTCGAACAAATCCAATGGCACACAGTATGCGATTGCCAGCATGATTCGTCATCCCAAGTTCGACTCTTACGCCATTGATTTCGACCTAGCTCTTCTGGAGGTTCGTTAACACAAGCTGAGATTTGTTCATTATTTTATCTCCGAAACTCATTGTGCATTCAAATGTCGGTTTATCTTTTCTACTAACCTGAATCGCTAATTAAGCTTCAATTTTTCACGTAATTATCCAGCTCGATAGCGACGTCGAATTCCACGAAACCGTCCAGCCGGTTTCCCTACCTGATTCCGAGGTCGAGGCTGGCACCATTGTCAACGTGACCGGATGGGGAGCGCTCAGGGTGCGAAAAGGACACGTTCATTTTTTGTTTACCCAGAAATCACCGATCACCCTCAAACTGACTTCAATTTTCAGCAAGGCGGAAGCGCCGCAAGATCGCTGCAGAGGGTCAGCGTGCAAATAGTCCCCCGAGACTTGTGCGCCAAGGCCTATAAGGAGTTCAACGTTATAACTCAGAGGATGATATGCGCCGGCGACATGGCGGAGGGAGGCAAGGACTCCTGTCAGGGTGATTCAGGGGGTCCCCTGGTCGCGGACGGCATCCTCTACGGCATCGTGTCCTGGGGATACGGCTGCGCAAAGCCTGGCTTTCCGGGCGTCTACACAAACGTGGCCGACTTTCGGGAATGGATCAGAGGAGAGACCGGTATCTGAGACGCGCGCGTCGAATCCAGTGCTCTGGACTGGATGAATTGCGGGATGTGACAACCTTCAGCTGTGATTTTGACGAATAGCAATATTATACAATACACAACTTAATATGTACGAAAACGAGGGTGGACGGAGATTATTTGTTGAATTTAAATAAAGCATGTAATGTAATATGAAAGCACCGGAACGTTGAAATATAATGTACGTTGCCCACACGCGATCATGACTATGAAATCCGTGTTATGCATCGGTGCGGGGAAATAATTTACGATACATCAAAAATGTCCGATAAAATACGAGCACTTACTCGGACTGGCGTGTGTGCGTCCCGGTAATGGATGTTCTTTGTAACGGTTGAGAATATCGTTCGTCATTTGCGCGGAAAAATCCTTGGATTATAATATGGCAAAATTATCTATATTCGGTTTTCCTATCGTTGATCGGATGGGCTTTATGGATTAGAAGACACCCGGCTGGGAGCAAACTGGCTTCGAACAGTCAAACCGAAAACGCCGTTAATATAGGTTCACGATGTCCAACTCATTGTCAGAGCTCGTTCTCTCCATAATTGCTGTTCTGTTTTACGGTGTGTATACAACGTGTAATAAGACTCTGTCATTTTTCGGCCTCGTTTAATCAAATGTGTAATTTTCATCCACCCAGGCATCGCCTTCGCGAATTCCGAGAGTGCGGACATATCGGAGTATCCCTATCACGTGAGTTGATTTTAATGCCAAACGAACCAAATTTTTCTTGCTAAAAAATTCTCAACTCGTTTCAAACATATTCCAAGGTTTCCGTCGAGTACAATAACTCTCACAGCTGTAGCGGCGCTTTGATAACCGAACTCTGGGTGGTGACAGTAGCTTCTTGTGTGCATCGGTACGTCAAATGAAACCCAGTGGCTCAATTATCGTTCAAGGTCAAGAGTGAAAACACTGTCAATTCTACTTCCAGAAATGGTGCGACAAATCTCACCGTCAGATTTGCAACGACGATTGCGTCAACTGGTGGAGAACAGTTGGAAGTCAGATCCGTCATTGTTCACCCGGACTTCGATTCGATCTCTTACGACTACGATATCGCCTTGTTGAAGGTGCGTATTGCTACATCCGAGAACGATTGAAAAATTCATTATCATCGCGGTGATTCCAGCTGCGTGTCCCGCTGCAATTCGGCGATGGTAAGCTGCCGATCGTGCTGCCTTCTTCGGAATATGAAATCGCCGATGAAACAGCCGCGAACGTAACGGGCTGGATCATAGACACGGTGAGGACCAGTAAGCTGTCAGTTACAACCCGAGAACGAACTAATCCATTCACGTCAGACTTAGTTTTTTTAAATATCGCCAACACTGAACCGTCGCTTTTCAGCAAGGTAATCCAGCATCCCAGTTGACCGTAGTTTCGACTCCAACGGTCAACCAAACCGTCTGCAAATCCAGCCTACCTGCTTTCAAGGATCTTCTGGATTCGATGCTTTGCGCTGGGCACATGAACGCAGACGCGGAGGTTTGTCAGGTGGGTTAAATCAGCTCGTCATTATCGTTATTTCGAATTCTTGAGTCGAGTCGTTTGCTTGATCCTCATTTTACTCTGCTTCTTGGTAACAAAAGGAGACTTGGGAGCGCCGCTGGTGCACGAGGAGATTTTGGTCGGAATTTTGTCATACGGATTGGGTTGCACAGTTCCAACATTTCCGGCAGTCTACACGAGGATCGACAGTTTTGTCACATGGATCTTTGACCACACGGGAACTATAATTTATTGAATTGAGTGAGGGTGTCTTCCGGTGAATGTCGAGAATTACGGGACGTAGCTGCGGTGAAAATAAATAATTTTTTTCTTTCCTGCTGAAATCGTCAAGCCAGTGTAAACAATGTTACTTCGCAAACTGTAGCCAATGAATCGGGAGATCAGAACAACGCAGAAAGAGCCCACCTAAACAAGCTTTTTACCCGATTTGAATTGATAGCAAAATTTATGAAATCTGTTCGGGGATTTTCGGTGCGTACGATTTACATAAATCATAGTTAAACCGGATCACAGGGATCCGAATTCACCGCTGCACGCGAACATGCAGGAATGCATAGCGCGCCGTGCAGCGATGCAGGAAGCGCAACGATTTCCACAATTACAGGGCTCATAATTTCGCGGACTAATTCATATTCATTACGACCCGGCATTGGAATGAACTAATAATCAATTATTTCGTGTACCGTTAATCACTCGGCTAGCAATAACTTACACACGCCTACCCATCAGATCCGCCTTTAATTCAATTATACACCAACTAATACCTTGTTCTGATTCACAGTCAATTAGTGCCGCGTTACGCTAATTGCAGAAAATGCACAGAGCGTGCAGAGTCTGCATATATACCTCATACACAAACAATCCCTTGTCACTGCTGGACAAACTTACCAATTAATTAATTAATCAAATCAGCTGCGTAAGTGGTTGAAAAATTACTTATCCATCGTGTATAAAATATCTAAAGTAACTTGATTGTTTTTTATTGATCATACAAAGCAACATACGCGATATAATGACAGATATGTACAGTTAAAATGTTCACAATGGATGATAATCCCATCCCGGGAAAGCTGCGTCCAATGATTTGGTCGAGTACTGACGTTCCAAACTGCATCAATCCTCGAGGTCTGAGGTCTAAATAAATGAGCTAAATAAATCGATCAGCAGTGGATTATGGAGTGAGATTTAGAGGCTTTTCATCACAGGTTTGTATTGTACTCGATCCAGTCGCGGAAGTATAACACTCTCGTATAAACTCCCGGATAAGACGGCAGAGCGCATCCAAATCCCCAAGACACGATACCGATCAATTTTCCATTGAGAACTATAGGACCGCCGCTGTCACCCTGCACAGAAAAAAAAAAACCACGCAAAATCTCAATTACTTCGCACGGTCTTGCAAATAGCAACGTTTGCCGATATCGCTCCGATACGTAACTCGTTCCATTCTTCAACCCCGCCTTCGAAATGCGCGCGCATTTTTCGGAGGGCGAGGAGTGGGGAAGAACGATTCGGTTAACGAGTGAGGTGCTACTGTGTTTGTCGCTCACCTGACACGCGTCTTGGCCACCAGTATGAAGATGGCCGGCGCACAACATCCGCTCGGTGATCGGGTGTTCCACGTAACTCTTGAGGCAATCAGCCCAGGCTATCAGCGGTAAGTCGACCTTCTGCAACCGCCTCGAGAGAGTTCCGGAGGACATCGTCGTTCCCCACCCGGTTACTGTAGCCACCTGACCGACCCGAAGAACTTGTGCCCTCGTGGCGAGAGCAATCGGAAGTGTATGGCTATTGAACGCCAGCGGTCTGGTCAGCTGAACGGTCAATCAAAATGCCATTAGTCAACGATGCGAGTGTTGACGGGGATTCCGACGCTTTAGTGTATTCCTGATTCTCGATTTCAATTTCTGTGATAATATACGTAATTCACTTAGGTCTACGTTATTGATCGATTCTTCGAAACCCGTTTCGTACCTCTACTGCCGCAATGTCGTAGTCAAGGGTGATCAAATCGAAGTTCTCGTTCACCAAAATACACGCCACGGAAGTCAGCCTTCCGCCGCTGTCGTAGTAAGAGGACCCCGTCCTGACCTTGAATACGGTGTGGCTGTAGCTGGAACGGCGACAATTCGATCGTGCAGTAATTAATTAAAACAATTGTTGAAAAGTAATCATGAAAAGTACATACTTGCGGATGCAATGCGCGGCGGTCAGAATCCAAGTGTTACTGATGATTGAACCGCCACAGACGTGATGACCATTACGTTGCAAGGACGCCTAGAGATTAATCATACAATAAGGTAATTCCGGTTGAGATGGTTATAGGTAGAAGAAGGCCCACAGTATTAGCCCAATACAGCAAAGTACACGAGAAACTATACTGTGGACCATCTCGCCCGGAATTACCCTGGAAGTAATCGATCGCGCGTAGTGTGGAGTGGGTGTTGATTTTTTATTTTCAAATCTTTTACCTGGTAAGGATACTGCTCTATGGATGTGTAGCTTCCACCGACAATGCGACTGGCTTGTTCAGTGCCTGGATAAATGATACGATTAAAGTAAGCTCTGTGTGAATTTTTCAAGAGTTTCACGGTTGGCTGGTTTCAGTGGAGTCTTGAAATTATGTGAACACCCTTTACACTAATGTTAAGGTAAGTTCTTACTCATAGTTGTGCATACCTTGAAGATAGCCGGTGTAACTGACAAGAAGTATGAAGCAGCGGACGATCATCGTCAGCTCGGTGAATAAACTATTTAGATACATCGTAACGGCGTTGTCTTTTAACGATGTGGATTTTCCAAATCAAGTATAAAATGCCCGTCAACGGCTTCCAGAGAAATAGGAAATTTCCACAAAATTATCGAAGACGATAATACATTCCGATCAAATTCATATTATTGCCCTAATTTGATTAAAGCTATATTAACATAATATTAAATATTTTTCCAAACTTTCTCGAATCCTGCACACAACTGTTTCTATTTATTACAAGCAATTCATGTGCGTTTTCACTTACGGAAGAATTATTTTTTCGTCATTAGTCTCACCATGTTTATTTTGCCGTATCATTGGAAAGGTCAGTGATCGAGCACAAGGCTATCAAATACTAACTCACGACGTCCAGAAGAGACAATTCAACGTTCAAGAGGATCAAACCACTGACTACACCGCACAGTAAGTACTATACTTCAAATATATTGAGCGTACGGTGGCACAACGGCACTCTTGATCCTTATCTGAATATTTGTAGCGGTCACCGTAGGTAAGTAGAGTGAAAGTCTTCTATCGACAAGTTCAGTTACTCGACTTTATGGCTATCTTTCGGTACTGCAAACTGCAGTCTAGAGAACTCTCCGAAAAAAGATTTACAAAGTTTTTTCGTGTACCTTTTCCACCAAGTCTCATTGATACCAGGTCAATTTTTACAGTGATCTGAAAGTCAAGCGTAGTCTCAGCCACGAGCTTATCTTATGACTGAGATTTCATTATAACTGTCAGACAGTCTTATTCTTCGTGTATATTTATATATCAGGAGGCAAACACCCGCCGTTTGAATCATTTAGTATTCACAACATGCCGCAACGTTCAGCTACGCTCTCTCTCACCCAGTTTCTCAGCACTCAATTATTGTCCTAATTGTCAGTTGCTCTGTTTGACACTTTGCAATTTATAATCCTATGAACGAGAGCGAATCGCAGATATTTTCACACTTAACGGTAACGGTAAAAGTGCGCTGAATCGCAAATTAACAATCTGTGAAAGAAACTTCGGTACTGGATACTATTCTTGCATCACGAGAAGCAAAACCTTTGCTTATCTTTCGTAATTACATAGTAATGAAGCGAACTGTGCCGAGTCACTTTAATCTCATATTTTTTTCGTCTACGTTGTCTTCGACCGTTAGTTGCCAGTCGAATGATGTTGGTACGTAATCCTTAGGAGCAATTCAAAACGGAATTAAAACGGCAGAGCTGGGATAACATTGATTGGGCGATGTACCGATTGTATTCCAAATATTCGATACAGAATACACAAATGTTCCCTGATATCGATGGCAGCCCTAAATACTGGCACGCTTTGTGATCCATTCTCGGATCGCAGAGACTCGCGTGTAAACCCCGGGATAACCAACGGTCGCGCATTCCGCTCCCCAGGAAACGATCCCGACCTGGATACCGTTGTAGACAAGTGGCCCTCCGGAATCACCCTGTACAGAAACGAGGCCACGTTCATTCAACAATTACTGAAGTAGCCCGATAACATTTTAAAGAGAAGAATGACAGTACTGCCCGATAAGGCATAGCGATGACTCATGTTATCAAGTACAAAGTTATCGGTTGTTTTATCATAATTTTTTTTTTTTCTATCGACTTTGAAATCAGGTTGACATCTGGAACATTCCTAACCGTTTCGGCGAAAAGCAATTGGGTGCCTGAGACCCAAACAAAGAATGCAAAATGAAAACATGGTTCCTTTGGTCACCTGACAAGTATCCATGGTACCGGTAGTGTAGCCAGCGCAGATCATTTGATCCGTGACGGTGTTCCGGTAAATATAAGTGGCTGAACAGGACGTCTGGCTGACGATTGGAACGGTCAAGTAAAGCAAAGTCTCCGAAAGCGTGCCTCCGTACTGTTGCAAAAACGGTGATATAATTGCTTTCGGAGCTTGATTTCGCGGTGAGAGGTGCTCTCCATTACTCACCGACGTTTTTCCCCATCCAGCCACTGTGCATTGTGTTCCAATATCTATGGTGTAGCTTGACGATGGCAGAGTGACCGTGGCTACTGTCGTGGACAATGCCAGAGCGGATGTCAACTGCAAGCAAAATACAGCGAGCAGAAAAGCGACGTTCGCGTTCACAGTTCACCTTTATCCCAAGTGCTCACCTGCATCAATCCAACGTCATAGTCGTAGCTGTCCTCGTCATAATATTCGTGGATGATTACCGAGGAGATTGAAGTGATCAAAGTCCCTCCGCTGCTTCTGTACGTGCTTCCAGCCCGGACATTCAACAGACTTGTGGTGAGTCTAAAATTTGTAACAAACACAGAATGTTTTTACCATTTTATTCAGGGTTAGATGATTTGCTAGATTTAACAGCAGTCTAGATACACAGTGTGTGGTTTGCGACATCGCTGACAAAAAGTTGACCGTGAGGTTCAATTCCGGTAAATATCGAACACGAGCATTATACATATCTGTACATTTGCGATCTGAGCAACTATCTACAGCTGCTGTCATGTTTTCTAGCAATGAAGGATCATGTTTGGTTATTCAAGTATTCATATTTGGTTAGGCAAGGCGACAATCACGTTTTATGAGGACCCATCGATTTATCAACTACATTAAACGGTAACCGAGGAGGACAGAGACCCCTGAATTACCTTCTGAATATTTTCACTAATCGATCAATTATGAATAAGTGATAATTAAGAGACAGAATACAGTTTCTAAAGTTGATTGTTAAGAGATTGGAGGATTTCATCAATCACGAACATTACGTAAAACAGAAAAGCGTTTCGTTTTAGTAAAGCTGATAAATAAGGAAAGGACTGCTTAAAGACAAATACCGATTACGGTCTTATGAACGAGAACCACCGAATTACGGTAACTGAGGTTTTATATCTTGATTGAAAACTGCTGTTACAGACCCATCGATACAGTGCGCAGCAGTCAAGATCCATCGACTGCTTATCAGTGACCCACCGCAAACGTGTTCGTTGTTGTAAATAATCGACACCTACGCATATAAAGGCAGGAATATTTAATCTTTGTCGAAAATTACGAATCTTTCCGCAAATTGCGTAGGTATAGTAAGTGAGTGAAATGAATCTCCTTACCAAATACGGATGACTGGAAATGGTGGTTGAAGTTCCTCCCACGATTCTCGCTGGGCTGGAACCGACCGCGATGATAAAGGTGAATAACAACACTGCTACGCGAAACATTGTTTAACCAGAACTAACGAAGTGTGTACGATATTCACCTTCGACATTGGTTTGCGATAAACGGAAGACGCTCGATAAACCTTTCCTGATTCTCCCTTTGATTAATCGGCGATGATGTTTTACCATTGTGAACGTTTAAACGAGTGCCTTATGTTCCGTGATAATCGCGAACGATTTCGCATCAGATTTATTCGTCATTCACGCGATAAGGTACGGCAGGTGGTTCGAGGTAGTCATTCAATAACGCTGCGACACCTTTTACACAATTACGTACAGCCCCGTTTGTTCTCAGGGATTTTTAAAACCACGGAGATAAAGCCGACTGTTATCGCGCAACTAAACGGGCAGAAAATTGAATTACCTGAAGGAGGATAATTTGAATTTTCACTCAACTTATTCGCCTCTGTGGTGATTAGCTGCCGTTGTCATGCTAAATTAAATACGTACAAGACCACCCCTCACCTCGACTCTTGAAACGCCTGAAACTCGTTAGGATTGAAACCGTACATAAAAATTCTTCATTGCCTCGTTATATCGTTTCGACGCTTCCTGATTCCGTCTTCCATGACCAAGATCCTCTTTTCGGTACTGATCAGCATATACTCACTCAGGCAGCACCAGATTTAAAAACGATTGCGGTCATCAAATCTCGGAATGAGGCTAGTGAATAATCACTTTTCGAACTAAGTTTCCTGTTTCGAATCCCTCCGCCACACAAAAATGATCGGTAGTACCAGCTGTTCGATTTTTGATACCTGACACTTGAAATGTTTAGCCTCTATTTATTATCCACCGTAAGAACAACTTATGAAAAATTTCATATACTTCTGAAAATCTGCAGTCATGCCGGTAAAAGAATGAGGCAATGATCATTGTTTAAAAACAGCTTCTGTTGCTCGATATAAAGAATAAATTCGTGACAATCTGCGTTGCGGTTGAAGGTGGTCCGGAGGCTAGTTAAAGTCCACTCCTGTTTGGTTGACCAACCACTCGCGGAATTCGGAGACTCGGCTGTAAACGCCAGGCTGATATGCCTGTGCGCATCCGTCACCCCAGGACACGATTCCGACGAGGATATTTCCGTAGAACAACGGACCGCCAGAGTCTCCCTGAAAGTCAATCGATGAGGCGTCATTTCGGAGTACGGTTCACCATTCATCGCCAACGTTTTACCTGACAGGCGTCCTTTCCTCCTTCGTCGTAAGCGGCGCAAATCATCCTGTCGGTGACGGGATTCGTGCTAGCATAGAGCTGGGCGCAGTAGGTGTTGTTCAAGACGGGCACCTCGACGACCTGGAGAACCGTCGGTAGGCTTCCGCCGGACTAAAGAAAGTCGAAAGGGAGCGGGATTAGCGTATCACCCCCAGCATTTTGAAAACGCGTAAAGTTTCAAGGGATGCGGATACTGACGGACAATCTTCCCCACCCTGATACCCCCACGAGGGTTCCGTCGGCCAGGGTGAAGTCCGAGGTCGGGATCTCGATCGGTTGGACGGTAGAGCTGAACTCGAACGGCAGCGTCACCTTTATCACCGCTATGTCGTAATCGTAGGTTGACGAGCTGTACGAACCGTGGTATGTGAAATAGGATATTGAGTATAGGGTTCCTCCCGAGTTACGGTACGAACTTCCGACTCTGATCTGCAGGTAGCTTGTCAGCGATGTCGAAAGCGTCGCGACGCAGTGAGCCGCCGTCGCAACGAAGTACTCCGTTATTATGGAACCGCCGCATCGGTGCGAGCTGAAGTACACCAGCGATATCTGCTCAATGAAAGGAAAGCCATTTTCTAGCCGTGAGATGAAATTTGTATTTTTTTTTTTCTTCGTCCTATTTGGGAAACTCGGGGAAAATTTGTAGAGTAATTTTTCTCAAAATTAACAAACATTCTTCTTATTTCTATCGAAATTTGTCAAAATTTGCCAAATTGTTTGCGTTATTTATTCATGATTTACCGTGAATTTCTTATTGTTCATTTTCCTTTAGAGGAATAAGTTAATAAAGCAATTTGCAGTGTCAAAACTGGGCGTTATACAGTTTCTTGTAAATACATGGTCGTTATCTATCTTTTTGTTAACTGGTGTCAACACTCGCAGAACGCTTGTGTATTATCTCATCAAAGATAAGTGCAAGGTTTTTTAATAATCAGTATTATAAGCTTGTCACAGTAAGCTCGTCGAACCTAATGAGAAAAAAAATACTATGAATTTTGCTGAATATTTTTGATGATATTTTGATGGATTTTCACCCAAATAATAAGAGATATTTTTTATGCTCAGGAATGGCGATTACTTGTTTCAAAATTTTCCCACAAAAGTTACGAGGTGTGCCTAATAGCTTTCTATGAGGAAACCGGAAAAAATTTTACTTGTAAAGAGTAATATAGAATAGCAACGAAAAAAGCACGAAAGAATAATTTTTTTCTGTGAAATTCGAACCTGGTAAGGATGTTCTTCGATGGTTGTCGCTTCACCACCGACGATCCTGCCCTCCGAAAAGCGAGAGATACCGCCCTCCGCGCCTGAAAACGATGGATTAGACATTATGTGATAATTAAATGAGCAACAACCGTTTCTCGTATGGATTAATCGCACGCATTCAATTTATAGTTCAAAAGAATTTTTGGAAATATGTTTTTGATTTGTTTTCGAGCCTGTTTGTATATCCACCATGAAACTTTAACTGCACACTGGTTTTATGAATGGTTATAAACGGTGTTCGATTCACTTACCGCAGGCGGCAAGCGCGAGAATTACACCCAGCAATAGTTCACGTTTCATCGCTTCCGGCGGTTGACAAATGGTAAATATCACGTATATCTATCCATACGAACCTTATCGCATCGAATTAATTGCCACATATAGCCAAACTGATAAAACCTACCGACTTGTTCGAGAAATTCTCCCGTCAGCTGGTGAGAGTCGAGTTATATCTTGATAAGGCACCAGCCGCATGTCTGGGAACACTGATGTTACTCAAGGTGCTCAATCAGCGAGTTTGATCTCGATCGTTACCTCATTACCTATCAAGAACGAAAAAACAAAACGTCGGAGCAGACCCAGTGTGAAATATTCTAGGGATGGGAGGATCGGCAGATGTTTAAGAGGGTGTCCTGGTTGATTTTGACGTTGAGGAATGTATATATCTATGTATAATTACATATAATAATAATAACGCAGAAATACAGAAATGGCACGAATTCTACGAAATCGCAATAATAAATTCCTAGAATTCATACCATTTCTTTGTTTCTGCGTCAAATAAAAACGTGCTCGTGTATATTTTTGCTGAGAATTGTGTATGGAATGAGGCTGTTGAGCCTTTTTTCGCGTTGGAAATCCGCGGACTTCGATATTCGGAGACATATACACCAACGACGAAATCGACTAGGGCACCCCTTAAGCCCGGCCGATATCCGCCTAATTGCAATACCGATCCAATATCCTATTTCGCTAGATATTTTCAGAGGCATGTATCAATATTTTGCAACATTTTATCTCGAGGGCATGTAAATAAAAACGAGCGTTCTCAGTTTGGTGAATATACCTGTACGTGCGGGGATTCGGTTTTGTGATTCCGCGACGAAGCTCTCGAGCTTCGATCGCTGAAACGGTGCTGATCCTCCATAACCTATTATAAACAACGAAGCTTGACTTTTGTGAGAAATAATATGAACCGAAACCCCAGTCAAATATTGCTTCAAGATAGATGTCAACGTTTCTTTGCCGCATTCCGAAACACGCGGGAAGCTCGAAAGACCAGCTTGTCTGTCGCGCAACCCTTCGAAATACATTTAGCAAATCGTGATTTCAGCCTCAGGTGAATGAGGGTGCCGATGGATCGAATTTGCGGTATATTCGTCATTGAATACCTCCCAAGTACAATATCAATAATCCGTGCCCTTATGGGCCTTTAAAATTTTTCCACGGCGAATTGTGTGGCCAAGAGCTGGAAGAGCCATGGATCTTCTGCACCTTAACTTGGTCCTTGATAAATGTACGTATATAGGTATATATTCTCGGTGAAGTGGCCACCAGATTTATATGCTAATGACACTTTAACCGAGGTCGCCATGCCAGCTACCCACATCCGAAATAATTCTCATTCACTTCTATTATTGGCATGTTTTACAGCACTCGGCACAATTCGATGCATAAATTGGTCAGTGGGAAAAAAAAGTGTACGGTATAACGAATCGCCATTTCCATATTTATTGTAGAATATATCGTGTTAAAAGGTGCATGCACCGTTCACATTTTCCTCCTTTGCGACCTTCTCTTCTATGCATGGGAAATTTCGGTCTCATAGAAACAAACAGTGGCTGACTGCATACTTCGTAAATTGAACGGATGGATATGAAATTTTCGCATAATTACCTCGTAAAAAAGTGGGTGCAAACGCGAAGCCGCACTTTTGGTTGAACAAAAAAAAAACAACAAAAGATAAAATCTGGAAGCGGATTCCAGAAAATATTTCAACAGACGGGTGTATTCGAGCTCATTGTGAAGTTGCTTCAACACTATTTCACTTCGTCACGATTTAGGAAACTTCACCAGCAACATCCAATGAAAAGTGAATTGAGAAGAGAGAAGTCTGAAGCTGAATTGATAAACACGAACAATCAACCTGTCGATGAGCCGAGCAGTGAATCAGGGAATATTCAGCGAGCGAGCAATTAACGACAATTACATTGGAGTGTTGACCACCCCAATTTCATGCTGATAATTACAGGTTTGTAAACGAATTTTTGCACCCATAGACAGATTACATGAGAAAAACTTGAAAGTTCCAATCAGTGTTAATCGCCAATTCTTTGTTGGCTGGAATATGGAAACGTTGTTCGAATCATCCAATTTGCCCGCAACACAGGCCTACTGAATTTAGGAATACGGCTGATAGGAAACTTGTCGGAGGATTCAATCCCGGCAAATATTGACCAAATATATACATGTATGCGTCTGTTCATGATCAGAACGTCTCTGTTACTCTCTGTCGGTGTGGGATATCGTGTTTTCTAAGAAACGATCATGTTCGTTTATTTATATATTTGGTTAAGGCAGTAGGCAATCGCATTTTATGGGTGGCTCATCGATTGCTCTTCTATATTCAATCGTAATCCGTAAGGATAGACACGCTTCGGACGGCGTGACTTTCAGTGGGGTGGATCAATGCGATACTATAATCATGGAGGAATTAAAGATAGTCATTAACAGGGGCTTAAACAGGTTTTCAGGTTAACTAAAAACGAACGGATACAGCATTCATCAGATACAACGCTACAAGGTAAAAAGAACTGAAATTGAACCCTTCAACGATTGAGTGAAAATTACAGAAGACGTGAAATGTTTATAAAATGAAAATTTCATAGCAAATTTTTGGCAAAACATATTATATAATATCAGGAAAAACAAGGTCCATTAGCGCGTAAAATAAGCTCTGCGAAAAATGAACTGCTCAGCTACTCTTTTTACAGAAATAAATGAATCGCTCCCCGTAGACCAAGAATCCCGCGTCAAAATCCTGATTTAGTCTCGACTTAATGAAGTAGCGGATAAACAAGAAGACAATAAAAGATTCGGAATAAAGAGCCTTGGAAGTTCCCAATCGCAGATACTTGACAACGTTAATAATCGTAATGCTTGTCGCGACGTTTTACGACTGCTGGTTGACATTGACTTTTACGTTATCGTTTATATGTATACCGTCAAGAAGTACGATGACCATAATTGTTGTTCACCGCTTTGTTGTTCTGAAAATTTTTTCGCGAATAACGGCGTTGCTCGCGCCTACCGTAAGAGGGGAGGGGGGTTCAGTTTGGACGGTCTAAAATTGCTACTTATATGCGCCGTGCCACCATCTTGTTATTAATTTCAATGAAAAAATTCTAAGACGTTCTTAAAACTATAAATAATAAAGCCCTCAAACTCAAATTGCTCCAAGTGTTCTCGCTTTCTTTAACAAAAAAAAAGAACTCTTAAAAATAATGGACGTGATTTTAGACCGTCCAAGCCGTAGCCCCCCTCAATGTGCATCTGATCTGCGTCTGATTAAGGACGTAGGTATTCGTACAGAGCCAGACGGTGTCTATGCCTAATTCGTTGACGACGGTGGATGGAATGTTGAGTCGACGAACACGCATCACGGTCTTAACTACAGATCTTTACTGAAGTGTTGATCGATATTTACGGCTGGATTATACGTCTAGAGGCATTATTTATGTCGCACGGTCGTCTCGCCGAACGTGACCGTCGACGAGTCAAGATTTAAAGCAATAAATAAGGCAGATCTATAAGCGTGCACCAATGTTTGTTTTTCTATTCGTAAACCATTACATCCATTATTGATGCTTGATTACCGGCATTCGGGGATAACTTGCAGCTTATCGGCAAATACAACTTTTCTGAAGGCGCAATCATCCTCTCATAACTCAATTTTCCCCAAATCTCTAATTTCCTAATGGAATGTGAAATTAGATAAGTACATGGAAGCGTTCTAAGTTTCTAAATTACGCATTGGGCCAAAGCTTCTTGTTAACCCATTTCCACTTATCCTCGCTCTTCGCACACTTTATTCTTCTCAAAGACGAAATACTCTTTTCGCTAGGTTTTAGATGGAGTAGCGCATTCAGTGTTGAACTGAGAACTCGAGAGTTTCATGCTTTCATGCTTTCAATTACGTAAAATGAGGGTAAAAAAAATCGCAACGAGACGGGCGCAGACTCAAAGCAATAGTGTACCCACCCACTCTAAAACGAAACAACACCAACAAAAGATCCCGTACTTCGTAAATGTAGGACAAACTGTGAAAAAAATCGCCTTTATGAACAGATTCGCGAGTACATAAGTATAACTCACTTGCGAGAGGATCAAGATTAGATATTTCTTTAATAATTTTACAACAGGGATATCACACGTGTCCGTTGCTTAATTTTGCTCGTCTTCTATAATATACAACCCAGGTATAATCTTCTCATCATCATCGTGACGAGTAGATAAAAGTGAGGAATTTATACGTGTACGTATTTACATAAATATGTGATCCTTCATCCGGGAAAAAATTTTGACAGTAGTCAACATGCTGCGCTACTTCACGCTAGTTAGCCTCCTGGCACTGTGTCGCGGATTTGGAAGTATAACAAGTGATTCTGAATAAAAATGTTTATTAGTGACGATATACGAATGGAATTACAATGATGCTTAGATCAATCAAATGAACCGTGAGATATTTTTAAACCTCGGTATTTGCACTTGCAGCTTTTCCGGAAGGGTCGGTCGAACCATTACCTTTGAAAACCAATGACGCGCCGAAATCGCGAATCGTTGGTGGCCAGACAACAACGATAGCAAATTATCCGTGGGCGGTGCGTTTGCAAGATTTCAAGTACCTAGTAAACGTCGAATTAATTACTTCGTTGGTTTTCAATTTCATTTTTATTCCTTTCAGGTTTCCCTGCAGCACGAATGGGAGGAATACACGTACGACACGATCCATTTTTGCACCGGCACCATAATCAATAAAGACTGGATTCTGGCCACGGGAGTATGCGCTCTCATGTAAGAAGCAAACAATCGTTCAACAATTCACGCGTTATTTTTGTTCATTCGCCCGTTACAAAAATGGAAGAAAAAAAAAGAAACCCGTTTCGTTTCAACCGAATAAATATTCTCTTTTTTCGTTTACGGGTGAAAATAATCAATAAATTCACGCGCGGGCAATTTATCTCAGTTACATCGCAGGTGAAACTCGCTCAATTCCATCCCGTTGATTACAAGTCTGTAAACGAATGTTCGTATCCATATAATGCAGATTAATCAGCGAACCCCGTAGCTGCGTTCCGAATTGGATCAAACTTGGGGCTCGAATCACTGGCGACTATCCCTTTGTTGCAGGATAGAATCCGAGAACGTGACCATCAGAGTCGGCAGCGACTACTTCCACGAGGGAGGAACAGTTCACGAAATCGAATACGCCATCTTCCATCCTGAGTTCAACGAGACCACACAGGACTACGACCTGGCTTTGCTGAGGGTTAACTACCACAATTTTTACCTCGATTCTCCATGGCTTGAAAAGCTTTGCTTTCTATTCAAACGTACCTTATTCATCCTCAGTTAAACACCAGTCTGACGCTGTCCAACTCAGTTCAGGCAGTCAAGCTGCCGAGTCTGAACCAAAATTATCCAGAAGGAACAATTTTCTCGATGGCCAGTTGGGGTGCATCCGTCGTAAGTGAACCGTTCCAAACGTCATTCGTAAAAATTGCGAGGTAAGCGCGACTAACGCGTATCACAGGCTAACCAAAAACCACTTTGGCAAATAGTTTCTCGGCGACATGACTACCCAGCTACAGTACATAAGTCTTCCAACGATCACAACCGAGCTGTGCCAGACCGTGTACTTCGATCGCATAACCGATAGAATGTTCTGCTCGTACGAAGAGTACGTGGGAATGTGCATCGGGGATACAGGGGCAGCGGCGGTGGTGGACGGAGTCCTGATAGGCGAGTATTCCACCCACCCCCCTCACGACCAGCCGGCGAGAACCATAGCATGACGAGGTCGCTTTACTCCCGCAGGAATCGCGTCCTGGGACTACGCCTGTTCGTCCTACGGCTACCCTGGGGTCTATGCAAACGTCTCGGTGATGGTCGACTGGATTACGGAAGTCTCCTCATCCTCGTCGCCGGCTCCTCTCTTCTGCCTGGTGGCAGCCCTGGCGATTCTCCTGCGCTCCGAGGCGTAGTCCTCGGTCGATTTCAGGGTGAGGACGCGGCTTGTAATCCATCGCGGAGGAATGCTGCAGGACTATCCAGTCGCCTGCCAGTCTTCGTGGTCTGTTCAGACACTGGCTATAGTCGCTAATTCCCAACGGCTGAGGCGCTAATTCGTCGGACAGGTTCTCTCTGCTGCGGGTTAAGGATTCCTGCAGTATAATCCAGTTCCTGATCCTCCCGAGCGAGGACTGATTCATCGGGGGCGATGGGACTAGGAATAGGAAACCCGGCGGTGGCGGTGGCGTCTTAATCCGCAACTCGTCAGAATCCCTTTCGGTGAACTGATTCGAGACGACCGAGTCTCGAAATGATCCTGTTAAGTGTACGCGCGATCTAATAACTTCTGACACTGATACTCCGACTTATTTCTGTCTTCTTCGGCTTTCCCTTATCCTCTCTGTCTGATTCTCCCTCGTTTCGTCCGCCCGGTTCAGCTGCAGCTACCTACCCCCTTTTTTTTGTTTTTGTCCACCTGAAGTCTTGCCGCGAAATCCCTTGTCAAGGCGTCGACGTTTGCATCGAACGAACCCTTCTCTTCGAACCGAGAATTCGGACGTTTGTCGGTGACCGACATGGAACATTTTTGTATCAAGTGAATCGGTGTTGTTTTATACCCTAATTTTATAATCTTCATATGTGCTCGTGAACAATAAATACCCACATCAAGCCCGTCAGGGTTCGTGTGATACAACCACGCACGCTTTCGTCGTGTAAAACTCGTTAAAAATCAGCAACCCATGCGAGATGATTGCACAGCGCATATTTGATTGATTAAAATCACGCTAATTGGCATCGATTTGCGCCGAGTTCCGCAGGAGCAACGGCAAAGATAATTCAGGACTGACGCAATCATCCGTAATAAAACGAATTGTCAATGAATTATTTTCAGTATCACGTGATCCGAAGTTTGGAAAATAGGCGAGGAAACTACGGGACGAGATAAGGGAGAAAGGTGCGAGTTGGAAAATGGTGTGTCGGAAGTAAGTATGAAGGGGGAACGTTTATTGCTACTATTTGGCAAAGTCGAGGCAATATCTGCGACGTTGCAACGGGTGCAGTTATTAGTTGACTTAACCGTGTTCCGCGCGATGTTCACTATCATACCTCGGGCTACGTCGGTACGTGCAAAGCAGCTTGGGTACCGTACAATTCCATGCCGAGAGCATACCATCGGCGTAAAATGGTTTGAAAATTCAGTTCCGCCGATGCAAGGGCGTGAGCTTTGGACTCGCGGAGTTTTCAGTATGGTGGAGAGGAAGAAGATGAAGGGGAGAAGGGAGAGGAACCGAACGAGGTACAGATATGAATTGTTCTTTCTTACGGGGCCGAGCCATTCTTCAAGTTTCCTTGGTGCCATAATTGAGTAATGCCTTGAAGCGTTCGGAGAGCGTGGTTCATTTTAAGAAGTGCCGTGACAAATTCCCAATTTGCTACCTTTATATATATATAATATATACATATATATGTATATTACTGCCGACATCCGTCACCGGCAGTGCTTTTCTTGAGAGTTTAACGCATAATAGATGAGGACATTAGTTAGGATTACCTGCGACAGGCTTTCATGAAAATTTGACGCCAATTTCGAGAAACGCGTGTCTCCTCATGCGTTTTTTTTCTCATTTTCGCATACCCGTTTTTTCACCCGCTTCTCAAAGATTAATATCGTCCACCTAGCCTGTTCTATTATAGTCTCCCGGTGATATTTTAGACGGAACTTTATCTCGACGTTGTAGTCGGTATGATACAAGCAGTAATTGCAATCATAAATAAGCTGTATAATCTCTTGCAAGCTTTAACTACGCTAGTCCTACGATAGCGAAGATAATATCCGGACGTTCGTCTTTCATTCGGTAAAACTTTGTCCCTTGTAAAATTCGTTGCAAGAAATTTTCACGAGACTATAATAATGCGCCGAGCATGATAAATCTGAATGGTTTTTCCCGTCTTAGGCAGTAGAAGAAGAGGAAGAAGAAGAAAATGGGAGAGAAAATAAATTTCGCCAACTTTCTTTTATCATTTTGTAAATTACCCCGCAGCTCAGCGTGGCTCTGATTGAAATCGCGCCATTTACTGGCCTGCAACAATTTCTCCAGATTATAAGAGCCGAGGCTGCCACTCACACTTTGCTCGCTCTTCATCCCCGTCAATGTTATCCCCGGTATTCCTTTTGTGAACCAATGCCGATATATTAATGCAATATGTATGCTCGGCTCTACACCGTTACATAAATCATAAGGCAGGCGGGGAGAATACCGTGGCTTTGAGTATAAGTGAAATGTGAGGTCGCTTGTCTAACCCTCTTAAAAAAATAGGAAGAGTAAGTAAGCAAATGAAAATACGTAACCTGCGAGAGGAAATATTCGATTCACTGATCTTGCTCATGCATAAATAACGATACAAGGGTGACTATACTTGTATACTTGAATAATGCAATCTTTCTCGTGGCTCGTGTAAGTAACTGTCTGGTACAAGTTCTGCTGCTTGTCGTATACATAATTCATAATCACAGGTTTGACTATGTGAGCGTACGACTGAAATACATGTCCACAAATGCAACTTTCACGTCCAATTTGGTTGACCTCTTCTTTCTAGACGATAATGAAAGGAGTAAACATTCCACAATTCTTTATCTGTATATAATCCACGGTCGTATTTACAGAAGGCTTCCTCGATGCACAGAGGATGGTTATATCTCTCATTGTAACGAATATCCCTATGTTCGGAATAATTTTTTACCCTTGTGTGGATTTGAATACAGAGATGTTTATAGAGTGGTAAATGTTACGGTTTAATAATTCAATTGAATTTTTAAAAAATTAAGATAATGTGACGGTTCTGAATTATACTCGTGGCTTTTAATTTGCGACATTTTCCATGGTTACTATTTACCAAATAATTTCAAGTTACACGCTGAATGTGTTGGGGTAAAACTTAAAGTTCACACGATGACAGCGCAAACTTCAACCTAACACTGTGTCTGAAATCTGACGAAATGAGTATCGATTTTGACTTAAGGCCTGTTTCACAACAAAGTAAAAGGAAATTTCAGGCAGAATTACGGAATATAAGAAAAACCAGCAATGCCTGCCTCAAAATTGATTCAGCGAAGTTCGCAGAGCCGTGGGATGTAATTAAAAATGCGAAACTCAATCAACGCCGAAATCCAATCAACGTTCAATTAATTCCGTTTGCAATTTAGTCGGTTTCAATGTTGAGATGCTCTATAGGTATAAAATCTACCGACGCGTTTAGGCAGCTAGGCCTCCACCTGGACCAGGTAAATCTTCGAGTCGAACGGAAGCTGCTAATTTCCCACCACGTCTCAAAATACTCACCTTGAAATAATTCAAACGACCCAGTTGCAAAAAACAAAAGCTTCATGCGCACCCCAGTTCTCGTTTTAGTATGGGAGTGAGAACGAAGAGTGGCAAAAATAATTTGGCGCATTGATACTGTATTTTCCGCGGAAACAAAAACGACAAGCGTGAAACTATTTGCAAAAAATGAAAACTGTTCCGAACGAAATGTACACTTTGAAACTCGCCGCTGTTTCGGGGAAAACGCGCGGCGCTGAGGGGGAGATGCAGTTACAACATCCGTCGAGCAAACAGATGAAACACACTCCAGGGAAATTTTGGACGCGTGTCAACACTGCCATTCGCAAAAATGACACGCTCAACCCGGCGCTGTGTTTGGGGTCGAATCGCGTGGGCATTCGATATCGCCGATGGCTCGAAGAGTCCAAAGTGATTAACCCGATGCTCGATTGACGAGTGGAAAGAAGCAAAAAGCTGTCTGTGAATGGCAAAGGTCGGGTTAGTTTGAACCGGAAATTACGAACCGTGACCTTTTCGAACGACAGTAATATCTAGGCGGATGTCTTCAATGCGGCTTCCAACAGCTCGAAAATTTGCGTACAAGGTATGCCCACGGGAAGGACGACTGCAGCCGATGAAGCGTAGTGGAGTACAGAGCGGCGCGGGGTCGATTTCGGGCAGGAAGTCGATACGGAAGAATCGGAGATAAGCCGAGCCTCGGCCGTCCCGAGGCATGAATGCGGAGGCGAGAGCCGTGAATTATCAATGTAGTTATTAGAGGAGTTGCCGAGCGCGAACTATAAACCCGGTCTATTTCCGCCGGGATCTGACCCCCTCGCAGCCTCCGGTCCCTGCAGTCGCTTCCCTTCCGTTTGGAGCGGTTGCGCCGGTTCCGCAGACTTCCGAGGCGCTTTTTCACCCCGAAACAACCGTCGGGCTGCGCAATCTTGTCGCTAAATGATCAGATAGCGTCACGTACGCCGGATGTGCACATACAGAAGCAATATGCAAATCAGTTCTTCCTTTATCACCAGCCGGCTTTGCTACCCTCCGCAGCCGGTGGTCCGCGAAGTACATCTGCTCAAGATATAAACCGCGTAATGATCCGCTTTGCACCTTCGTGCCAGTGCATAATGACGCGAGTTCATCGGTTTTACGGGTATTTCTCGAATCACCCTGAACCGGGCGAAACACGAAAGAAGCTCAACCTGCGCAATGCACTCTCTACGTACCCTGGGCAATCACGCCCCTCCCCCCTTCTCCGAATATCTTTCGCCCAGAACCGGTGGTTGAAGAAGCCGCGAGGGCGTCGTGAACTTCTGCTGCACTCGACAATTACGGCCGAGTGCAGGTTGGCTGGCTCTCGGGGAGGGTTATTATCAGATCCGGGGGTTAGCGTGATCCGTAATCACGCTTGGTGTATTTAACCAGACTTGTACAAATATATTTACCTGCTACTAGCAATTTGCATTTTAATTACTCATTACCATGGCGAATATTGCACCCTTCGTTACGCCCCCCTCGGCCACCTCCCTCTCCCTCTCCCTCTCCCTCTCCCTCTCCCTCTCGCTCTCTCGCACCGTCTTCGTTGCCGAAACCGTTTGTTCACCTACTCGCGAAAGAGCTCGTAATCGGGACAACAACGGTCTCGTACCCCAGCCAGGATTTACATTGTGCCAACCAGGCGACCCGCCGTCGCTGTAGTTCTGCCCCTGTACAACCAAACCGCCGAACAAACTGCTCTAATTAGTTATGCACAAACAGCCGCGCCGCTAAACGCAACGCCTGCTTTCAACGAAATTCAGTGCATTGCTACGTGTTCGAACGATCCTCTTTTTCCAAGGTGCGTTTTTGCAAAATCCCCACCCCCCCCCCCCCCCCCTGCGCACATATGCCGCAGTCTGAGTGGTGCGAATGGCTTAGAGACTGGCTGAATGCTAATCCCAAGCGCACCTGCACAACCTCCGCCCCCCTCCCTCCCTCCCTCCATCCCAGAAAGGGAAATTGGCTCTAAATTCTTGGGTCAGGGTCAACCTGAAACATTGTTCATGAAATAATATCCGGTCAGTCGGAAAATGCAACCGTGCAACCGAGTGCCGGAGCACCTTTGAACAGCCCGGTCCGAACCGTACGTGGGAAACCAGCAGTGACTCTTCTCGGAGTGGATCAAAGTCGTGCAAACTAGAAGCAGATTGTCCGACGTGTGAGAAAAAATTTGTTGTTACATCTCCTCACGTGGCGCAAGAGGAGGTTTACCCATGAGACTCGGTATCGGGTATACTAATTGTTGAGGAGTCAGCGGACGAGGTATTTAGAGTTAGTTGCAAGTTAATACCGGAGGTGGAGGAAACCGACGATTAACCCTGAGAAAATAGCTTGTTCAGCCCTGACGTAGGACTGCGGGATGATTTGCCAGAATCGACACGAAGCGGCGGGGCCGAGTAACTTGTTTATCTCCTCTCGGCAATAAGCCGGAAGCTTCACAGAAAGGCGGTGCCGCCGTGGCAGGAATTGATTTTGGAATATGGCCAGTTGATTAACAATGGAGCGAAGGAATTATAATACGTCCGATCGGGAAGGCGCAGGGCGGGAAATGAGAGCACTTTATAGAAATTGCAGGGAGCATTATTCCCGGATTTGGCGGCTCCTCCTGCC
Source organism: Neodiprion lecontei (assembly GCF_021901455.1). Taxonomy (NCBI): domain Eukaryota; kingdom Metazoa; phylum Arthropoda; class Insecta; order Hymenoptera; family Diprionidae; genus Neodiprion; species Neodiprion lecontei. The sequence continues at coordinate 767,461 of NC_060265.1, forward strand.
ACGTGATGGGTATATGTATGGGTGTGTGTGTGTGTGTGTGTCTGCCTACGCTGCTGCAGAGAAACAGCGATTTCCGCCATCCTCGACAGTCGGGTGAGCTCAAAACTTTGCCCGGAGTTCACAGTTCATGCTCACACTAATGGAATGGTATTTACAAACGGGAACAAACACTCCTATCAATTACAAGACGATTCAACCCACTTCTCGCCGTTCTTCCTTAGCCCCGTGCCTCCACTCTCGCTCTATCGCATTCTATTCTCCCTCCAAATCTCTGCGCCCTGCGCCTCATCCATCGACGCGCTTCCGATCCTCCTCCCCCCTCGGAGCGAGTGAACTTTTGATTACCCGCATCCCCGTGTAATCCCCAAGTAGTGGATTCAGGTCCAGAAACGCTGGGCGTGGCGGCTCTGTAAATATTTGAATCTTGAAATTTCAGATCGACGGGAGGATAAAGGATCGCGAACTCTTAGCTCGGGGAATTCCTTCTCTCTGGTTGCTCCCTTATGCGTATGGGGAACCCGGCACCAGTTCACTCTGACTAATCGAGGAGAAGTACAGAGGTTCGGTTAATCCCGGACAGTTTATTGATCACCTCACAACAGTCCGGTATTCACACCCAGAAAGTTTCATTCTCTTATTTTGAAAGATCGACAAACCGAGTTTCGTTATTCCTGAACGGATTGTTAACATTACCATAAATTTTTCGTTAGCCAGAGAAATGATATTGTGTAAAACACAATTGCGAGTACCCAGCCGAAACTGTTATACATTATGATTCGCCCATTTGTCAAAGTCAACCGACGCGACGTTCGTGCAGTACCCCGAAGATACCTTGCAGCACGTCCCTTCAAAGCGTTCGAAATTCCAACAATACAGCATCGTTTTCCCGACCAACTTGTATGTGCCACTGAACAATTATTCATCTGACAAATCGCAGCCGCTCCAACTGCGACTAGAAGGTGTAAAAGCTCGTCCATGACTTTTAACCGTTTCAAATGAACTGTCAACGGTTAGCGTGAAACTTTTCGTTGAATGTAGTGTGATAGAATTTGCTCGACAAATTGAAACTAAGTAACTACTACACTCCTCACGGTGATGTTCAGCCTGAGGGTAGATATTCAAAACGGTTCCAAGAACTTTTTAAACTAATTCTAATCCGTAGGTTGTTTCCAACTTTTTCACCCTCCTTTCCATTTTTATTTTATTATTTATTTATTTATTTTTTTCCAGAAAATTGCACGAATTCCCGGTACGAGAGTAGAGCTTGCATCCACTCCCTCACTCAGATGGTTCTCCTCGAAAAGCAACGGCTGTGACGGGAGGAGCGCTGATGACGCGGCTGGAAATCAGTGTCAGAAAGAAGCTGTAAGTGGACATGGCGGGGAAAATTGACGGTTTTGATTGTCCGAGCCGCGAAATAACGACCCGATAACCGATCTGATCACGAATGAGAAATTAGGCTCGCTTAAAGACAAGCAAGAATGCCGATTTTAATTACTCCGGATAAAGTAGATCACTTGTCGCTGAAGTCAGTCTCACTTTCCATCTGGAAAAATCTCGACAAGGTTTTAAATAGTCCAACGAAGGCAGACAAGGACAAAGCCTTTTATTTTGCGACTCAAAAGAACACTTCACCGATTGACATTCAAAGATATTAAAGATGCCTCGCGACTGCGACGTTCGTATCCCGGCAGATCATCTGGGCCGCAACATCGGCGCTTGCAAGAACACCGATCGCTATTTCTACACGTCGACAACGTTCATCGAGGTCTTCACCTCCCTTGGAGACGTCAGGCAGCCGGCACCGATCGAGAAGGTTGAAGAGCTTTGAGAAAGCCCAGAATTATATCCTTCACCGACGTAAGCGACAGAAGGCGACTCCGATTCGACGATGGATCAAAAGACCGACAAACAAACTTTAATTTCTTCACGATCGGTGTGCGTGACCTTTCTGTGGCGACTCACCTTCATCGGCCACAGCCGAAAGGTTACCGGCTCTTTCTTCCCACGTAAATTAAATTCCCGACGACATCAAGTTCAGAGTGAAAGAAGATCAGACGAGTCGTAAAAACTGCCAAGCACAGGCGGCACTCGGCTTCGCTCCTTCATTGATCTATTGCGTTTTGTCCAGATGGTTTCTTCGACTCCCGAATCTTACCCTCTGTTCCCACTTCTTTTTTCTTGCGTCTAGAATCAGACCGATGACATTATTCCAAATATTAATCTTTGAAAAAAAAACTCGTCCATAGGATCGGGGCGAGGAATAAGTGAAAACGAAATACCGAGAGAACGGATGAACGATATCACAAGTTTCCGTAAGATGCTTAAAGCATTTCGTTTATGAACCGTAAGCATCTGGAAGATGTGAGTGTTATACTTTTTTTGCTCTCTTACGTGCTGGTTCAGGAGGAATAATTTTTTGAAAGATTTACCATCTACGATTGGTAGAAGGTAAGACATAAGTCACAACATAGCGTTGCGTCTTGTTTTCAGTTATTGACTTTAACGATCTGGCCAAACGCGAATGAGGCGTGCACTGTGTAAAAATTTAAACAATCGTCTGTACACGTTACCCTTCAGCGCTATAAACGTAATAAATTATATTTGCACTTTTATTCAATCACGACTGAATGTGTTTCAGTGAAAAAAGGTCGACCCACGGTTCGAATGAATCTCGACCGCATGCAAACCCGCAATTATTCGAATAAAAATGAGATGAAAAGTATTTGCTAAAAAAAAAAAAAATGAATAAACAATGGTAATACAAAAAAAGAAGAAAAACGTATTCCCATCGGACTCCAGCAGGGCCAAATTAAAAGCAAAGTAAATACTTGCATACATACATGTATACGGATCGTTCAACCGTGAGCATAATAATTATAAAAATATTCTCTACACCACGACGTAATAATTCTTTTCACTTGAGATCAATTTACCAACTTTCAGCATGAGAAAGAGAAGAAGAAAAAAAGTTTGAGTTTTTGTTGCGTAGTAAATGAAATTTTTCAATTATGTGGTCGGAGCGAAACTTGGAGAGAAGATGAACGCCGTACACGCAACTTTACAAATATTTTTATCACGACGCGTTCATACAACGTATTTTTACGTATAACGAGAATCACTCTTCCCCCGAGTTTCTTCGTCTCCTTCTTTCATATCTACATCGCTGCAAGTTTTATACGTTTGCTTAACTTACGTATGTGAGTGTCTGAGCCTCAAGCTCCTTACCCGTCGTTATGAACCTATTACGCGAGGATTTTTCCATACATCGAATACTTTCATGAATTCCTTTGTGGGAGCTCCAATAATGCCCGATGAAATATATCCTTGGAAAAACCCCTTATGGATCCTTTCATTCCATGCGATGCGATGTGAGAAGATGTATCGGAAAATGCGTGGTAACATCACACGTAGTTCGTAGTACGTGAGTCTTATGAATCATGGGGTGAGTGAAGATTTCGGAAAATTCAGCGAATTCAAAGCTATCGCAAAATTGATCAGTTTTTCAAATCCTTGAACAAAATTCACGTTACTTTCCAACCGGTGATAACCACCAGAGTCTACTCGTATCTCACTACTCTTTTCGTTGACTCGTGTGAGAGAAAGTTAATCTTTATCGTGGGATACGTGAACCATATGATGGAAGTATGTATAACACATGGATTATTTTTCAATTTTGAAAAGTGCCTGAATCCGACAATATGTAACAATTTGATGCTTTAATCTGAGATGTGATGTTTCATTACAGATGTGTCGTCTACCCTGATCAAGAGCATCGCTTTAGTGAAAGAAGATGAAGTTTGGTCACGTGATTGCGCAGCGTTAGAAAAGTCATAAATAATTTTTGTAATACGTACGTTAGTGACTTACAGTAAATGTAAGATTCGAAAAATATATTGAAGAATCAAAAGAGAAATTGCAATGAGACAATAGTTGAGTTCGAAATACGAGCAGTATGACTCACATATTTCTAAGATATCTCAAATTCGACGCATCGTTCTGAAAATCCATTCCGAGATTGTGTAATTGGATGTTATGAGAAACGCAGATCTGCAGAGCCTTGGATTGATTCAATGAAATTTCGACCATGTTTGAATAACCTTAAATTAACTTCATTTTTACCTTACATTGACGTAGTTTATCACGGAAATGTGATTGCCTCAAGCCAAGACTCGTTGCGCGACAACAGATTGTGGAAGGAAATCCAAACCAACATCATTAGGAATAACGAATAAAAAGTTCATGACAACAAAATCAGGTTTCTACCGGGAGAATGAAAAGACGGGAAAGGGGAATGACCAAGTCATAACTACGAAATTTTTGTTTCAGTTTAGTGACAGATTATTCGGTGTGTCTTGAATTTTTGAATCTAGCATAAGCAGTGTAGTGCCAGTGCGTCCTGCTTCAACAGAATGCCAAATGACATGGCATTGAAGAGCAAGTGAAGTCTTGAATAGAATAGTGCGGTACACGTTATTTTAGGGGATGTACGTAACATGTCGTGAGAGATAGTTATTTTTGTGGTTTGTGAGTATAGTTTAATTACTGGTCCGGACTAGTGAAGAATGAATTACAGCGGAATGCGATATGTATGATGATTTACGATGACTGTATCATGTAATCTTTGTTGAAATCAATGAATAAATTGCTTTTCCTGGATGACCGACGTGTTTTCTAGTTGACGAGTCCAACTTCAATATTAATAAGAAGTTTTGAAGTTTTTCATTTCTCTCCTGTTGATCCCACGCTCCTTTGGCTGCGTTTTCTGAGTTCCTAGGGGTCCAATTAGTCAGGAAAGGGTCATTTAAATCGAATCAGAGACCAAAAATTTTTTGGCCAAAAAAAAAGTGAGGCTAACCCCTTTGTGTTTTTGGCGAAAATTTTCGCGATTTTGGAAAGTGCTGGAGTCAATTAATTGTAGCACTAATCGGACGTTATATGACGAGGGAAATCGATAAGGCGCAGTCCCAATACGCTGCGATCAACGCATCTAAAGTTACAGCCGAAAAACAAGGACCTAAATTTTCGACATTTTTCAGCAGGTGCTTTTTCGCTCGCCATTTCTCTCCTGTTGGTCCTACGCTCTTTTTGCTGCGATTTCTGAGTTCCTGGGGGTCCAATTGGTCGGATGAGGGTCATTTAAATCAAATCCAAAACCAAAAGTTTTTCGCCCCAGAAAAAAGTAAGGCTAACCCCTTTCCATTTTTGGCGAAAATTTTCGCGATTTCAAACAGTGCTGGAATCAATTAGTTGTAGCACTGATCGTACGTAATTTTGCGAGAGAAATCGATTGGGCGCAGTCATAATACGCTGCGATCAACGCATCAAAAGTGACAGCCGATAAACCAGAACCTGAATTTTTGACATTTTTCAGCAGATGCATTTTCGCTCGCCATTTCTCTCCTGTTGGTCCTACGCTCTTTTTGCTGCGATTTCTGGGTTCCTGGGGGTCCAACTGGTCGGATAAGGGTCATTTGAATCGAATCCAAAACCAAAAGTTTTTTGCCCAAAAAAAACGTAAGGCTAACCCCTTTCCATTTTTGACGAAAAATTTCGCGATTTTGAAAAGTCCTGGAATCAATTACTTGTAGCACTGATCAGACGTAATTTTGCGAGAGAAATCGATTGGGCGCAGTCCCAATACGCTGCGATCAACGCATCAAAAGTTACAGCCGAAAGACCAGAACCTGAATTTTCGACATTTTTCAGCAGGTGCTTTTTCGCTCGCCATTTCTCTCCTGTTGGTCCTACGCTCTTTATGCTGCGATTTCTAAGTTCCTGGGGATCCAATTGGTCGGATGAGGGTCTTTTAAATCGAATCCAAAAACAAAGGTTTTTTGCTCAAAAAAAACGTAAGGCTAACCCCTTTCCATTTTTGGCGAAAAATTTCGCGATTTTGAAAAGTCCTGGAATCAATTAATTGTAGCACTAATCGGACGTAATTTTGCGAGAGAAATCGATTGGGCGCAGTCCCAATACGCTGCGATCAACGCATCAGAAGTTACAGCCGAAAAACCAGAACCTGAATTTTCGACATTTTTCAGCAGGTGCATTTTCGCTGGCCATTTCTCTCCTGTTGGTCCTACGCTATTTTCGCTGCGATTTCTGAGTTCCTGGGGGTCCAACTGGTCGGATAAGGGTCATTTAAATCGAATCTGAAACCAATAGTTTTTTGCCCAAAAAAAAAGTAAGGCTAACCCCTTTCCATTTTTGGCGAAAAATTTCGCGATTTTGGATAGTGCTGGAATCAATTAATTGTAGCACTAATCGGACGTAATTTTGCGAGAGAAATCGATTGGGCGCAGACCCAATACGCTACGATCAACGCATCAAAAGTTACAGCCGAAAAACCAGAACCTGAATTTTCGACATTTTTCAGCAGGTGCATATTCGCTCGCCATTTCTCTCCTGTTGGTCCTACGCTCTTTTTGCTGCGATTTCTGAGTTCCTGGGGGTCCAATTGGTCGGATAAGGGTCATTTAAATCGAATCCAAAACCAAAAGTTTTTTGCCCAAAAAAAACGTAAGGCTAACCCCTTTCCATTTTTGGCGAAAATTTTCGCGATTTTGGAAAGTGCTGGAATCAATTAATTGTAGCACTGATCGGACGTAATTTTGCGAGAGAAATCGATTGGGCGCAGTCCCAATACGCTGCGATCAACGCATCAAAAGTTACAGCCGAAAAACCAGAACCTGAATTTTCGACATTTTTCAGCAGGTGCTTTTTCGCTCGCCATTTCTCTCCTGTTGGTCCTACGCTCTTTGTGCTGCGATTTCGGAGTTCCTGGGGATCCAATTGGTCGGGTAAGGGTCTTTTAAATCGAATCTAAAACCAAAAGTTTTTTGCTCAAAAAAAACGTAAGGCTAACCCCTTTCCATTTTTGGCGAAAAATTTCGCGATTTTGAAAAGTCCTGGAATCAATTAATTGTAGCACTGATCGGACGTAATTTTGCGAGAGAAATCGATTGGGCGCAGTCCCAATACGCTGCGATCAACGCATCAAAAGTTACAGCCGAAAAACCAGAACATGAATTTTCGACATTTTTCAGCAGGTGCATTTTCGCTGGCCATTTCTCTCCTGTTGGTCCTACGCTATTTTCGCTGCGATTTCGGAGTTCCTGGGGATCCAATTGGTCGGATAAGGGTCTTTTAAATCGAATCTAAAACCAAAAGTTTTTTGCTCAAAAAAAACGTAAGGCTAACCCCTTTCCATTTTTGGCGAAAATTTTCGCGATTTTGGAAAGTGCTGGAATCAATTAATTGTAGCACTAATCGGACGTAATTTTGCGAGAGAAATCGATTGGGCGCAGACCCAATACGCTACGATCAACGCATCAAAAGTTACAGCCGAAAAACCAGAACCTGAATTTTCGACATTTTTCAGCAGGTGCTTTTTCGCTCGCCATTTCTCTCCTGTTGGTCCTACGCTATTTTCGCTGCGATTTCTGAGTTCCTGGGGGTTCAACTGGTCGGATAAGGGTCATTTAAATCGAATCTGAAACCAATAGTTTTTTGCCCAAAAAAAAAGTGAGGCTAACCCCTTTCCATTTTTGGCGAAAAATTTCGCGATTTTGGAAAGTGCTGGAATCAATTAATTGTAGCACTGATCGGACGTAATTTTGCGAGAGAAATCGATTGGGCGCAGACCCAATACGCTACGATCAACGCATCAAAAGTTACAGCCGAAAAACCAGAACCTGAATTTTCGACATTTTTCAGCAGGTGCATATTCGCTCGCCATTTCTCTCCTGTTGGTCCTACGCTCTTTTTGCGGCGATTTCTGGGTTCCTGGGGGTCCAATTGGTCGGATAAGGGTCATTTGAATCGAATCCAAAACCAAAAGTTTTTTGCTCAAAAAAAACGTAAGGCTAACCCCTTTCCATTTTTGGCGAAAAATTTCGCGATTTTGAAAAGTCCTGGAATCAATTAATTGTAGCACTGATCGGACGTAATTTTGCGAGAGAAATCGATTGGGCGCAGTCCCAATACGCTGCGATCAACGCATCAAAAGTTACAGCCGAAAAACCAGAACCTGAATTTTCGACATTTTTCAGCAGGTGCATTTTCGCTGGCCATTTCTCTCTTGTTGGTCCTACGCTATTTTCGCTGCGATTTCGGAGTTCCTGGGGATCCAATTGGTCGGATAAGGGTCTTTTAAATCGAATCTAAAACCAAAAGTTTTTTGCTCAAAAAAAACGTAAGGCTAACCCCTTTCCATTTTTGGCGAAAATTTTCGCGATTTTGGAAAGTGCTGGAATCAATTAATTGTAGCACTAATCGGACGTGATTTTGCGAGAGAAATCGATTGGGCGCAGTCCCAATACGCTGCGATCAACGCATCAAAAGTTACAGCCGAAAAACCAGAACCTGAATTTTCGACATTTTTCAGCAGGTGCATATTCGCTCGCCATTTCTCTCCTGTTGGTCCTACGCTCTTTGTGCTGCGATTTCGGAGTTCCTGGGGATCCAATTGGTCGGATAAGGGTCTTTTAAATCGAATCTGAAACCAAAAGTTTTTTGCTCAAAAAAAACGTAAGGCTAACCCCTTTCCATTTTTGGCGAAAAATTTCGCGATTTTGAAAAGTCCTGGAATCAATTAATTGTAGCACTGATCGGACGTGATTTTGCGAGAGAAATCGATTGGGCGCAGTCCCAATACGCTGCGATCAACGCATCAAAAGTTACAGCCGAAAAACCAGAACCTGAATTTTCGACATTTTTCAGCAGGTGCATATTCGCTCGCCATTTCTCTCCTGTTGGTCCTACGCTCTTTGTGCGGCGATTTCTGGGTTCCTGGGGGTCCAATTGGTCGGATAAGGGTCATTTGAATCGAATCCAAAACCAAAAGTTTTTTGCCCAAAAAAAACGTAAGGCTAACCCCTTTCCATTTTTGGCGAAAATTTTCGCGATTTTGGAAAGTGCTGGAATCAATTAATTGTAGCACTGATCGGACGTAACTTTGCGAGAGAAATCGATTGGGCGCAGTCGCAATACGCTGCGATCAACGCATCAAAAGTTACAGCCGAAAAACCAGAACCTGAATTTTCGACATTTTTCAGCAGGTGCTTTTTCGCTCGCCATTTCTCTCCTGTTGGTCCTACGCTCTTTTTGCTGCGATTTCTGAGTTCCTGGGGGTCCAATTGGTCGGATAAGGGTCATTTAAATCGAATCCAAAACCAAAATTTTTTTTGCCCAAAAAAAACGTAAGGCTAACCCCTTTCCATTTTTGGCGAAAAATTTCGCGATTTTGAAAAGTCCTGGAATCAATTAATTGTAGCACTGATCGGACGTAATTTTGCGAGAGAAATCGATTGGGCGCAGTCCCAATACGCTGCGATCAACGCATCAAAAGTTACAGCCGAAAAACCAGAACCTGAATTTTCGACATTTTTCAGCAGGTGCATTTTCGCTGGCCATTTCTCTCCTGTTGGTCCTACGCTATTTTCGCTGCGATTTCTGAGTGCCTGGGGGTTCAACTGGTCGGATAAGGGTCATTTAAATCGAATCTGAAACCAATAGTTTTTTGCCCAAAAAAAAAGTAAGGCTAACCCCTTTCCATTTTTGGCGAAAAATTTCGCGATTTTGGAAAGTGCTGGAATCAATTAATTGTAGCACTGATCGGACGTAATTTTGCGAGAGAAATCGATTGGGCGCAGACCCAATACGCTACGATCAACGCATCAAAAGTTACAGCCGAAAAACCAGAACCTGAATTTTCGACATTTTTCAGCAGGTGCATATTCGCTCGCCATTTCTCTCCTGTTGGTCCTACGCTCTTTTTGCGGCGATTTCTGGGTTCCTGGGGGTCCAATTGGTCGGATAAGGGTCATTTGAATCGAATCCAAAACCAAAAGTTTTTTGCCCAAAAAAAACGTAAGGCTAACCCCTTTCCATTTTTGGCGAAAATTTTCGCGATTTTGGAAAGTGCTGGAATCAATTAATTGTAGCACTGATCGGACGTAATTTTGCGAGAGAAATCGATTGGGCGCAGTCGCAATACGCTGCGATCAACGCATCAAGAGTTACAGCCGAAAAACCAGAACCTGAATTTTCGACATTTTTCAGCAGGTGCTTTTTCGCTCGCCATTTCTCTCCTGTTGGTCCTACGCTCTTTGTGCTGCGATTTCGGAGTTCCTGGGGATCCAATTGGTCGGATAAGGGTCTTTTAAATCGAATCTAAAACCAAAAGTTTTTCGCTCAAAAAAAACGTAAGGCTAACCCCTTTCCATTTTTGGAGAAAATTTTCGCGATTTTGGAAAGTACTGGAATCAATTAATTGTAGCACTAATCGGACGTAATTTTGCGAGAGAAATCGATTGGGCGCAGACCCAATACGCTACGATCAACGCATCAAAAGTTACAGCCGAAAAACCAGAACCTGAATTTTCGACATTTCTCAGCAGGTGCTTTTTCGCTCGCCATTTCTCTCCTGTTGGTCCTACGCTCTTTTTGCTGCGATTTCTGAGTTCCTGGGGGTCCAATTGGTCGGATAAGGGTCATTTAAATCGAATCCGAAACCAAAAGTTTTTTGCCCAAAAAAAACGGAAGGCTAACCCCTTTCCATTTTTGGCGAAAAATTTCGCGATTTTGAAAAGTCCTGGAATCAATTAATTGTAGCACTGATCGGACGTAATTTTGCGAGAGAAATCGATTGGGCGCAGTCCCAATACGCTGCGATCAACGCATCAATAGTTACAGCCGAAAAACCAGAACCTGAATTTTCGACATTTTTCAGCAGGTGCATTTTCGCTGGCCATTTCTCTCCTGTTGGTCCTACGCTATTTTCGCTGCGATTTCTGAGTTCCTGGGGGTCCAACTGGTCGGATAAGGGTCATTTAAATCAAATCTGAAACCAATAGTTTTTTGCCCAAAAAAAAAGTAAGGCTAACCCCTTTCCATTTTTGGCGAAAATTTTCGCGATTTTGGAAAGTGCTGGAATCAATTAATTGTAGCACTAATCGGACGTAATTTTGCGAGAGAAATCGATTGGGCGCAGACCCAATACGCTACGATCAACGCATTCAAAGTTACAGCCGAAAAACCAGAACCTGAATTTTCGACATTTCTCAGCAGGTGCTTTTTCGCTCGCCATTTCACTCCTGTTGGTCCTACGCTCTTTTTGCTGCGATTTCTGAGTTCCTGGGGGTCCAATTGGTCGGATAAGGGTCATTTAAATCGAATCCAAAACCAAAAGTTTTTTGCCCAAAAAAAACGTAAGGCTAACCCCTTTCCATTTTTGGCAAAAATTTTCGCGATTTTGGAAAGTGCTGGAATCAATTAATTGTAGCACTAATCGGACGTAATTTTGCGAGAGAAATCGATTGGGCGCGGACCCAATACGCTACGATCAACGCATCAAAAGTTACAGCCGAAAAACCAGAACCTGAATTTTCGACATTTCTCAGCAGGTGCTTTTTCGCTCGCCATTTCTCTCCTGTTGGTCCTACGCTCTTTTTGCTGCGATTTCTGAGTTCCTGGGGGTCCAATTGGTCGGATAAGGGTCATTTAAATCGAATCCAAAACCAAAAGTTTTTTGCCCAAGAAAAACGTAAGGCTAACCCCTTTCCATTTTTGGCGAAAAATTTCGCGATTTTGAAAAGTCCTGGAATCAATTGATTGTAGCACTGATCGGACGTAATTTTGCGAGAGAAATCGATTGGGCGCAGTCCCAATACGCTGCGATCAACGCATCAAAAGTTACAGCCGAAAAACCAGAACCTGAATTTTCGACATTTTTCAGCAGGTGCATTTTCGCTGGCCATTTCTCTCCTGTTGGTCCTACGCTATTTTCGCTGCGATTTCTGAGTTCCTGGGGGTCCAACTGGTCGGATAAGGGTCATTTAAATCGAATCTGAAACCAATAGTTTTTTGCCCAAAAAAAAAGTAAGGCTAACCCCTTTCCATTTTTGGCGAAAATTTTCGCGATTTCGAAAAGTGCTGGAATCAATTAATTGTAGCACTAATCCGACGTAATTTTGCAAGAGAAATCGATGAGGCGCAGACCCAATACGCTACGATCAACGCATCAAAAGTTACAGCCGAAAAACCAGAACCTGAATTTTCGACATTTTTCAGCAGGTGCATTTTCGCTGGCCATTTCTCTCCTGTTGGTCCTACGCTATTTTCGCTGCGATTTCTGAGTTCCTGGGGGTCCAACTGGTCGGATAAGGGTCATTTAAATCAAATCTGAAACCAATAGTTTTTTGCCCAAAAAAAAAGTAAGGCTAACCCCTTTCCATTTTTGGCGAAAATTTTCGCGATTTTGGAAAGTGCTGGAATCAATTAATTGTAGCACTAATTGGACGTAATTTTGCGAGAGAAATCGATTGGGCGCAGACCCAATACGCTACGATCAACGCATTCAAAGTTACAGCCGAAAAACCAGAACCTGAATTTTCGACATTTCTCAGCAGGTGCTTTTTCGCTCGCCATTTCTCTCCTGTTGGTCCTACGCTCTTTTTGCTGCGATTTCTGAGTTCCTGGGGGTCCAATTGGTCGGATAAGGGTCATTTAAATCGAATCCAAAACCAAAAGTTTTTTGCCCAAAAAAAACGTAAGGCTAACCCCTTTCCATTTTTGGCAAAAATTTTCGCGATTTTGGAAAGTGCTGGAATCAATTAATTGTAGCACTAATCGGACGTAATTTTGCGAGAGAAATCGATTGGGCGCGGACCCAATACGCTACGATCAACGCATCAAAAGTTACAGCCGAAAAACCAGAACCTGAATTTTCGACATTTCTCAGCAGGTGCTTTTTCGCTCGCCATTTCTCTCCTGTTGGTCCTACGCTCTTTTTGCTGCGATTTCTGAGTTCCTGGGGGTCCAATTGGTCGGATAAGGGTCATTTAAATCGAATACAAAACCAAAAGTTTTTTGCCCAAGAAAAACGTAAGGCTAACCCCTTTCCATTTTTGGCGAAAAATTTCGCGATTTTGAAAAGTCCTGGAATCAATTAATTGTAGCACTGATCGGACGTGATTTTGCGAGAGAAATCGATTGGGCGCAGTCCCAATACGCTGCGATCAACGCATCAAAAGTTACAGCCGAAAAACCAGAACCTGAATTTTCGACATTTTTCAGCAGGTGCATATTCGCTCGCCATTTCTCTCCTGTTGGTCCTACGCTCTTTGTGCGGCGATTTCTGGGTTCCTGGGGGTCCAATTAGTCGGATAAGGGTCATTTGAATCGAATCCAAAACCAAAAGTTTTTTGCCCAAAAAAAACGTAAGGCTAACCCCTTTCCATTTTTGGCGAAAATTTTCGCGATTTTGGAAAGTGCTGGAATCAATTAATTGTAGCACTGATCGGACGTAACTTTGCGAGAGAAATCGATTGGGCGCAGTCGCAATACGCTGCGATCAACGCATCAAAAGTTACAGCCGAAAAACCAGAACCTGAATTTTCGACATTTTTCAGCAGGTGCTTTTTCGCTCGCCATTTCTCTCCTGTTGGTCCTACGCTCTTTTTGCTGCGATTTCTGAGTTCCTGGGGGTCCAATTGGTCGGATAAGGGTCATTTAAATCGAATCCAAAACCAAAATTTTTTTTGCCCAAAAAAAACGTAAGGCTAACCCCTTTCCATTTTTGGCGAAAAATTTCGCGATTTTGAAAAGTCCTGGAATCAATTAATTGTAGCACTGATCGGACGTAATTTTGCGAGAGAAATCGATTGGGCGCAGTCCCAATACGCTGCGATCAACGCATCAAAAGTTACAGCCGAAAAACCAGAACCTGAATTTTCGACATTTTTCAGCAGGTGCATTTTCGCTGGCCATTTCTCTCCTGTTGGTCCTACGCTATTTTCGCTGCGATTTCTGAGTGCCTGGGGGTTCAACTGGTCGGATAAGGGTCATTTAAATCGAATCTGAAACCAATAGTTTTTTGCCCAAAAAAAAAGTAAGGCTAACCCCTTTCCATTTTTGGCGAAAAATTTCGCGATTTTGGAAAGTGCTGGAATCAATTAATTGTAGCACTGATCGGACGTAATTTTGCGAGAGAAATCGATTGGGCGCAGACCCAATACGCTACGATCAACGCATCAAAAGTTACAGCCGAAAAACCAGAACCTGAATTTTCGACATTTTTCAGCAGGTGCATATTCGCTCGCCATTTCTCTCCTGTTGGTCCTACGCTCTTTTTGCGGCGATTTCTGGGTTCCTGGGGGTCCAATTGGTCGGATAAGGGTCATTTGAATCGAATCCAAAACCATAAGTTTTTTGCCCAAAAAAAACGTAAGGCTAACCCCTTTCCATTTTTGGCGAAAATTTTCGCGATTTTGGAAAGTGCTGGAATCAATTAATTGTAGCACTGATCGGACGTAATTTTGCGAGAGAAATCGATTGGGCGCAGTCGCAATACGCTGCGATCAACGCATCAAGAGTTACAGCCGAAAAACCAGAACCTGAATTTTCGACATTTTTCAGCAGGTGCTTTTTCGCTCGCCATTTCTCTCCTGTTGGTCCTACGCTCTTTGTGCTGCGATTTCTGAGTTCCTGGGGGTCCAATTGGTCGGATAAGGGTCATTTAAATCGAATCCGAAACCAAAAGTTTTTTGCCCAAAAAAAACGGAAGGCTAACCCCTTTCCATTTTTGGCGAAAAATTTCGCGATTTTGAAAAGTCCTGGAATCAATTAATTGTAGCACTGATCGGACGTAATTTTGCGAGAGAAATCGATTGGGCGCAGTCCCAATACGCTGCGATCAACGCATCAATAGTTGCAGCCGAAAAACCAGAACCTGAATTTTCGACATTTTTCAGCAGGTGCATTTTCGCTGGCCATTTCTCTCCTGTTGGTCCTACGCTATTTTCGCTGCGATTTCTGAGTTCCTGGGGGTCCAACTGGTCGGATAAGGGTCATTTAAATCAAATCTGAAACCAATAGTTTTTTGCCCAAAAAAAAAGTAAGGCTAACCCCTTTCCATTTTTGGCGAAAATTTTCGCGATTTTGGAAAGTGCTGGAATCAATTAATTGTAGCACTAATCGGACGTAATTTTGCGAGAGAAATCGATTGGGCGCAGACCCAATACGCTACGATCAACGCATCAAAAGTTACAGCCGAAAAACCAGAACCTGAATTTTCGACATTTCGCAGCAGGTGCTTTTTCGCTCGCCATTTCTCTCCTGTTGGTCCTACGATCTTTGTGCTGCGATTTCGGAGTTCCTGGGGATCCAATTGGTCGAATAAGGGTCTTTTAGATCGAATCCGAAACCAAAAGTTTTATGCTCAAAAAAAACGTAAGGCTAACCCCTTTCCATTTTTGGCGGAAATTTTCGCGATTTTGGAAAGTGCTGGAATCAATTAATTGTAGCACTGATCGGACGTCATTTTGCGAGAGAAATCGATTGGGCGCAGTCCCAATACGCTGCGATCAACGCATCAAAAGTTACAGCCGAAAAACCAGAACCTGAATTTTCGACATTTTTCAACAGGTGCATATTCGCTCGCCATTTCTCTCCTGTTGGTCCTACGCTCTATTTGCTGCGATTTCTGAGTTCCTGGGGGTCCAATTGGTCGGATAAGGGTCATTCAAATCGAATCCAAAACCAAAAGTTTTTTGCCCAAAAAAAACGGAAGGCTAACCCCTTTCCATTTTTGGCGAAAAATTTCGCGATTTTGGAAAGTGCTGGAATCAATTAATTGTAGCACTAATCGGACGTAATTTTGCGAGAGAAATCGATTGGGCGCAGACCCAATACGCTACGATCAACGCATCAAAAGTTACAGCCGAAAAACCAGAACCTGAATTTTCGACATTTTTCAGCAGGTGCTTTTTCGCTCGCCATTTCTCTTCTGTTGGTCCTACGCTCTTTGTGCTGCGATTTCGGCGTTCCTGGGGATCCAATTGGTCGGATAAGGGTCTTTTAAATCGAATCCAAAACCAAAAGTTTTTTGCTCAAAAAAAACGTAAGGCTAACCCCTTTCCATTTTTGGCGAAAAATTTCGCGATTTTGAAAAGTCCTGGAATCAATTGATTGTAGCACTAATCGGACGTAATTTTGCAAGAGAAATCGATTGGGCGCAGACCCAATACGCTACGATCAACGCATCAAAAGTTACGGCCGAAAAACCAGAACCTGAATTTTCGACATTTTTCAGCAGGTGCATTTTCGCTCGCCATTTCTCTCCTGTTAGTCCTACGCTCTTTTTGCTGCGATTTCTGATTTCCTGGGGGTCCAGTTGGTCGGATAAGGGTCATTTAAATAGAATCCGAAACCAAAAGTTTTTTGCCCAAAAAAAACGTAAGGCTGACCCCTTTCCATTTTTGGCGAAAAATTTCGCGATTTTGAAAAGTCCTGGAATCAATTAATTGTAGCACTGATCGGACGTAATTTTGCGAGAGAAATCGATAGGGCGCAGTCCCAATACGCTGCGATCAACGCATCAAAAGTTACAGCCGAAAAACCAGAACCTGAATTTTCGACATTTCTCAGCAGGTGCTTTTTCGCTCGCCATTTCTCTCCTGTTGGTCCTACGCTCTTTTTGCTGCAATTTCTGAGTTCCTGGGGGTCCAATTGGTCGGATGAGGGTCATTTGAATCGAATCCAAAACCAAAAGTTTTTTGCCCAAAAAAAACGTAAGGCTAACCCCTTTCCATTTTTGGCAAAAAATTTCGCGATTTTGTAAAGTCCTGGAATCAATTAATTGTAGCACTGATCGGACGTAATTTTGCGAGAGAAATCGATTGGGCGCAGTCCCAATACGCTGCGATCAACGCATCAAAAGTTACAGCCGAAAAACCAGAACCTGAATTTTCGACATTTTTCAGCAGGTGCATTTTCGCTGGCCATTTCTCTCCTGTTGGTCCTACGCTCTTGGTGCTGCGATTTCGGAGTTCCTGGGGATCCAATTGGTCGGATAAGGGTCTTTTAAATCGAATCTAAAACCAAAAGTTTTTCGCTCAAAAAAAACGTAAGGCTAACCCCTTTCCATTTTTGGAGAAAATTTTCGCGATTTTGAAAAGTCCTGGAATCAATTAATTGTAGCACTGATCGGACGTAATTTTGCGAGAGAAATCGATAGGGCGCAGTCCCAATACGCTGCGATCAACGCATCAAAAGTTACAGCCGAAAAACCAGAACCTGAATTTTCGACATTTCTCAGCAGGTGCTTTTTCGCTCGCCATTTCTCTCCTGTTGGTCCTACGCTCTTTTTGCTGCGATTTCTGAGTTCCTGGGGGTCCAATTGGTCGGATAAGGGTCATTTAAATCGAATCCAAAACCAAAAGTTTTTTGCCCAAAAAAAACGTAAGGCTAACCCCTTTCCATTTTTGGCGAAAAATTTCGCGATTTTGAAAAGTCCTGGAATCAATTAATTGTAGCACTGATCGGACGTAATTTTGCGAGAGAAATCGATTGGGCGCAGTCCCAATACGCTGCGATCAACGCATCAAAAGTTACAGCCGAAAAACCAGAACCTGAATTTTCGACATTTTTCAACAGGTGCATATTCGCTCGCCATTTCTCTCCTGTTGGTCCCACGCTCTTTTTGCTGCGATTTCTGAGTTCCTGGGGGTCCAATTGGTCGGATGAGGGTCATTTAAATCGAATCCAAAACCGAAAGTTTTTTGCCCAAAAAAAACGTAAGGCTAACCCCTTTCCATTTTTGGCGAAAATTTTCGCGATTTTGGGAAGTGCTGGAATCAATTAATTGTAGCACTGATCGGACGTAATTTTGCGAGAGAAATCGATTGGGCGCAGTCGCAATACGCTGCGATCAACGCATCAAAAGTTACAGCCGAAAAACCAGAACCTGAATTTTCGACATTTTTCAGCAGGTGCATTTTCGCTGGCCATTTCTCTCCTGTTGGTCCTACGCTATCTTCGCTGCGGTTTCTGAGTTCCTGGGGGTCCAACTGGTCGGATAAGGGTCATTCAAATCAAATCTGAAACCAATAGTTTTTTGCCCAAAAAAAAAGTAAGGCTAACCCCTTTCCATTTTTTGCGAAAAATTTCGCGATTTTGGAAAGTGCTGGAATCAATTAATTGTAGCACTAATCGGACGTAATTTTGCGAGAGAAATCGATTGGGCGCAGACCCAATACGCTACGATCAACGCATCAAAAGTTACAGCCGAAAAACCAGAACCTGAATTTTCGACATTTCGCAGCAGGTGCTTTTTCGCTCGCCATTTCTCTCCTGTTGGTCCTACGATCTTTGTGCTGCGATTTCGGAGTTCCTGGGGATCCAATTGGTCGAATAAGGGTCTTTTAGATCGAATCCGAAACCAAAAGTTTTATGCTCAAAAAAAACGTAAGGCTAACCCCTTTCCATTTTTGGCGGAAATTTTCGCGATTTTGGAAAGTGCTGGAATCAATTAATTGTAGCACTGATCGGACGTCATTTTGCGAGAGAAATCGATTGGGCGCAGTCCCAATACGCTGCGATCAACGCATCAAAAGTTACAGCCGAAAAACCAGAACCTGAATTTTCGACATTTTTCAACAGGTGCATATTCGCTCGCCATTTCTCTCCTGTTGGTCCTACGCTCTATTTGCTGCGATTTCTGAGTTCCTGGGGGTCCAATTGGTCGGATAAGGGTCATTCAAATCGAATCCAAAACCAAAAGTTTTTTGCCCAAAAAAAACGGAAGGCTAACCCCTTTCCATTTTTGGCGAAAAATTTCGCGATTTTGGAAAGTGCTGGAATCAATTAATTGTAGCACTAATCGGACGTAATTTTGCGAGAGAAATCGATTGGGCGCAGACCCAATACGCTACGATCAACGCATCAAAAGTTACAGCCGAAAAACCAGAACCTGAATTTTCGACATTTCTCAGCAGGTGCTTTTTCGCTCGCCATTTCTCTCCTGTTGGTCCTACGCTCTTTGTGCTGCGATTTCGGAGTTCCTGGGGATCCAATTGGTCGGATAAGGGTCTTTTAGATCGAATCCAAAACCAAAAGTTTTATGCTCAAAAAAACGTAAGGCTAACCCCTTTCCATTTTTGGCGAAAATTTTCGCGATTTTGGAAAGTGCTGGAATCAATTAATTGTAGCACTGATCAGACGTAATTTTGCGAGAGAAATCGATTGGGCGCAGTCCCAATACGCTGCGATCAACGCATCAAAAGTTACAGCCGAAAAACCAGAACCTGAATTTTCGACATTCCTCAGCAGGTGCTTTTTCGCTCGCCATTTCTCTCCTGTTGGTCCTACGCTCTTTTTGCTGCGATTTCTGAGTTCCTGGGGGTCCAATTGGTCGGATGAGGGTCATTCGAATCGAATCCAAAACCAAAAGTTTTTTGCCCAAAAAAAACGTAAGGCTAACCCCTTTCCATTTTTGGCGAAAAATTTCGCGATTTTGAAAAGTCCTGGAATCAATTAATTGTAGCACTGATCGGACGTAATTTTGCGAGAGAAATCGATTGGGCGCAGTCCCAATACGCTGCGATCAACGCATCAAAAGTTACAGCCGAAAAACCAGAACCTGAATTTTCGACATTTTTCAGCAGGTGCATTTTCGCTGGCCATTTCTCTCCTGTTGGTCCTACGCTTTTTTTGCTGCAATTTCTGAGTTCCTGGGGGTCCAATTGGTCGGATGAGGGTCATTTGAATCGAATCCAAAACCAAAAGTTTTTTGCCCAAAAAAAACGTAAGGCTAACCCCTTTCCATTTTTGGCGAAAAATTTCGCGATTTTGAAAAGTCCTGGAATCAATTATTTGTAGCACTGATCGGACGTAATTTTGCGAGAGAAATCGATTGGGCGCAGTCCCAATACGCTGCGATCAACGCATCAAAAGTTACAGCCGGAAAACCAGAACCTGAATTCTCGACATTTTTCAGCAGGTGCATTTTCGCTCGCCATTTCTCTCCTGTTAGTCCTACGCTCTTTTTGCTGCGATTTCTGAGTTCGTGGGGGTCCAATTGGTCGGATAGGGGTCATTTAAATAGAATCCGAAATCAAAAGTTTTTTGCCCAAAAAAAACGTAAGGCTAACCCCTTTCCATTTTTGGCGAAAAATTTCGCGATTTTGGAAAGTCCTGGAATCAATTAATTGGAGCACTGATCGGACGTAATTTTGCGAGAGAAATCGATTGGGCGCAGTCCCAATACGCTGCGATCAACGCATCAAAAGTTACAGCCGAAAAACCAGAACCTGAATTTTCGACATTTTTCAGCAGGTGCTTTTTCGCTCGCCATTTCTCTTCTGTTGGTCCTACGCTCTTTGTGCTGCGATTTCGGCGTTCCTGGGGATCCAATTGGTCGGATAAGGGTCTTTTAAATCGAATCCAAAACCAAAAGTTTTTTGCTCAAAAAAAACGTAAGGCTAACCCCTTTCCATTTTTGGAGAAAATTTTCGCGATTTTGAAAAGTCCTGGAATCAATTAATTGTAGCACTGATCGGACGTAATTTTGCGAGAGAAATCGATTGGGCGCAGTCCCAATACGCTGCGATTAACGCATCAAAAGTTACAGCCGAAAAACCAGAACCTGAATTTTCGACATTTTTCAGCAGGTGCATATTCGCTCGCCATTTCTCTCCTGTTGGTCCTACGCTATTTTCGCTGCGATTTCTGAGTTCCTGGGGGTCCAACTGGTCGGATAAGGGTCATTTAAATCGGATCTGAAACCAATAGTTTTTTGCCCAAAAAAAAAGTAAGGCTAACCCCTTTCCATTTTTGGCGAAAATTTTCGCGATTTTGGAAAGTGCTGGAATCAATTAATTGTAGCACTGATCAGACGTAATTTTGCGAGAGAAATCGATTGGGCGCAGTCCCAATACGCTGCGATCAACGCATCAAAAGTTACAGCCGAAAAACCAGAACCTGAATTTTCGACATTCCTCAGCAGGTGCTTTTTCGCTCGCCATTTCTCTCCTGTTGGTCCTACGCTCTTTTTGCTGCGATTTCTGAGTTCCTGGGGGTCCAATTGGTCGGATGAGGGTCATTCGAATCGAATCCAAAACCAAAAGTTTTTTGCCCGAAAAAAACGTAAGGCTAACCCCTTTCCATTTTTAGCGAAAATTTTCGCGATTTTGGAAAGTGCTGGAATCAATTAATTGTAGCACTGATCGGACGTAATTTTGCGAGAGGAATCGATTGGGCGCAGTCCCAATACGCTGCGATCAACGCATCAAAAGTTACAGCCGAAAAACCAGAACCTGAATTTTCGACATTCCTCAGCAGGTGCTTTTTCGCTCGCCATTCCTCTCCTGTTGGTCCTACGCTCTTTTTGCTGCGATTTCTGAGTTCCTGGGGGTCCAATTGGTCGGATAAGGGTCATTTAAATCGAATCCAAAACCAAAAGTTTTTTGCCCAAAAAAAACGTAAGGCTAACCCCTTTCCATTTTTGGCGAAAAATTTCGCGATTTTGAAAAGTCCTGGAATCAATTAATTGTAGCACTGATCGGACGTAATTTTGCGAGAGAAATCGATTGGGCGCAGTCCCAATACGCTGCGATCAACGCATCAAAAGTTACAGCCGAAAAACCAGAACCTGAATTCTCGACATTTTTCAGCAGGTGCATTTTCGCTGGCCATTTCTCTCCTGTTGGTCCTACGCTTTTTTTGCTGCAATTTCTGAGTTCCTGGGGGTCCAATTGGTCGGATGAGGGTCATTTGAATCGAATCCAAAACCAAAAGTTTTTTGCCCAAAAAAAACGTAAGGCTAACCCCTTTCCATTTTTGGCGAAAAATTCCGCGATTTTGAAAAGTCCTGGAATCAATTATTTGTAGCACTGATCGGACGTAATTTTGCGAGAGAAATCGATTGGGCGCAGTCCCAATACGCTGCGATCAACGCATCAAAAGTTACAGCCGGAAAACCAGAACCTGAATTCTCGACATTTTTCAGCAGGTGCATTTTCGCTCGCCATTTCTCTCCTGTTAGTCCTACGCTCTTTTTGCTGCGATTTCTGAGTTCGTGGGGGTCCAATTGGTCGGATAGGGGTCATTTAAATAGAATCCGAAATCAAAAGTTTTTTGCCCAAAAAAAACGTAAGGCTAACCCCTTTCCATTTTTGGCGAAAAATTTCGCGATTTTGGAAAGTCCTGGAATCAATTAATTGTAGCACTGATCGGACGTAATTTTGCGAGAAAAATCGATTGGGCGCAGTCCCAATACGCTGCGATCAACGCATCAAAAGTTACAGCCGAAAAACCAGAACCTGAATTTTCGACATTTTTCAGCAGGTGCTTTTTCGCTCGCCATTTCTCTTCTGTTGGTCCTACGCTCTTTGTGCTGCGATTTCGGCGTTCCTGGGGATCCAATTGGTCGGATAAGGGTCTTTTAAATCGAATCCAAAACCAAAAGTTTTTTGCTCAAAAAAAACGTAAGGCTAACCCCTTTCCATTTTTGGCGAAAAATTTCGCGATTTTGAAAAGTCCTGGAATCAATTGATTGTAGCACTAATCGGACGTAATTTTGCAAGAGAAATCGATTGGGCGCAGACCCAATACGCTACGATCAACGCATCAAAAGTTACGGCCGAAAAACCAGAACCTGAATTTTCGACATTTTTCAGCAGGTGCATTTTCGCTCGCCATTTCTCTCCTGTTAGTCCTACGCTCTTTTTGCTGCGATTTCTGAGTTCCTGGGGGTCCAGTTGGTCGGATAAGGGTCATTTAAATAGAATCCGAAACCAAAAGTTTTTTGCCCAAAAAAAACGTAAGGCTGACCCCTTTCCATTTTTGGCGAAAAATTTCGCGATTTTGAAAAGTCCTGGAATCAATTAATTGTAGCACTGATCGGACGTAATTTTGCGAGAGAAATCGATAGGGCGCAGTCCCAATACGCTGCGATCAACGCATCAAAAGTTACAGCCGAAAAACCAGAACCTGAATTTTCGACATTTCTCAGCAGGTGCTTTTTCGCTCGCCATTTCTCTCCTGTTGGTCCTACGCTCTTTTTGCTGCAATTTCTGAGTTCCTGGGGGTCCAATTGGTCGGATGAGGGTCATTTGAATCGAATCCAAAACCAAAAGTTTTTTGCCCAAAAAAAACGTAAGGCTAACCCCTTTCCATTTTTGGCAAAAAATTTCGCGATTTTGTAAAGTCCTGGAATCAATTAATTGTAGCACTGATCGGACGTAATTTTGCGAGAGAAATCGATTGGGCGCAGTCCCAATACGCTGCGATCAACGCATCAAAAGTTACAGCCGAAAAACCAGAACCTGAATTTTCGACATTTTTCAGCAGGTGCATTTTCGCTGGCCATTTCTCTCCTGTTGGTCCTACGCTCTTGGTGCTGCGATTTCGGAGTTCCTGGGGATCCAATTGGTCGGATAAGGGTCTTTTAAATCGAATCTAAAACCAAAAGTTTTTCGCTCAAAAAAAACGTAAGGCTAACCCCTTTCCATTTTTGGAGAAAATTTTCGCGATTTTGAAAAGTCCTGGAATCAATTAATTGTAGCACTGATCGGACGTAATTTTGCGAGAGAAATCGATAGGGCGCAGTCCCAATACGCTGCGATCAACGCATCAAAAGTTACAGCCGAAAAACCAGAACCTGAATTTTCGACATTTCTCAGCAGGTGCTTTTTCGCTCGCCATTTCTCTCCTGTTGGTCCTACGCTCTTTTTGCTGCGATTTCTGAGTTCCTGGGGGTCCAATTGGTCGGATAAGGGTCATTTAAATCGAATCCAAAACCAAAAGTTTTTTGCCCAAAAAAAACGTAAGGCCAACCCCTTTCCATTTTTGGCGAAAAATTTCGCGATTTTGAAAAGTCCTGGAATCAATTAATTGTAGCACTGATCGGACGTAATTTTGCGAGAGAAATCGATTGGGCGCAGTCCCAATACGCTGCGATCAACGCATCAAAAGTTACAGCCGAAAAACCAGAACCTGAATTTTCGACATTTTTCAGCAGGTGCATATTCGCTCGCCATTTCTCTCCTGTTGGTCCTACGCTATTTTCGCTACGATTTCTGAGTTCCTGGGGGTCCAACTGGTCGGATAAGGGTCATTTAAATCGGATCTGAAACCAATAGTTTTTTGCCCAAAAAAAAAGTAAGGCTAACCCCTTTCCATTTTTGGCGAAAAATTTCGCGATTTTGGATAGTGCTGGAATCAATTAATTGTAGCACTAATCGGACGTAATTTTGCGAGAGAAATCGATTGAGCGCAGACCCAATACGCTACGACCAACGCATCAAAAGTTACAGCCGAAAAACCAGAACCTGAATTTTCGACATTTTTCAACAGGTGCATATTCGCTCGCCATTTCTCTCCTGTTGGTCCCACGCTCTTTTTGCTGCGATTTCTGAGTTCCTGGGGGTCCAATTGGTCGGATAAGGGTCATTTAAATCGAATCCAAAACCGAAAGTTTTTTGCCCAAAAAAAACGTAAGGCTAACCCCTTTCCATTTTTGGCGAAAATTTTCGCGATTTTGGAAAGTGCTGGAATCAATTAATTGTAGCACTGATCGGACGTAATTTTGCGAGAGGAATCGATTGGGCGCAGTCCCAATACGCTGCGATCAACGCATCAAAAGTTACAGCCGAAAAACCAGAACCTGAATTTTCGACATTTCTCAGCAGGTGCTTTTTCGCTCGCCATTCCTCTCCTGTTGGTCCTACGCTCTTTTTGCTGCGATTTCTGAGTTCCTGGGGGTCCAATTGGTCGGATAAGGGTCATTTAAATCGAATCCAAAACCAAAAGTTTTTTGCCCAAAAAAAACGTAAGGCTAACCCCTTTCCATTTTTGGCGAAAAATTTCGCGATTTTGAAAAGTCCTGGAATCAATTAATTGTAGCACTGATCGGACGTAATTTTGCGAGAGAAATCGATTGGGCGCAGTCACAATACGCTGCGATCAACGCATCAAAAGTTACAGCCGAAAAACCAGAACCTGAATTTTCGACATTTTTCAGCAGGTGCATTTTCGCTGGCCATTTCTCTCCTGTTGGTCCTACGCTTTTTTTGCTGCAATTTCTGAGTTCCTGGGGGTCCAATTGGTCGGATGAGGGTCATTTGAATCGAATCCAAAACCAAAAGTTTTTTGCCCAAAAAAAACGTAAGGCTAACCCCTTTCCATTTTTGGCGAAAAATTTCGCGATTTTGAAAAGTCCTGGAATCAATTAATTGTAGCACTGATCGGACGTAATTTTGCGAGAGAAATCGATTGGGCGCAGTCCCAATACGCTGCGATCAACGCATCAAAAGTTACAGCCGGAAAACCAGAACCTGAATTCTCGACATTTTTCAGCAGGTGCATTTTCGCTCGCCATTTCTCTCCTGTTAGTCCTACGCTCTTTTTGCTGCGATTTCTGAGTTCGTGGGGGTCCAATTGGTCGGATAGGGGTCATTTAAATAGAATCCGAAATCAAAAGTTTTTTGCCCAAAAAAAACGTAAGGCTAACCCCTTTCCATTTTTGGCGAAAAATTTCGTGATTTTGGAAAGTCCTGGAATCAATTAATTGTAGCACTGATCGGACGTAATTTTGCGAGAGAAATCGATTGGGCGCAGTCCCAATACGCTGCGATCAACGCATTAAAAGTTACAGCCGAAAAACCAGAACCTGAATTTTCGACATTTTTCAGCAGGTGCTTTTTCGCTCGCCATTTCTCTTCTGTTGGTCCTACGCTCTTTGTGCTGCGATTTCGGCGTTCCTGGGGATCCAATTGGTCGGATAAGGGTCTTTTAAATCGAATCCAAAACCAAAAGTTTTTTGCTCAAAAAAAACGTAAGGCTAACCCCTTTCCATTTTTGGCGAAAAATTTCGCGATTTTGAAAAGTCCTGGAATCAATTAATTGTAGCACTGATCGGACGTAATTTTGCGAGAGAAATCGATTGGGCGCAGTCCCAATACGCTGCGATCAACGCATCAAAAGTTACAGCCGGAAAACCAGAACCTGAATTCTCGACATTTTTCAGCAGGTGCATTTTCGCTCGCCATTTCTCTCCTGTTAGTCCTACGCTCTTTTTGCTGCGATTTCTGAGTTCGTGGGGGTCCAATTGGTCGGATAGGGGTCATTTAAATAGAATCCGAAATCAAAAGTTTTTTGCCCAAAAAAAACGTAAGGCTAACCCCTTTCCATTTTTGGCGAAAAATTTCGCGATTTTGGAAAGTCCTGGAATCAATTAATTGTAGCACTGATCGGACGTAATTTTGCGAGAGAAATCGATTGGGCGCAGTCCCAATACGCTGCGATCAACGCATTAAAAGTTACAGCCGAAAAACCAGAACCTGAATTTTCGACATTTTTCAGCAGGTGCTTTTTCGCTCGCCATTTCTCTTCTGTTGGTCCTACGCTCTTTGTGCTGCGATTTCGGCGTTCCTGGGGATCCAATTGGTCGGATAAGGGTCTTTTAAATCGAATCCAAAACCAAAAGTTTTTTGCTCAAAAAAAACGTAAGGCTAACCCCTTTCCATTTTTGGCGAAAAATTTCGCGATTTTGAAAAGTCCTGGAATCAATTGATTGTAGCACTAATCGGACGTAATTTTGCAAGAGAAATCGATTGGGCGCAGACCCAATACGCTACGATCAACGCATCAAAAGTTACGGCCGAAAAACCAGAACCTGAATTTTCGACATTTTTCAGCAGGTGCATTTTCGCTCGCCATTTCTCTCCTGTTAGTCCTACGCTCTTTTTGCTGCGATTTCTGAGTTCCTGGGGGTCCAGTTGGTCGGATAAGGGTCATTTAAATAGAATCCGAAACCAAAAGTTTTTTGCCCAAAAAAAACGTAAGGCTGACCCCTTTCCATTTTTGGCGAAAAATTTCGCGATTTTGAAAAGTCCTGGAATCAATTAATTGTAGCACTGATCGGACGTAATTTTGCGAGAGAAATCGATAGGGCGCAGTCCCAATACGCTGCGATCAACGCATCAAAAGTTACAGCCGAAAAACCAGAACCTGAATTTTCGACATTTCTCAGCAGGTGCTTTTTCGCTCGCCATTCCTCTCCTGTTGGTCCTACGCTCTTTTTGCTGCGATTTCTGAGTTCCTGGGGGTCCAATTGGTCGGATAAGGGTCATTTAAATCGAATCCAAAACCAAAAGTTTTTTGCCCAAAAAAAACGTAAGGCTAACCCCTTTCCATTTTTGGCGAAAAATTTCGCGATTTTGAAAAGTCCTGGAATCAATTAATTGTAGCACTGATCGGACGTAATTGTGCGAGAGAAATCGATTGGGCGCAGTCCCAATACGCTGCGATCAACGCATCAAAAGTTACAGCCGAAAAACCAGAACCTGAATTTTCGACATTTTTCAGCAGGTGCATTTTCGCTGGCCATTTCTCTCCTGTTGGTCCTACGCTTTTTTTGCTGCAATTTCTGAGTTCCTGGGGGTCCAATTGGTCGGATGAGGGTCATTTGAATCGAATCCAAAACCAAAAGTTTTTTGCCCAAAAAAAACGTAAGGCTAACCCCTTTCCATTTTTGGCGAAAAATTTCGCGATTTTGAAAAGTCCTGGAATCAATTAATTGTAGCACTGATCGGACGTAATTTTGCGAGAGAAATCGATTGGGCGCAGTCCCAATACGCTGCGATCAACGCATCAAAAGTTACAGCCGGAAAACCAGAACCTGAATTCTCGACATTTTTCAGCAGGTGCATTTTCGCTCGCCATTTCTCTCCTGTTAGTCCTACGCTCTTTTTGCTGCGATTTCTGAGTTCGTGGGGGTCCAATTGGTCGGATAGGGGTCATTTAAATAGAATCCGAAATCAAAAGTTTTTTGCCCAAAAAAAACGTAAGGCTAACCCCTTTCCATTTTTGGCGAAAAATTTAGCGATTTTGGAAAGTCCTGGAATCAATTAATTGTAGCACTGATCGGACGTAATTTTGCGAGAGAAATCGATTGGGCGCAGTCCCAATACGCTGCGATCAACGCATTAAAAGTTACAGCCGAAAAACCAGAACCTGAATTTTCGACATTTTTCAGCAGGTGCTTTTTCGCTCGCCATTTCTCTTCTGTTGGTCCTACGCTCTTTGTGCTGCGATTTCGGCGTTCCTGGGGATCCAATTGGTCGGATAAGGGTCTTTTAAATCGAATCCAAAACCAAAAGTTTTTTGCTCAAAAAAAACGTAAGGCTAACCCCTTTCCATTTTTGGCGAAAAATTTCGCGATTTTGAAAAGTCCTGGAATCAATTGATTGTAGCACTAATCGGACGTAATTTTGCAAGAGAAATCGATTGGGCGCAGACCCAATACGCTACGATCAACGCATCAAAAGTTACGGCCGAAAAACCAGAACCTGAATTTTCGACATTTTTCAGCAGGTGCATTTTCGCTCGCCATTTCTCTCCTGTTAGTCCTACGCTCTTTTTGCTGCGATTTCTGAGTTCCTGGGGGTCCAGTTGGTCGGATAAGGGTCATTTAAATAGAATCCGAAACCAAAAGTTTTTTGCCCAAAAAAAACGTAAGGCTGACCCCTTTCCATTTTTGGCGAAAAATTTCGCGATTTTGAAAAGTCCTGGAATCAATTAATTGTAGCACTGATCGGACGTAATTTTGCGAGAGAAATCGATAGGGCGCAGTCCCAATACGCTGCGATCAACGCATCAAAAGTTACAGCCGAAAAACCAGAACCTGAATTTTCGACATTTCTCAGCAGGTGCTTTTTCGCTCGCCATTCCTCTCCTGTTGGTCCTACGCTCTTTTTGCTGCGATTTCTGAGTTCCTGGGGGTCCAATTGGTCGGATAAGGGTCATTTAAATCGAATCCAAAACCAAAAGTTTTTTGCCCAAAAAAAACGTAAGGCTAACCCCTTTCCATTTTTGGCGGAAAATTTCGCGATTTTGAAAAGTCCTGGAATCAATTAATTGTAGCACTGATCGGACGTAATTTTGCGAGAGAAATCGATTGGGCGCAGTCCCAATACGCTGCGATCAACGCATCAAAAGTTACAGCCGAAAAACCAGAACCTGAATTTTCGACATTTTTCAGCAGGTGCATTTCCGCTGGCCATTTCTCTCCTGTTGGTCCTACGCTTTTTTTGCTGCAATTTCTGAGTTCCTGGGGGTCCAATTGGTCGGATGAGGGTCATTTGAATCGAATCCAAAACCAAAAGTTTTTTGCCCAAAAAAAACGTAAGGCTAACCCCTTTCCATTTTTGGCGAAAAATTTCGCGATTTTGAAAAGTCCTGGAATCAATTAATTGTAGCACTGATCGGACGTAATTTTGCGAGAGAAATCGATTGGGCGCAGTCCCAATACGCTGCGATCAACGCATCAAAAGTTACAGCCGGAAAACCAGAACCTGAATTCTCGACATTTTTCAGCAGGTGCATTTTCGCTCGCCATTTCTCTCCTGTTAGTCCTACGCTCTTTTTGCTGCGATTTCTGAGTTCGTGGGGGTCCAATTGGTCGGATAGGGGTCATTTAAATAGAATCCGAAATCAAAAGTTTTTTGCCCAAAAAAAACGTAAGGCTAACCCCTTTCCATTTTTGGCGAAAAATTTCGCGATTTTGGAAAGTCCTGGAATCAATTAATTGTAGCACTGATCGGACGTAATTTTGCGAGAGAAATCGATTGGGCGCAGTCCCAATACGCTGCGATCAACGCATTAAAAGTTACAGCCGAAAAACCAGAACCTGAATTTTCGACATTTTTCAGCAGGTGCTTTTTCGCTCGCCATTTCTCTTCTGTTGGTCCTACGCTCTTTGTGCTGCGATTTCGGCGTTCCTGGGGATCCAATTGGTCGGATAAGGGTCTTTTAAATCGAATCCAAAACCAAAAGTTTTTTGCTCAAAAAAAAAGTAAGGCTAACCCCTTTTCATTTTTGGCGAAAAATTTCGCGATTTTGGAAAGTGCTGGAATCAAATAATTGTAGCACTAATCGGACGTAATTTTGCGAGAGAAATCGATTGGGCGCAGACCCAATACGCTACGATCAACGCATCAAAAGTTACAGCCGAAAAACCAGAACCTGAATTTTCGACATTTCGCAGCAGGTGCTTTTTCGCTCGCCATTTCTCTCCTGTTGGTCCTACGCTCTTTGTGCTGCGATTTCGGAGTTCCTGGGGATCCAATTGGTCGGATAAGGGTCTTTTAGATCGAATCCAAAACCAAAAGTTTTATGCTCAAAAAAAACGTAAGGCTAACCCCTTTCCATTTTTGGCGGAAAATTTCGCGATTTTGAAAAGTCCTGGAATCAATTAATTGTAGCACTGATCGGACGTAATTTTGCGAGAGAAATCGATTGGGCGCAGTCCCAATACGCTGCGATCAACGCATCAAAAGTTACAGCCGAAAAACCAGAACCTGAATTTTCGACATTTTTCAGCAGGTGCATATTCGCTCGCCATTTCTCTCCTGTTGGTCCTACGCTATTTTCGCTACGATTTCTGAGTTCCTGGGGGTCCAACTGGTCGGATAAGGGTCATTTAAATCGGATCTGAAACCAATAGTTTTTTGCCCAAAAAAAAAGTAAGGCTAACCCCTTTCCATTTTTGGCGAAAAATTTCGCGATTTTGGATAGTGCTGGAATCAATTAATTGTAGCACTAATCGGACGTAATTTTGCGAGAGAAATCGATTGAGCGCAGACCCAATACGCTACGATCAACGCATCAAAAGTTACAGCCGAAAAACCAGAACCTGAATTTTCGACATTTTTCAACAGGTGCATATTCGCTCGCCATTTCTCTCCTGTTGGTCCCACGCTCTTTTTGCTGCGATTTCTGAGTTCCTGGGGGTCCAATTGGTCGGATAAGGGTCATTTAAATCGAATCCAAAACCGAAAGTTTTTTGCCCAAAAAAAACGTAAGGCTAACCCCTTTCCATTTTTGGCGAAAATTTTCGCGATTTTGGAAAGTGCTGGAATCAATTAATTGTAGCACTGATCGGACGTAATTTTGCGAGAGAAATCGATTGGGCGCAGTCGCAATACGCTGCGATCAACGCATCAAAAGTTACAGCCGAAAAACCAGAACCTGAATTTTCGACATTCCTCAGCAGGTGCTTTTTCGCTCGCCATTTCTCTCCTGTTGGTCCTACGCTTTTTTTGCTGCAATTTCTGAGTTCCTGGGGGTCCAATTGGTCGGATGAGGGTCATTTGAATCGAATCCAAAACCAAAAGTTTTTTGCCCAAAAAAAACGTAAGGCTAACCCCTTTCCATTTTTGGCGAAAAATTTCGCGATTTTGAAAAGTCCTGGAATCAATTAATTGTAGCACTGATCGGACGTAATTTTGCGAGAGAAATCGATTGGGCGCAGTCCCAATACGCTGCGATCAACGCATCAAAAGTTACAGCCGGAAAACCAGAACCTGAATTCTCGACATTTTTCAGCAGGTGCATTTTCGCTCGCCATTTCTCTCCTGTTAGTCCTACGCTCTTTTTGCTGCGATTTCTGAGTTCGTGGGGGTCCAATTGGTCGGATAGGGGTCATTTAAATAGAATCCGAAATCAAAAGTTTTTTGCCCAAAAAAAACGTAAGGCTAACCCCTTTCCATTTTTGGCGAAAAATTTCGCGATTTTGGAAAGTCCTGGAATCAATTAATTGTAGCACTGATCGGACGTAATTTTGCGAGAGAAATCGATTGGGCGCAGTCCCAATACGCTGCGATCAACGCATTAAAAGTTACAGCCGAAAAACCAGAACCTGAATTTTCGACATTTTTCAGCAGGTGCTTTTTCGCTCGCCATTTCTCTTCTGTTGGTCCTACGCTCTTTGTGCTGCGATTTCGGCGTTCCTGGGGATCCAATTGGTCGGATAAGGGTCTTTTAAATCGAATCCAAAACCAAAAGTTTTTTGCTCAAAAAAAACGTAAGGCTAACCCCTTTCCATTTTTGGCGAAAAATTTCGCGATTTTGAAAAGTCCTGGAATCAATTGATTGTAGCACTAATCGGACGTAATTTTGCAAGAGAAATCGATTGGGCGCAGACCCAATACGCTACGATCAACGCATCAAAAGTTACGGCCGAAAAACCAGAACCTGAATCTTCGACATTTTTCAGCAGGTGCATTTTCGCTCGCCATTTCTCTCCTGTTAGTCCTACGCTCTTTTTGCTGCGATTTCTGAGTTCCTGGGGGTCCAGTTGGTCGGATAAGGGTCATTTAAATAGAATCCGAAACCAAAAGTTTTTTGCCAAAAAAAAACGTAAGGCTGACCCCTTTCCATTTTTGGCGAAAAATTTCGCGATTTTGAAAAGTCCTGGAATCAATTAATTGTAGCACTGATCGGACGTAATTTTGCGAGAGAAATCGATAGGGCGCAGTCCCAATACGCTGCGATCAACGCATCAAAAGTTACAGCCGAAAAACCAGAACCTGAATTTTCGACATTTCTCAGCAGGTGCTTTTTCGCTCGCCATTTCTCTCCTGTTGGTCCTACGCTCTTTTTGCTGCAATTTCTGAGTTCCTGGGGGTCCAATTGGTCGGATGAGGGTCATTTGAATCGAATCCAAAACCAAAAGTTTTTTGCCCAAAAAAAACGTAAGGCTAACCCCTTTCCATTTTTGGCGAAAAATTTCGCGATTTTGAAAAGTCCTGGAATCAATTAATTGTAGCACTGATCGGACGTAATTTTGCGAGAGAAATCGATTGGGCGCAGTCCCAATACGCTGCGATCAACGCATCAAAAGTTACAGCCGGAAAACCAGAACCTGAATTCTCGACATTTTTCAGCAGGTGCATTTTCGCTCGCCATTTCTCTCCTGTTAGTCCTACGCTCTTTTTGCTGCGATTTCTGAGTTCGTGGGGGTCCAATTGGTCGGATAGGGGTCATTTAAATAGAATCCGAAATCAAAAGTTTTTTGCCCAAAAAAAACGTAAGGCTAACCCCTTTCCATTTTTGGCGAAAAATTTCGCGATTTTGGAAAGTCCTGGAATCAATTAATTGTAGCACTGATCGGACGTAATTTTGCGAGAGAAATCGATTGGGCGCAGTCCCAATACGCTGCGATCAACGCATTAAAAGTTACAGCCGAAAAACCAGAACCTGAATTTTCGACATTTTTCAGCAGGTGCTTTTTCGCTCGCCATTTCTCTTCTGTTGGTCCTACGCTCTTTGTGCTGCGATTTCGGCGTTCCTGGGGATCCAATTGGTCGGATAAGGGTCTTTTAAATCGAATCCAAAACCAAAAGTTTTTTGCTCAAAAAAAACGTAAGGCTAACCCCTTTCCATTTTTGGCGAAAAATTTCGCGATTTTGAAAAGTCCTGGAATCAATTGATTGTAGCACTAATCGGACGTAATTTTGCGAGAGAAATCGATAGGGCGCAGTCCCAATACGCTGCGATCAACGCATCAAAAGTTACAGCCGAAAAACCAGAACCTGAATTTTCGACATTTCTCAGCAGGTGCTTTTTCGCTCGCCATTTCTCTCCTGTTGGTCCTACGCTCTTTTTGCTGCAATTTCTGAGTTCCTGGGGGTCCAATTGGTCGGATGAGGGTCATTTGAATCGAATCCAAAACCAAAAGTTTTTTGCCCAAAAAAAACGTAAGGCTAACCCCTTTCCATTTTTGGCGAAAAATTTCGCGATTTTGAAAAGTCCTGGAATCAATTAATTGTAGCACTGATCGGACGTAATTTTGCGAGAGAAATCGATTGGGCGCAGTCCCAATACGCTGCGATCAACGCATCAAAAGTTACAGCCGAAAAACCAGAACCTGAATTTTCGACATTTTTCAGCAGGTGCATTTTCGCTGGCCATTTCTCTCCTGTTGGTCCTACGCTCTTTGTGCTGCGATTTCGGAGTTCCTGGGGATCCAATTGGTCGGATAAGGGTCTTTTAAATCGAATCTAAAACCAAAAGTTTTTCGCTCAAAAAAAACGTAAGGCTAACCCCTTTCCATTTTTGGAGAAAATTTTCGCGATTTTGAAAAGTCCTGGAATCAATTAATTGTAGCACTGATCGGACGTAATTTTGCGAGAGAAATCGATAGGGCGCAGTCCCAATACGCTGCGATCAACGCATCAAAAGTTACAGCCGAAAAACCAGAACCTGAATTTTCGACATTTCTCAGCAGGTGCTTTTTCGCTCGCCATTTCTCTCCTGTTGGTCCTACGCTCTTTTTGCTGCGATTTCTGAGTTCCTGGGGGTCCAATTGGTCGGATAAGGGTCATTTAAATCGAATCCAAAACCAAAAGTTTTTTGCCCAAAAAAAACGTAAGGCTAACCCCTTTCCATTTTTGGCGAAAAATTTCGCGATTTTGAAAAGTCCTGGAATCAATTAATTGTAGCACTGATCGGACGTAATTTTGCGAGAGAAATCGATTGGGCGCAGTCCCAATACGCTGCGATCAACGCATCAAAAGTTACAGCCGAAAAACCAGAACCTGAATTTTCGACATTTTTCAGCAGGTGCATTTTCGCTGGCCATTTCTCTCCTGTTGGTCCCACGCTCTTTTTGCTGCGATTTCTGAGTTTCTGGGGGTCCAATTGGTCAGATAAGGGTCATTTAAATCGCATCCAAAACCAAAAGTTTTTTGCCCAAAAAAAACGTAAGGCTAACCCCTTTCCATTTTTGGCGAAAAATTTCGCGATTTTGAAAAGTGCTGGAATCAAATAATTGTAGCACTACTCGGACGTAATTTTGCGAGAGAAATCGATTGGGCGCAGTCCCAATACGCTGCGATCAACGCATCAAAAGTTACAGCCGAAAAACCAGAACCTGAATTTTCGACATTTTTCAGCAGGTGCTTTTTCCCTCGCCATTTCTCGCCTGTTGGTCCTACGCTCTTTTCGCTGCGATTTCTGAGTTCCTAGGGGTCCAATTGGTCGGATGAGGGTCATTTGAAATGAATCTAGAACCAAAAGTTTTTTGCCCAAAAGAAAAGTAAGGCTAACCTCTTTCCATTTTTGGCGAAAATTCTCGCGATTTTGGAAAGTGCTGGATTCAATTAATTGTAGCACTGATCGGACGTAATTTTGCGAGGGAAATCGATTGGGCACAGTCCCAATACGCTGCAATCAACGCATCAAAAGTTACGGCCGAAAAACCAGATCCTGAATTTACGACATTTTTCAGCAGGTGCTTTTTCCCTCGCCATTTCTCTCCTGTTGGTCCTACGCTCTTTTCGCTACGATTTCTGAGTCCCTGAGGGTTCAATTGGTCAGAGAAGAGTCATTTAAATCGAATCTAAGACCAAAAGTTTTTTGCCCAAAAAAAAAGTAAGGCTAACCCTTTCCATTTTTGGCGAAAATTCTCGCGATTTTGAAAAGTGCTGGAATAAATTCTTTCTTGCACTACTCCGACGTAATTTTGCGAGAGAAATCGATTGGGCGCTGTCCCAATACGCTGCGATCAACGCATCTAAAGTTGCAGCCAAAAAACGAGAACCTGTGTTTTCGACATTTTTCTGCAGAACCTCGATTTGATTCGGGACGTTTAATTTCCTCAAGCCAGCCACAAAGTACAAACAAACTTCGTGCCCTTTTGGAATTCGGCGGAATCCTGCGCATTCGAACAGGAGGAAAACTGGGCTGGCTACAGGCTATACGGATAGATAGTTGAGCCGCCCCCAACTGCAGACTGGCTATTTATCTCTCGGCAAAGTTTCATCGTCTGAACCGGTAGAGAGAAAGGACTCTCGGCTTACACGTTCTACCTACCGTACGTACCTACCGGCGACTGCGATCATATCCGTTCACGTGAAAGGCAGCAAACCGGGGGCATAAACGCACGCGATTGAAAATCCAGCCCTACCCCCACCCTTCCCCCTTTTACCTTTTCACCCCATAGTCGTATAACCGTGCTACTTGTGGGCGGAGATGAAGCTGCAGGGAATGCCGGTGGTGCCTGTGCGCGTCATAAGGGTGGTCGTTACGGCAACCGCCTTCCCCAATTCCATCAGGCTTTTCGGGCGCCGCACAATCGCCGCCACCTCACAGTTTATGGTTAGAATTACACGGTTTACAAACCGCTCAGACTTGTGGCGCGGTCTCCGTGCCAAATTTTTATCGCTATTTACGAGGCCTCGTTCGACCAGAAACAATGGAAATGTCCCCACGCACCCCACCGGCACCATTAAACGCTCACCCTGCACCTTACGGACAGATCTATGACCCGGAAGTAATATGCGCCTATCACGGACCACAGCTTTTGCCTACAGCAAGCCGTTTTTTGTTCATCTTTTCCGAGGGACCGTGACGCAAGAAAAAAGATTATTTCTCTCCTGAAGAATCTGATCGCTCTCGTGTTTCCGCTACTTGGGACATTTTTTTTTTTTGTTTCTCTTGATCAACTCTTGCGTGCATCGAATTGTGGATTCGAAAAAATATGGACTTGGATGTCATATTCCATTTAACACTTTTTATTTCTCATGATATATATAATATGTTTTTTAATTCCTGTCTTATTCATCAATTTTCTCGATTTTTCTCCTTACAAAATAGACCTTAAAGATATTCGCATTAGTGACTCTAACAAGTCAAATATTCACATTTCGCTGAGTGTGTATACTATATTGAACAGTTTGTATTGTACACGGTAGCACCGCGTTCTTTCATACACGCATATACATCTATTTATACATTTTATTAGATAATATACAATTGTTTGGCATTTGCGTAGAAAAATCGTCATACATTATTTTTGGAACAACATGCAACTTCGCAACTTCATTTTCGAAAAATATGTTTGTCGATATCAGTTAATCGATTTATTAGTTTTCAAAAATAACAGATAACTGTTTTCAGCTTAATTTAATACTGTTTTTGGCGCCACACGCCATATATATATATAATATATACATATATATATATATATATATATATATATATGTATATATATACATACATTTTTATACGAAATGAGCATTTAATTCACGAATGGCACACCAATCTTTTCACACAGGATTTTCACATTACATAATGCGTATATCGTGTCATAAAGTTAATCAGTCGATCCACCGAGTTCAATACGCGATTCGGAATCGACGGAGGGATTTTTGTCAGTTCTGGTTCTTCATCATCTTGAGAGGATCCCGATTGTACCGGGCGAAAACTTCTTTCTTGAACCCATCGAAGAGCTTCCGGTTCATGCTGTTCTGTTTCTCACGCCACGCTGGTCGTCCCTTTTTGGTCTGAAGGCCCCAATGTCCGGTGAAAATGGGCGTCAGCACAAGGAACTCGTGGCCAGCAACGAACATCTCGTAAACCTGAATCAACAACGGAAGAAATTCAACTCTGATGTAAATGTGTTCAACAGAAGGGAAGAAGGGCAGGTGCAGCACGATACTCGTACGTTGTTTCAATTCTCCCCAATTTAATTATCACGACTCCCAAGTTCCGTTTGATATTTCGCTCAGCTAACGCGCGGTTCTCGCGCTGCGACGGGTGACATAATTTCAGCAATTTCCGCCCCAGCTAACGCGCAAACAGACGTGCAGACAGCCGACACCTTAGTCTCGTTGTTCTGTCCCGGGAACGACGTCGCAATAATAATGTACCGGCGCCCATACGCCGTCCTGGGTCGTGTTGCAAGTCGACACGTGACACCCCCTTCAGCCACCGACTTGACGAGTCGCGACGACGTCTCATGATCGTTTGGCATCGCGATGTCAGGTTCGCAACCCGGGCTAGAGGAATGAACAAACGGATCAAAGAAAGAGTTTCCAAGATTGTTGCAGGTGACGCCTTTCGACTGGTTCGGTCTTCAGGCAAAAGCTTTTGTGCCAAATTACATTCGCAGCGTGAAAAAATTCTCGCCTTATTGGTAACGTCGCTGATGGAAGAAGCAATACCGAAAAAAACCGATAGCCTCCTTTTCTGAGGCACTATATAATCAAAATGTAATTGGTTTTCCTGGATAGAAAATTCCTTGAAGTAGAACTGGTTGCGAGCTCTCCGAAAACTCCTTTACGTAGGTAGAGTAGGTATCGAGACAGAGGCGGTACCGTGTACGAGACAGCCGACCTAATGGACACGCCACGGTTCAAGGTCGATGGTCTAGACACCGGATATATTTAATTCAGTTTGACAAAGAAATGCGAGGTTGTATGCGGGGGCGCGTTCCGTTGGCACAAGGACGTTCGAGGAATGAAAAATTTAAAATGTAACGTGTGCCACGTGTCGTGAAGTACGTATAAGAGAGAAGCCGCGGTGCGCATACCACGGGTACAATGCCGGTGTACACTGGCTTGTGGCAGGGCGTGGGTGCAAATGAAATTGGCGGCTGTCAAGTGTACGGAGAAAGGGTGGAGGCGCCGAGCTCACCCGCCCGACGCTGCAGGTAACAGGACGAGGAAGAGGAGGTGTACGCTTGGGAAATGTGTTCGGGTTAATTTCACGCTCTGGCATCACCCGCAGCGGTGACCATTGCTGGGTACCGGGTGCAACGTCGCTGCAGTTTCGCACCTGCGTGCGTTGTTTATACCCCGTTTCTGCGCCGTTATTAAATTTCATGAGGTTTCAAGTGGAGGTAGCGAGTCTCGATCCGTCCTTCCTTTTCGATACTTTTCCAACTCTGCCCTCCGCACGAACCAGTGCTCTGCGATTAATCGGTCAATCGGCAGCTTCGATATCCGTTTTTCCCACTAATCGATCGATCGTCGTTCCGTTTTTCTCTTGTCTCGTAATAACGGTGTAGGTCAATCGGTACATGACTCGCAACTCATTTACCATGTTGGAACTGTGCTCGTCTCTGACCGACGTAGACAGATGCTGTATGTATGAGTGATGACTCAGATTCGACTCAGATTCAATTAATCGAAAAAAACGAAGCTGCCGAATAATCGGTTAATCGCACAACACCAGCACAAACTGATACCGTGCGGTAAAACACCGTTCAAAACCATTCGTGACTGAATTGAGTGTACCACTGTTGAAAATTATCGAACCGTAGTTGCTGGTAGTAGTCGAATATTGTTTATGGACGATGGAGCACTGGGCTTTTATTCTAGCAGGTGTTTCAGTGTTTCATTAGTCACTATTGATGACACTGTTACCAGCAACAACGGTCCATCGAAGAACAGTGTTAGACAATGAACAGCATTAACGATTCAAGGCTGGAGCTGTCAGTATTGACAAATGACACTTCCATCGAAAGCAATCATCGCTCTGTGGAACGCAAGGCTTTGGTCCCTTCGTAGGCGCCGTTCAACCCCTTAAACTTACCTTTCAACCCAAAGGTAACCAGCGAAGTTTGAACGGTGATCTACCGTGGGAGAAAGTAGTAAAAAACGCGGAGATGATCTGGCGGATAAAGCAGAAAAGAGTCACGGTTCCTCTTGCACGTATGAAAGTGAGATTGAATAAAAAGAGCACCGCTAACTTCCCTCTTATCAGCCGGTGAGTTTTATTCGAGGGGATCGCATGTAAATAAGGCAAGGAGACACGACGGGGCTACCGAAGGTGAATCTGATAATTGAGTTTTATGCGATCACACGCCGGTCTAAATCCTACTGAATAAGGGGCGTCCTCCCTTATACGCCCACTTATCGTACGACCTCTAACAGTGGCCCTCCGCTTCCTTTTCCGTTCACATCCACATTTGCATCCGCTCACCACACGACTCCCGATGCTGCAGTTTCCCGGTTTTCGACCGCACCTAGTCGAATCACTGATCTCTACCGCAGGCGTTTTACAGTGCAAAATCAACTCTCCGTCTTCCTCGAATACTCGAGAGACCGAGGGTACACTTTGCGATATTTTCAGACGGATCATGAACTCGGCGTGCAATTTTTCTACAGTGTTGAACGAGATTCTCAACCGCTTTCGACACCGAGTGATCCTACAGGTGGTGCGTTCGAAAAACCGACTATTCTGTGACCAATACCCGTAGAGCTAAAGTAAACGTTGAGCAAAGCATCCAGTGCAGCAGTACTCAATCAGTCTAGCATTTATCGTCCGCTTCGAAGCTCACGGAGCTGTACCTCAATTTTCAATTTGCCCGACCGATTTTATTTTTTGCTTATCAGTTTTTTATCGAGGGTTTTCCGTCTTCGACTCAATTGCTTGTACAAAGGTGTGGTCAGTCGAATCAATTTGAACAAATGTCGGGTTGTAATTTATCTACCGTCTGATAAAAGCATGTTTGCAAAATCTGTGTTGCGTAATCTGATTAATTAACAGTTACACCAAGTACCTTAATATCAAACATCCAAACTATTACCACAAATTTAATTAGGCGTGGGAAGAGAATGAAAGCGGTACAGAAAATATTTCTGTCAGAACACAACCCGACAATTAAACTATATTGATACACCCCGAACAATCTGGACCAAGAGCTGATTGAGATAATTGTAAAATAAATCCACGTACCAGCTGACCTTGGTAAGTTCCGGAACTTGGTTATTAACCGTGAAAGTAAAACGTCGGGATCGCACCACGATTAACCGCGAGGACCTTGAATTAACGAGAATTGAACATGCTTTGCTTAAGCGCTTGAAAAGAATATTTCGCTAATCTGCCATTACCCGCAAGGCGTTGAAAACCATATTTTTCCCCCTCTATTTTCATGCCGTGGAACGCGAGAAAGCTCACCACGCAATTTGAAGTAATAATATTCTTGCTGTATATTTTGAGCGTAAGATATTCCCTGCTTTCCACATTTTACGCGCGAGGTTCGAGGTTCACCATTACTCTACTTTCATCTCACCCCTAGGAAAAGCGCAAATCTATGTACCTACCTACAACGCTGGCCTAT
The DNA here is from genome assembly GCF_021901455.1 of Neodiprion lecontei. NCBI lineage: Eukaryota > Metazoa > Arthropoda > Insecta > Hymenoptera > Diprionidae > Neodiprion > Neodiprion lecontei. The sequence goes on from NC_060265.1 coordinate 807,935, forward strand.
GTAGCGTTGAGGGGTTGAAGAACGTGTATCGGGTCTGCCTTGCGACACGGAATCGTAAACACACGGGTCAAATGTATGCAGCTACCTATGTACGTACATACCAGGCGAAATAAGGCTGGAAGAGAATATTCATTCTCATTCCGTCGCCCGGAATTCAGACTGCTGTGCTGTGTTCGCGAATGTAGGTCTATTTTTCGTGCACCAACCGGTGTTACATTACCTTAAAGCCAGCTTCGTACTAGCACGTACTACACGTACTGTCTCACCCATTTGCATCTTGGATATTTTCCCCTCGAAACATTCGCACCCTTTTCCTTTTACTGTTTTCAGAAACGAACATAAAAAGCTTGAGGATTGAGAATTTACCGATTGTTCAGGGAGTTTGGTTTGGATTAGAAATTTCTTCTTGCCCGCCAACACCGTTTTTAGACAGGTAGTTTAATTTGGATGTATTTTACGGCTTTATAAAGGTGAAGTCATTAGTCACATAAGATAAAAAAATCTGGGTAAGTATAAGGAAACGCGGCTTGGCAGGGAACACCGATGTACCGAGCATGAATCGGTAAGAAGAGTTTCGAATTTCTGGTTCACCGCGATTGATTCGGTCTTCGAGACTTTGAAAAAAGTTTCGTAACGGGACCGCGAGAAAGTTCAAAGACCCGTGTCAGCGCCTCGAAAGTAGAATGCACGTCGCATATAATAGTGCCAGAATGTAGTATAAACCGAACATCCACGGATACCCGACTCGGCATTATCGACACGTATATCAAGCGGGTGCCTAGAAATTGAATAATGCTTGCCAAGAGGACTCAACGAGTTCCTGTCATACGTTAACGCTGTGATGTGGAATTCAATCAGCGATGAACCGCAACCAGATCCCCAACTCCGCGAAGGGAATTCCGCTGCACTCGCGTCATCGGGACCACCGCCTGTCGCCGAACATTGTAACGACAGAGATTCCCTCTATAGTTTGACGTCCCAACGGTTTAGCCGATCGCATTCATGCACTCGTCGTGTTACAGAATTCCCGTGTCAACGTATCACGATGAGCACCGTGCCGAGTGTCGTTGAATAGAATTGGTGCGTAAATAATTTTTTACGAGATCGAAAAGGAAAGAAAGAGAGGTAAAATATTCACTCACCTGGGTATTTCTCGTGTAACCATATCCCATGAAACGTTCATCGTGTTCCGGCGCGGTGTCACGAGCGACGTAAAACGGCTCGTAAAAAAATTCGAAATTATTCACTTCGTGACTCACGTAAACCTTGCCGGACCTTACGACGTCAACGTTGCCTCCGTAGCCTGGCAACACGTCCAAGCTCCATCTGAAACGCGACAAGAACTTTGCTAAGCACCTATCTTCGCCTTTGGCTTCAGCCCTTCCTCTCACCTGGTAAAGTTGGTGGCGTACTGGTTGTGAATGAAGACCTTCTGGTGAAAGGGTCTGGCCAGTCCCTTGTTGGCGATTCTGACGAGCTCGGTCTTGTTTTGAGGAAACCGAACCCTGGTGTCGATTTCGTAGGTGGGAATTACGTAGGCGCACTTCTCGCACTGCGAGGACTTGAGAAACTCGTCGAGGAGGTTGGCCTGGTTCGGACTTGGGATGATGTCGACGTCCGTAAGGAACACGTACTCGGTCTGACAGTTCTTCCTCGCCAGATTACGCAGGTGGTTCTGCGGGTAGACGTTACGATTCTTCCACGTTGCCAACTCCTTCGAGACGCCCACGAGGAAGGTGTTCAATGTTGCCTCCGGCTTGAGACAGTCCTCGTCGCCGGTGAGCTCGATCACTTGGGGCTGGTCGAAGACCGGTCTGTCCTTTGGTATCGCCACCGAGAATGTCACGCGTTCGCGGATCGGCGCGTAACACTTCCTGAGGTAGGCCAGGTACCGCTGAAACACGAAAAAACTCTCGTCTCCGGGGGTGAAAACCGCCACCGAAATCGGTCCCGTCCATTGATGGGCGACCTGAACCAGCGAGTAGAGCTTCTCCACCGAGCTCTGCGTTGCTATCGATACTGAGTAGCTCGACGATAGCGCCGGAAACTCGGAGCCGATCACCACCGAGTCGAACATTTTGTACAACCGCCTTGCGTCCCATCGCCCAACTCGCACGTCCATCCGCAGGATGCTCGACTCCGAGGGCTGCTGATAGTCTCGTGGATCGCAAGATTGCGCCGGAGCCGGTGTCCGGACGGCCGGAGGTTTTTCTGTCAGGACACTAGGTTCTCCCGCATCGTCTGCCGGGGCTACGTAACTCGGCCCGCAGTCCTCCGACTGAAGGAGCAGCATGGTGAAGAGCATGTTCGAGAAGGTGATTATTATGACGGTAACCAAGCTGAGATTCCATGGCCGACATCCCAACTGCAATTTTAATCGGCCTGGGTCGGTATTCAAAATCTTTAATTTATATTTGTTAGAACGAAATAAATACTATGCTCCTAAGAATATTCCTGATTTTACAAACAATATTGAACAATTTATGTTTTTCTCGCATGTCAAATGTAATTCTAAGGTGTCCGCAATGTCTTTCTCTCTCTCTCTCTCTCTTCCCCTCTCTCTAACTGTCATCACTCTCGCGAAGCTTTTCCCATGAATAAGCCATTTTGGGTGGGTAATTACCTCGTCGAAAACTTCTTGCGTGAGTTGCGGAACAAAAATCTGGCTCGGAACTTTGCCAAAGTAAATCGAAAGAGGGCTTCTTCCTTCGCTGTAAATACACGTCGAGGGTAAAATTAAGGTGTTGCGTCCACAGGGGGTGAAAGTAATCGTTTGCGAATTTGCAGTAGCTGCAAAGCATTGGGAGAGGAAAATGGTCCGATATCGAAAAGCGAAATTCGGACGAAGCAATCGTTATGCAGGATTGTTAGGGCGGGTATATCAAAGATGACGCATCGGACCTCGCGATTTCTCCCAGGCCGTTCTTATCCGTTGACTTCTCCCCGGCCCTCCGAGATTTCGTAACGGGATATCAGGCTATTAATTACACGTGCAGAGCCACAGGAAGGATAGTTTATGGTCGACAGTGGCAATAGGATCGGATTACGCATCCTCTCGTAGGTACCTACTAACGACCCAATCCCCATCAGCCTTGGTCGAGATGCTTTATTGCCCGGCTGCGCCGCGGGTGTATCGCGTTCCATTATAAAAATTAAATATTCCCAGGTCTCGTGGAGGCGGAATCTTTTCATTGCTGGTGAAAATGAGCTAGAAAACGCCGTGAAAAGGTCAGAAAAATTCTTCAGTTCGTTATTTTTAATTTCTCATAAATTCGCTGCCCCTCTTCGCATATCCGCGGCAATGAAGAAAACGAGAGAAGAAAGATTCGGGGTTGACTATGCGAAATACCCTTCAGCCACTCAAAATCCCTCCGTCGGATCCCTGAATCTTTGGCCACGAGATGCTACTTTAGGAGTAAGTTGTTGCATTAATCGATTCAACGGCAACGGGACAAGTGGCCGATGGGGAAGAAGAAAGGCCTTAAGCAAATTCGGCGGCCTTACCGCCCCAGTCGTGCAGCACTGATTTACTTCGAAACTATGCGATACTCACTCCCGGTACTTCGAAGTTCCGCCTTCTATGGGACGACGGCTTATGCGCTGTGTACATTACGTAAACGGGTCCATGCAGCAGACGATACGCTCGATTTTATCCACCAAGTTTCGCCGTTCCCCTATTTCCACATGGTGCCCAGGGTGTAGCTTGCAATTGGTTTCCTTAAGCGCGGAACTTTCTACTCTCTTCAAGCTACCAAAAACGCTCCACAAACGACGGTTCGACGCATCACGATTTGGTTATTGTTGAAATTTACGAAATTTCCAGGTCACACTGAATATCAATTGGCGTACAATAATAAGTGAGGTAATACTCTCGATGCACGGATAACAATTTTGTCCTGGCCCAGTTCTTTTTTAGAGTACTTACAATAAGACGTTGGCCGTAGCTCCTCGAATTGAATATAACCGCGAATAATACACGATTCTGAAAATAGAATTGTAACAAGACGATGCGGCCTCGGCCCACGTCTCTGTTCGTTAAACGCAAAAACGAACTGCTTCCCTATTCTAAAGCCACTCCTCCACTGGCAAGGATGCGGTCGCTAAGACTAGACGTTGAATTCGTTCTATTCGCGGACAACCGCGGAAATCGTAATGAGGATAAGCCCCGAGTGTGTTCTGCCGGTGATCTTTCAGGTTGGAAGCAAGTTCCTGGGAATTTGCGATACCGTGTTAATCGTAAATCGGGAATAGTAGCTTTAAGGGTTGTTTCTCCGGGAGAGAAATCCGTTCTACCTATGACCATTCTCTAGAAGCCAAACAAATTGTCCAGACATTCGAAGAAGCCAACCAATTCTGTTAGACGCCACTTTTGCCGCAACTTTCGCACGTAATTATGATACGTTCCACGTGCGCGTAGTAGTAGGGGAGCCCAAAAGGGGATTTTGGGTGTTATTCAAGCGCGACAGAACAATATAAGGGAGGAAACCTTGCACCCTGTTATGAACGACCACCATATATGAACCCTTAACATACAAGGGTGCGTCTAGGGTAGCCAATCAGATTAGTAAAAAAAAATTGATCCTCAAATTAATTCGAGCTCGTCAGATTAATAGAAGGTAAGTTAATTACATGGAAAAAAGCGTCAATTTCAATATTCTGACGATTTGATCATGATATAAGAGAATAAGCGAGTAATTAGTTTGCAAAAAAAAAACGTCACCTGGAAGTATTCGAGCGCGGTTATTTTTTTTTTTAATTTGAAGGAAATCATGTAAAAATTACGGATATAATATAATCTGACGGTTTCTACAACGTAAAAAAGCTAAAATTATTGATAAAGTGAGGTACGTGCAAGTGCTGAGAACTATGTATTTCCCACTCCGCGCCTCTCTCCCCTTCTCACTCTTTCTCTATTTCTCACTCTCTCGCACCGTACCCCCACTACTTTCTGCGGCTGATCACAATGCAACGCGGTCGTGTTCGTAGATTTGTGACGCTTTGGTTTGTTTATTGTGTTTTAAAAAAGTTAAAAGTTATTTTATTTAATAACAGCCATATTTTTCTTAGGATTGTTTTCAAAAACTGAGAATTATTAATTGAGGATATAACAAGTAATTTTTTTCAAAGAAAACATAAACAAGCAGTATTTATTTTTTTGTAAATAATTTTTAAAGTTGGTCACTTGCGATGATTCACGTGAGTGGAAGTAAGTGAGCGATAGTCGGTAAAGAAAGACAGCACTAGTGAGTGAGAAAGAAAACAATAGCCATTGACTATTGGTGTCCTTTACATGTCACGGTACTACCTTAAGCTGTCAGAACAATGAAATTCCTCCACATAATTATCAAATTATAGGTTAGCACAACAAGGACATCGAGCTGAACTGTCTGCATATAAATCTGATGAGCTTGAGTATTTCAAGGTCACTATTTTTTTTTTACATTTTCAAAAATCGGCTGTGAGTTCTGACTGCATCCAAATCGTCAGTCTTTTGAATAGGATACCTTTTAGAGGTCACTTAACATTCCCCCTGAATATCTGATGAGCTTAAATAACTTTTTTTTTTTTCATTTTCTACCCCTTCGTGCTGCCACCCCCGACTTGTAAGCCGGCAGATTAATACTTCTCTGTTAACGGAAGCACATAGGGCGTATACGATATTAATGTCTGACGCACTCGAGTATTTCTTTATAATAAATTTTTTTTACATTTTTGAAAATTAGTACCTACTTCCCCCGGCAGTAAAAGAGCATATATCATATGAACTTTTATTCTTTTTAGTATCTAATCTTTATGATCCAATAGGTTCTCGCATCGCTCGAGTGACTTACCATTTAGCCTCTTTTGCTGCCCTACTAATAGCTGATCACAGGGACACTTCCACGTACTAGGACTGCGAACGAAAACACGTGGCATTGCAGGTCAGTTCAAGCCGCAGCAGCAAGTACAGGGAACGTCGAGCTGCTCGTTGAGAATAACCGCAAACTCTGCAGTAGGTGCAAGAGTGCTCGTCTACTGCTGCAATGCACACGGGCGAGTACGTACAGCGGCAGGTCAGGAAGGAGATGATTGATTATGCCGGTACAATGTTATCGCCGATGGAGGCCGTCGAGTACAGCCTGACTCATGCATCACCGTTACATGACTGGGGCATTACCAGATTGGCACCAGCGCCGCTGGTCCTTCAGGTTTTCGGCTCTTTTTCCTCAACGCCGATTCTCAAGCCTGGTCATTCTGGCCTCAAAGTAACTACAATGTGGAGGGGGAAAAACCGCATGTACGTGCATACTGCAAGAGTTGTTATTGGTTCGTGTAATCAGTCTATTCGCACGCAACACAGGCTACAGTCCGGCGCTAACAGACGTGCGATGCATGGGCTTTAATGAGGCAGCGTATAAAAACGTATATACGCTTATCTCTGAGGCGATGCGGTTCCGTGGAATAACGCAGACCTATTAGTTTATTATCGTAGAACCGAGCCCGCCGATATTGGGTAACGCGCTTTCGGCGTTCTATAGAAAAGTCGAGAGCATTGAGAGTTTCCAAAGAATTTCCAATTCTCGCCTTTGCAGTCCCCCAGGCCAACCGCTAGCCGCCTCGCATCCTAGTCTCCATCCGCACCTCGAGTTACGGTAATGAACAGTATTCAGTTTATCCTAACCCGAGTTCCGGCCGTTTCAACCTCGCGTTCGAAGTTCTCTGGAAAATAGGGGGAAAATAGGCTGCGGGGATCTGAAAGGCTGCCTGTATCCGCAGAACCTAGACCGAAAAATCCACCGAGTTCACGGCCTCCGGCTGCTGTTCAAACTCTAAACTTCTGTGTCAATGTTTGCTGAGACCTTCTCAGTACTGCGTGGATATGAGGTATACGGGTCGTTTCTTACATAACGATATCTGTAAGCTTCGCACCGCACCAAAACGCGATCAATGCCACGACTGTCGGCTCGCCCAGACGATTCGATTACACAGTTATGCTCGACTTGGAGTATAATCCCCCAGTAATTAATTCGACGGTTGTATAACGCGATTCGCTCGAGTTTTATAAGTCGAGGAGTACAGTGTGCGCTTCTTCGTCTCCTAGAGCACGGGCCGCTTATGCTGCAGCGCTTTTTACGCAGGCCTGAGTTAACTTGAACTTGGGCAATTACGCCCAATTAAAATATTTCATACACAAACTTTACGCCAGCTTTCATCTCGTTCTCTAGGACACTTTCAGCTTGCCTCGTCCGCGGAAAAATACACCAATTACGTCTTACCATGTACTTTGGTGTGAAACCGGCCGTACGGAGGAAGGTAATTGGCACGTATTGCCTCTATTCTGAGACATCCACGCTGCTCGTCTCCCTCACTTTCTCGCTGTGATACCCGTGTACCTTTCAAGGGTGATAATGAAAAACTTGTGTATAGTCGACCGGTGAAAACGCGCGCCGCGAGCTGCTTTCTTGAGGGGCTGCTCATCTCCAATGCTGGTTAACGTTGAACCGTTGTAAAAGCTTCGTCGTGCCGTGAACTGGGCTGCAAAAATTAACGAGGACGCGTTGGTGTATCGGATAACTAACTAACTAGCTAACTAACTAACTAACTAACCAACTTACTAAATAACCTACTCGACGTGTGAGGCTAAGGGGGCCAGACTGGCTCTTCTTGTTGTTGCGTGGAAGAGATGGCGAATTCGGCTCTCCATTCGGATCAATAATATTGAACGCAGAGCATTCCGAAATAATCAGACATTGATCTTGATCGTTTCACGTTATCTGCAGTCCCCGATTCATATTTAGATAAGGAGTTATCAGTAACAGATAAGCCGCATTTCCTCCGAGCTGTGAGGAGATTAGAATCTGTGTCAATATTGGGTAGAAACACGTTCTGTGTGCGTTCAATACGGCCGGCGTTTATTCTCTCCGCGCATACGAAATTCGTCGAGTGACAAAAAGTGGAGAAAGGGAGAGAGAGAGCGAGAGAGAGAAACGGAAAAGAGGTTTGGAAGTATTTTTGGAATTCAGCGGCATCCCGTCGGAGCTAATTAGCTGAGAAATTTCTAATTATCTTTGAGTTTTAGGGCCGCTTTGACGCTGTACAACCGACCCTCAGAAACCACCCAGTTTGCACTCAATACAGCCGAGAACTACTTCAGTTTCTTGGCGTAGCCCTTCGAGGTGACAATCACACGGCCGATTACCCTGAAACCCAGCTTACCATTTATCCGCCCTGTCGCCCTAACACTCTACTATCCTGCTGTCTAGGGTCCTCCATTTTTAGGTACGATCCTCGAGGTATCCAGCCTCTGCAGACAGTCCCGGCGATTGTTCGAAGATCCGGGCATCGGGTAAAAAATAAATTATCATCCGAGGTGATTTCATCCCACTTTATATCGCACTGCTCCGATTTATTACTTATCGTACGCAATATCGCCGCAATTATCGTGATAAAAATGATCTGCGTGATTGGCTATCGAGAAACTGGAGCATCGAATGGCGACTTTTAGTTTTTACAGAACATAAAGTGCTCCAGTTGGATTATCCGAAACCGTTTCGACGCTCGTTTCGAAAATGGACCTGCGCTTGCCATTGCTATTCGTTTCACACAAGATCGCTGACATCCGGAGGGGACTCGCTTTTCTCACGAATAATTTTGCGGCCTGATAGGTTTCAACTGCACGTGTACAATAGGAACTCGATAATTGCCCTCGACATGCATCCCCCGATCTGCCGTCAGAGCCTACTTAAAAACCGACCAATAATTGCCACCATTTAGATCGCAGAAGATTTCTATGCCGCAACGTGAACATCGGAATTTCAAGAGTTAAGGATTTAAGCAGCCAGATGGGGCCAAAAAAAAGATTAGAAATCGCTCAAGATTTACGAATATTCGAATTCATCTAAGTGTTTCTTTCATCTTGGTGTATCCCTACCTAATCCCGAAATGAAATAAAGGTAACGGTCCAAAAGCTTTCAAGACCTTCGCGCGACTCATCGAAGTGAGTTGAAGCGCACCAGACGGTAAAAGGAAAAACGACATCCAAAGTTCTATACTGCGATTCGAAGATTGTAACATCGATACGAAGTATTGTTACAAATTTGTTCAATATTAGTTGGGCACATAAGTTTTTCTACATCCCGCGTATGAGAATTCGTAGAGAATGTAAAACTGGTTGCCTTTGGTGAAAAAAGTTCGGCGACGGTAAAGTCATGCGTAGACTCCTTTATGGAGTAAAAACCAATCGAGCTTGTGATAAATATTTTTTGTTTATACTCACTTACCACCTCGCGAAGATTCGATAATGGATTCATGGGATAAATTCCAACGTGTCCTTCCGCAACTTGTGCCACGTGGGATAAAAACCAACGTCGTTCAGCGGGACCAAGCTTCTCACAAAAATACGAAAAATACGATAAAATTCATACCGTAACTTGACTCAACTGCTATTTAATATGTTTTTATTACTTTGATATTAAAACGACTCGTCGGACTACTTCAAAGATAAGAAATAATCAGACTGTTTCCTGACGGCCAAAAATCCAATGGTATCGCTTGGTAACCACGTCGCGAAACGTGAACGATAATTTTATTTTCATGATAAGTCACGGGAACAGTAAATGTATGCTTAATGTGTGCAATTTTTATCGTTAATTGAACGAAAGAAAATACGCAAGTCTCAGATGTATCGCGTCAAACTTTTGTTATACTCGAAAATTGCCTCGCGACAAGGTTTCACCGTCAGGATACATATGAGTATGCAGAATCACCTTAAAATCGAAAAAAAATATCAAATTGCACAAGTGGCGATGAAATGAAATGGCAAAAATTATGTAATCCGTTGTTGCAATTATTGCTATTATTTCGAATCATTAGCTACACCTATATAATTCTAAATAGCACACAAATTATCGATTTATCTCGTCCCAAGTCGAGCCACAATTGAAACATACGACACCACAATTGCCTTGAATTAGCGATGGTAAATACTCGACAAGTATTAACGTAAGAAACTATCCGATCATTAACCGACGAAAAAAAGAGAGGGCAGGCCATAAACGTAGCTCCGTATGAACAAATGCCAATGTTCTATATTATCCGCTGGAAATATTTCATATACCTTGTTCAGCTGTTAATACATACCGCGCCGATGATATGGATGTTGAAAAGAAGACACCAACTGCACAAACACTTGACAATATTGCTACACTGTTTAATTTTTGTGCCTGTCAATAAAAAGCGTACGCTTTATCGAATTCAATATCGTTTGTGTTCGGTAAATTTTGTGCAGTGAAAATTGAGCCATTTCGACAGAAGTGAGATGTCAAGAAATATTTTTCAAAATTGGAGAGCACTCCAAATTTTCTTCAGTAAAATCTCACTCCTGTTATTGGAGTGGCTCGATTTTCACCCGAAAAGAGTGAAATTTCACTCCGAAAAATTTGGAATGTCAGTAGGTAGGTACCTGACAGTAAAGATTCGCTGCTTGTGTCTGGAGAGAAGAGCAAATATACAAGGAACAGAATCAAATTATTCTGTATCCGGAAAAAAATTCCGTTTATCTAATCCAAGATCAAAAAATTTCCAAACGAGTTGAACCAATTTCATTAACAAAATGAGGCATCGAATGTACCGCTTAGTTCCCGAAATCGACTTCGCCTGCAAACTTTTGATTCTTCGTTGACTTTTTTTGTGGTCTGGCTTTGTTTGGGTCAAACTAATTAATTTTTAACGAGGTTATATTGTTCAGAGTTTACCCAAAACGCAGGAGTACTTCTCAACGATAAAATGGAAATGTCATACGCTCGTTTATAATTTCCGGGGCATGGTGAAAAGCTCGTGATTCGATAATAATTAATGCCTGGAACATGCCTGACCTGATAAATTTCTACGGAAATTACACAAGCAGCCCCCTTATGAAGGGAATGTCGTATAATTTTCACCAATTTCCGTCAAAATTCCAAAACACGCGAACGCAATTCTATCGAGTATGCATGGCTGCGGAATGTCAGTTTCCGAGCATAACGGCCGACGATCACTGTCATTCTTACTCTCTGTCTTCAAAGGCATCGATCCCGTAATACAGAATTCCATGGATCCCGTCGAGTCTCCGGGAAGCGAGCGGTTATTCCCAGCGACCGGTCAGTTCGATAGAATTATTTGATAAACGCTACGATAAATTGTCGGAATAGGGAATCTCTGCTAGTATAAATCCTCTCGTCCTCATCCTCGGAATTGTCCACCCTCCTCCAAGTTCTCCATCTACAATCAGCCCTGCTCCATCCCCGGTTCGGTAAACAGTAACGCAAATGTTAGTTGTTCAAAAGTTTTGGGTCGAACAGGAGGCAGGGTGTAAACAGCGGTAAACACATACACCGCATTGTCAGGCTCGATAATAAATTTCCGAGCCTACCAATGTAGTTCGCCTTTATTTAATAAAGTTCTGGCCCCCGCAGAATAAATTCCGATTCTGCGCGTAGCCTTCGCGAAGTTGATCACTGAATTTGTCGCATATATTGTCTTCGAATATTTTTTTCCACGTCTCAATCCACTTCTTCTGATTTAAACACACAAGAGGCTGATCGACGCGAAAATATATTATAAACAGGCAGATAAATAATGTATGGGTGTATAATATTTTCAAAGGTGTTATTTATGCCCGATAACTTTATCCCATTTACGACTTCATGGATGGCGACGTCGTCGGTGTAGCTTCGATGATACGCGAAGGGGAGATAGGACGGGTTTTCGTGTCGTTTGAATTTATAGGCGTTAGATTATTCGCCTTCTTGCTTATACGCGCGGGAGCGTCGATCGAAGATCGAGATTCATCTTCGAATTTTTCACAGTGTGATTTTATTCATACGTATACGTAGGCATACTATACGTGGCGATATTGAAAGAGCGGGAATTACACAAACAGAAATATAAAATCCTTATCCTACTACCCCAGAGTTTTATAGCCGATCGCTAGGACTCGAGTGTACAAAACAGAATAATAATGGATAGATATTTCATCCTCTGTTGCACGGAGACATTTTATGCCCATTGATATTTATTGCGGAACACCGGCGCGACGTCAGACTTTCCGGAACGTCCGGCACACACAGTTTACTTTTCCAATTATCAGCGATCAACGCTACCGTTACAATTACGATGAATTTAGCTCTTATTAGAGTTCACGGCCCTAACACATAAATAAAATCCACAAGACATTATAAAATGCAAATTATGACGACGATGATACCGTTGAACGAACACGAGCGATGCGAACAGTCGCCAATAGCTTGTCTAAAGATTGAAAGCCCATTTCGTCGCCTTCTTCTATAAATCGGTATGAATCTATATCAGCGATCAGTACGGTAACGTTTTTTGCTTCGAGTGACAAAGGTCAAAACTTTTATAAAACGTGTCGAATAGGAACTGGTAGCGACATCTTTGGCCAGCAGTAGAATTATTCCACCCTCCATGTAAGCTTCAGGGGTAAGTTACACCAGCACGAGTGTCGCCGGTGTCGAGTGATCGGGGTTGAAATGAGCCTGCGGGGCCTCGGGGAGGAACGACAATGCAGAGGGCAAAACCGACTCACCTGAATCATTGATAAACGTGGAGGCATGCGAGGCGCGGCCCTCCGTCAGACGTCGAGACCCCGGCAAAGTCGGGACGAACCCTTGCTCACCGAGCTCAGCGTTGCGGGGCGCTCATTGGACCCGCCAATCGGGGATGATCGCCGGGTAATCAGCAACGATGCACTTGTCTCAGCGCGTCCGCCGAAACTCACGCGGCCTCACACCGGCCCACAAACTAAACACGCCTGTTTATTTACGCCTAAGAAATGTCAGATTAGTCCGGCGTCCCGACGCCGCTGCAGCGGCTCTGTCGTCGCGACGCGCGCGCAACTCTCCGATCGATTTCGGCCAAGCCGTGCCGCCCCGAGTTCGAATTCAGCGAAATTCGAGAGCAGAAAACGTGCTTCATACTTTTCCCCTATTTTTTCGCAATTTTTAGCTCGTACGTTTATGCTGTCTCAGAATTTGCATTGCTTCGGTTATCATCGCGTATCGCTTAGGACAGAAATGAACTTTTAACCGAGCCGTTCGCCTGGCTTGAAATACGGCTTACGTCACACATGCGTGCAACCCTCAAATAATTCATCAGTTTTTCATGTTAGACAATTTACTACCGACTCTGGACTCTGGTGAAGAATACGGCAGTGGTTTTTGAGCCTTGGGCTAAGAAGGCTGGCGTGATGTTATGAAAAGGACGAGGCCAACCACGGTTGACCCAAGTTTCTATTTGAGGTTTGGAATTCAGCGACGCAAAGTGCGGTTTATCATCATGTCTATAATTCTCTTTTCATTCTGATGACGCCGCTGGAGATCCTCGAGGCTAGAACTATTCGCATTATCTCCCAACGAGATGCGGGATGACCGTTTAACCGCGGTTTCAAATGCCTTCGGGGAACCCTTCGGATGACTCGTGTGCTCGGCCACGGTCGACTGCGACAACTCTTTCCTCCGGCTGTGACGCGAGCGTCGAGTTTTTTTCTCTTCGTCCTGAAAATCGAGCGCTTTTAAGACGGGAAAAACGCTGGGAAGAAAATTCATGCTCTGCGTGGAAAATTTGGCACGCTCGCTTCCGCTTCCTTTATCTATATCTATGTATTTACTCAGTCGGTCTAAAACAAACGCGAGAGCGGCGTTTAATTTCGTCGAATCTAGCGGCGGGTTCCTTTTCGGGTAAGGCAAAACTCAAAGTTGGTATTTACTCCGGACACATTTCCTTCCCGGCTGACTTTGAACGATCCTTTGAAACGGGAAAAGAAACGCCTCAAAACGCGTCTGGCGTACCCAAGCGAGCGACTTACCCCCGCCTTCTCCGGCTCTACCTTTGACTCCGTTGCTCGTTCCGACGCTGCGTCATCCAGCCCCACCAAAGGGAATCCGACGGTACGTTGTCGAGCGTTCGTTCTCCTGCACTGTCGACATAAAAGAAATAGTAAGCAAATGAGTAAGCGAACAAAAATCACACGAGACGTGCCTCCGTACGGAAGAAGAAACGACTCAACCTGTCTGATTCTGCTCACCGAGTACACCGAGCTTTGTCTCTTTGAGGAACTTCTCCGTAGCCCGATTTCTCGACCGACTCCGAATTCTAAGATCGCGATTTTGCGCAAGAGGTAAAAATTCAAGCAGCCCCTGACGGCGCGGAGACGTCAAGTAATTTCGATTATTAAAATATTCAACGAGCAGAAGCCCCCCGGTACACGGCATGCCTGCGTAGCTTAAATGTTCACCGGAGAAAGGAAATCCGGCTTGGACAGGGCTCAGTTTTGAGCCAACGGTTTTAGGCAGGGCGACGAAATGCACACGCAAATTTTGGATATGGAATTTCCTCACGTTTCACCCCGAAGGTGATCCAATTTTCGTCAAACTGAACGCACCGCGTACGACGAGAGACAGCCGACTGCACAGGGTCGTGCTCGAGATCTAATTTCGGAGCGAGTGATCCGTGGTGCAGGTAAGGGCTCGGTTTCGTGGCTCTGCGGCATGATGCGGACCGAGTCCGGAGGACAGTCTGAACCGTCGGAACGGGCGCATAGAACACACCGCGCCCGGGGCAAGCGACCACCTGCTTTGTGCGTATAATTGGATTTATGTCCAGCGAGTGCTTGCGAGCCGACCGCAAGCTCCGAGCCGGCCGACGTACGATTTCCGAACAGCAAACCGGCTCTTTCGCCTCTCGGAATCTTCCGCATCTTGACTTTTTGCTCGCGAACCGTTTGCTTGCTACGTTAAATTTCCCTTCGTCTGTGCAATCGTCGGTAAAAAACACCGGATTAGAGGGCAGAACGCCCCGCCGTATTCTCGAAAAGAGATTAAATCAAACTTGGATACTTATAAGGGTCTTGTGAGTTTTTGCTTGCCCTACAAAGAGAAATAGATTCTTCTTGTGCGGCCTGATTCTCGCGGCTATTTTCACTGTTCCCATCCGGTTACAGGCGGGCTTTCCGACGATATTGTCGCCAGGATAAAAAAGACAATGACACTAGAGATTTAAATCTGCTGGAGAGTTCGAAGGATCGCTACTGCATAGCTGTGCAGCTGGACCGTTTTTATGTAGGTACATTGAATGACGTGATTCGATATTCCGTCATCGAAGTTCTGGATCCCCCTGAGCATCGCGGCCCACCGTCGAAATGCAGTATTTACAAGTGGTTGGAATTCGGTGGTGAAACTACTCCCGGATTTGAAATAGCTTGGCTTATTGAGGATATAGGAAGTGGTTGGACAGCGTCGATTAAATCGGTTTCAGAGTCGGGCTGCATTTGCAGCGGCTGGTTTCGAGGGATGAAAAATCACGTGCAGGTGCAATTACTGGAAGGTTGAGAGTATCAGACGTATGGGTATGTGTAATTGGCAATTACAGAACTGCAGATGGTTTGAGGACCGCAATGAGTGCGGGGTCGAAGGGCGCGGCTGCTTCCGGTTAGTCGACTGTGTACACCCCGGTAATATTTAACGACGCGTTGTATGGGTGCGAAGGTGTTATTGCAGGTAGATCAAATTTACGATCGGGTAAAATCACTGCTGCTCCGTACCGCGGTGTGATTGGGATTAATTGCGTTCCGATGTAACGAGATATTTTCGAGAGCGCGGAGCCGTCCCCAAGTGATGAACTGTGAGCCTCACGGTCGGTGATTCTGATCAATGCCGGCATGCTTGTCCGATTGTACTCGCAAAGTACCAATTCCCCTCACCTCATTTCTTTTTTTTTTTTCTTTTCCATCGCATTTGAAAGTGAAAAAAAAATTTCGGTATAAATCATCCGGTGACGAGGAGAGAATACAAGAATAGAAGAACCGTAGGAAATTCAACGCGAAATATTTGTGTATGTATATGTACATATGTATCTGCGTGAAATATATATATATATATATATGTATACAGTGGGCTAAACCCGAGGCTCGATCCCTCGCAAAATTTCTCTGCCCGCCCGGGGAGAGGAATGAGTCGTGGTAAAAAGTGAGCCGCCGGTATCTTTTTACCTTTTCCACTCTTTTTGCTCTCTTCCTAACGTGATACTACTGCTTGCTTTAGAATAGCCCTTCCCGGTTCCGGTGGACCATGGGGATCGTTTTTATCCCTTCGCTCCCCGCAGCCTTGTACCAAACGCCGGGAAAAAAAACGTTGAATCTTCTTACGTTAAGTGGCATGCGATTTGCTCCGACGGTTCCAAAATTCATTTCATGCTTCCAGCTCGCGAGCCCTTCCCGTGTTTGCCAGGAGTTTCTTGTACTCTGAACTAGCGGGATACCCTGCCAGTCTTAGAATGAACTCGACAAAATGAGCGGCGTTTTTTTCTCCGCAAAATATCCCCTCAAACGACTCTCGAGCATTGTATATAAGACAGGTTTCGACCCTGTTTTGTCAGGACGAAATTAACTCAATGGGTAATTGAATGTGTCAGGGTAATAATGGCTGTGGCTAAATATTCATAACGGATTAACGTGGTCCTACAGGACAAAGATGAGCCCGCACCGCAGCAGCCATGCACCATTCGACGGCAAAACCGGAGCTGCATCCACTGCACCACATAATCATGATCGGCCTCAGGCTGCACCGGCTGGTGCATCATGAGATAATCATTAACACAGCACCGCCCCACTCCGAGTTATAAGCGATCAATGACGCGATTATGCAACATGCAATCCTCGCGTTTCTCACAGACGATCGATCACGATAACATACCTGCGTACGTCTCTTAATTGCTGCGAGCGTAAGAAGAAATATAGCGTTAATTTCTTATTCCACGTACCTTGCGGAGCTCGAAAATTCGACATAAGTTCTTCCGGTTCCGTGAACTCGCCAAGTCTCCATACTCGATACGTCGCGTCAATGTTTCCAGCTGCAAACAAACAAACTTAAAAGTCGAACGTGTGTGTCCACCACTCCCTGTATCACCCACACTACGTTACTTCTTTATTTCGTGATACTCGTAAGAACTTTTCTCCTGCGGGCGCAGAGGGACGATGGTTCTGGTCAACTTTCAAAGCCACCCTTCAGCCGGGCACGTTTAACCGCGCCTTACGTTTAACTTCAGAGCGGTCACAACAAGAGCTCTCCAAATATCGACTCATCTCCGAGTGTTCGCGGCGAGTTTAATTTTTTCGAATTCGCAAAAATCGGAGCGCAAGTTCGCCGCTGACTAAATACCCGCTCCCGAAAATTCGCAGCGAACTTAGCGACTCGAAAAGCTGCCATTGTACAAGCGTATGGAATCGATGGGCAAACTATCCAAGCTTTAGGCGCAGTAAAATTCCATTAATCTTTATCCCAAGGGGAAAATATCTGCCAACTGTTACAGTTGTAACGACAAGGACAGTTGACGTCGCTACGATAGAACCCGCGACTTAACGCGTCAGCTGGGTTCATGGGACGATAAAGTTAACATGAAAGTTTAATTTTCAATCTGGAAAAATTGTTTCTACTTCCGGTACGACCCCGGTGCACTTTGAGATGGTCGGTCGGGTGAGCGAGCGTCGACCGCAGCCAAACCGAGTTACTTTTATTGTTAGTGTCAGCGTGGCGGACCGACTTCGGTGTACACGGAAGGTGACCGTAAACCTGAGGCAGCAGAACACGGGCTTTCTGAAATATTCAGAATTCAGCGAAAACTAGGGCGGGTGTTTGAACGGAAAATTTAACTTTCTTAGTCCGGGTGAGGTGGAAAAACCGCGCGACGTCGACGAAACTATCCGGTAAAACGTTCGACACCCCTGACGCGAAACGGCGGTGAAGTTTACGCGATTTCGCCAAGTCGACGCGCGTAAACGACGCAAACTTTTACCCAAACTGCCTTTCGCGGCATTCATTTACCCCGGAATAAAATCGCGAAACACCAAACTCACCTTGGCTCGCGTCTCCGCGGTGTCGGGTCCCAGAGATCGGTCGGCTCTTGGTACCGTCAGACTCTTCAGGTCTGTGACGCTGTAGGGGCGATACGACCTTCGTCGATGTTCCGACAGGCTCAGACCGTAATCGGACACGCTCTTGAGCCAGTCGTTTGTGGCGGTGATGCGCTGCTCGGGGTCGTAGGAACGCGTGGTTCGGGGCTGGTGTCGAATTAGTCGGCGGTAAAAGCTGAGCTCACTTTGATCGTCTCTGGGCGTCCCGCTCGGCGGTCGACTGTCCACGTTGCTGACCGAATCCTGGCAAGTGTCGCCGAATACCGACAACATCGAGCCCTCTGGAGAGCGAATTCGCCCCTGGGACGGAACACCTGGGTTGATTATCGAGGGTAGTTTCAGCAGCAAGGTCTGCGAGATCCTGATATTTTGGCTTACCTATTCTTTCGCGGTACTGTTCCAGGTAGCTTTTGGCCTTGGTCTTAGCCTCGACGACTGGAGGAGTCAGAACGGTCCCAAGCTTCTTGTCATTCTTCATCAGCGAGGTGTTGTTGTCGACGCTCTTCGAGGGATCTTTTTCCTTGTTCTTTTTCTTCTTCTTGTTTGGATCAGGCGCCGACTCTACCTTGGGCATGATTCTCTTCGGGAGCGGCAGCAGCGATGTGATTTGTCTTACTCGGAATTTCGCACTAGTTAACGATTCGTCGGCTGCGGTATAATCGAGCGAAATTAACGGATTCGTTGCTAATTCTGTATCGAGAATTCCGTCTGGCTGGGTTGATTTGGAGTCACCCCATTTTCCAGCGATTCGGACAGCCTCGCAGCCTGGAATTCACTCCGAATTGAATAAACGATTCTCTCATCGATGCACACAACGAACCCACCGATCTCTAATCGTGAGCTGCAATCCCCCACCTCCAGCGAGTCCAACGAGTAAACTGACATCTTACTCTCCTCGATTCTTTGCCTTACGAAATTCTGTGTAAATGTATAGCAAATTAATGCCGGGCTGAGGTGATAACGGCTGAGTTGACATTCGACTGTGGTTTATTTTCACCGTAGGTAAAATCATTGATATATATGATCATGCTCTCCTTTTCTACTGATAAAAATTGCCTCCGATAAAGTAGTTGACACTACGTCTTTTGCATTTTGGTGCCATCTTGTAACTCAGATAAGAGGTACAAATTGAGCGTGATGGTCTTCTCAATTTTCTCTTGTATGACCATGTTCTCATTTCACGTGTAGCCCAAGTTAATGGTGTAATTTTTATAATAATAATTGACAGTTAAAAACTAAGTTTCGCTGTAGCAACCAGAGCTATGACACATATTGATATGTGACATAAAATACGTTTCGTTGGTGTGTAAAAAAACAGGTGGCAATTGAAGCCGTTTCGGAAAATCGATTCACCAGGGCGCCTCGACCACACTTTACCGACTGCTGAGAACTCGGATCTGCTTGCCTGGCAATGGTGCACCTGGAGTGTTCGTGCACCTTCCCCAGCACCAGCGGCCGGATGCTAGAACAGCCGGTGCACGGCGCCGACGCGCAGCAAAGTGCGGAACTAGAATGGTTGTCATGGATTCGAGACGCGGAAACACGCTAAGCGAGGAGCTGGATTTAGTAATAGTCTTCCGAGTGCAATGTCAACGGGTCTGGACTTCGTGAGAGGATCCACCGCGACTCCCAGTCGAAGTAAAAGTCGGAATCGTTTGAGTCTCTGCTATGCCTACCCAGAGCTGACCCCGGCCGAAGAATCGAACTCGGTAATCGCTACAATCGGTTCGAAGAACCTGCGAAAATTGAGCGGCATCAACGAACTGACCGAGGATGGTTTGTACGCCGGTTCGGCACAACCGCTGACCAAAACCGTGGTCAAACCGTACCAGCTGAACCGATCGAAGGCTAATAACGCGAGGCCAAAAACATGCTGCAGACACCTTGAGATAGCCATTCGGGAAGTCCGAATCGACTCGCGCGAGCAAAACGCAGCCGTCGATGTAAAGTCCGTGGCCCTGCTTTACAAGAGGAAGGTTATTTGTAGATCACCGAGCCCGTTCAACAGCCAGCTGTACAAGCTGCTGCTCAGAGACCCGCCGGATTCTGCGAATCTCTCGATCCAAGTACAGATGCGAGACAGAAGCTCCGGTGTTCTTCCGCTTCCACTGCCCAAACACAGCGTGAGTAACAGCAAAATCGAGATAGATTTCTCGATCAGCACTGCCGACGGCGTTCTCCACTCGGGAACCGTGGTCTGCACGTTTTCGCTTGCCATCGAGGGCCACCAGCCCTCCAGAGGTGCGTCGATGGATTTTTACGTGCCCAGCGAAGACCCGAACGATCCTAGAAACGCCACCTTCATGCGGCGCAGCAAATTGGAAAGGGAAATAAGAGAGGTGAAATACTTTTTACTTGATCACCCAGCGCTGCGATTTGATTCCGGCGAGATAAAGCCGCGCCGAAGATCCGACGGAAGACCGGAGCCCAAGGAAGTGGATAACGTGATAATCGAGCACGCTTCTTTCACCCTCGGCCAAATGTCCCTCAGACACTTGTTCCAGTCCAGACATCCACTGCGACCGTCGTCCAGCACTCACTCCCAGAAGCTCCGAGGCGCCAAGAAGCAATTCCTGGTGGTCACCGTTCTCAGAGGGGTCGAGGTCCCGATCAGGGAGGAATCGGCGCTGGTCCAACCCCTGCTGGAAATCGAGTGGGGCGACACGGTACACGAGACAACGACGGCCGATGGCTCGGTTCCCATCTGGCACCAAACCTTCCGCTTCGAGGCGCCCGAGCAGAGCGAGGACCAGAGCATCAAGCTCCGTCTTTACGACCAGCACCCCGTCTGGGGCCTGCAGTGGCTCGGCGAGGCTTCGATACCCATGGAGGTCCACCACGATTATCAGGAACTCGAGCGATGGGTGGGACTGTCGCCCCTTTCAAGCCCCGTGCTTTCTCTGGGCTACGTCCAGCCCAGCCCTGGTCATTCCTACACCAGGCTTTACGTGCTTATGAAGATGGAGCAGCCTGGCAATCAGAGACCAACGGATAACTCGTCGTTGGATTCCCTCGCCAGGGCGATACAGAGGTGTACCATAGTCCCCTACAAAGTGGAGAACGTTGACGATCCAGTCGACGCCAGCAGGCTGGCTATGCTCTTGCCATCGCTGCCTCTTTCCTACGGTCCGCTGACCCCGAAACAAGCCCTCTCGCTCAACAAGGTCGATCATTTCGGGCGTGCTGCGTTCCTTGCCACTCTGCTTCGCGGCCTGGGTCTTCAATCGAGCGTCATTCTGGGTGAGCTGAGAAAAGATTTTGATTGCAGGTTAACCATTTCCTCAAGTCCAAATTAAAATTCATGATCTCGATGCTTCAGGTTCTTCGCAGACAAGAAAATGCGCCGCTTACGTATTGACCACCGAGGAGAACTCGGAAGCTACGATTTGGGATCCGGAAAACGGGGATCACTACACACCGGGAGACACGCGATGCTCCCTGACCAAAGTTTATCGGTTGATAAATCATCAGAATGTGAGTATAGCGGTAAAAACTTTAACCCGATAGCGTTGAAACTGGTGGCATCGTTTCAGATTTGGGAAAATACCCAGCAGAATATAAGGTCGGTGAGTTTCAAGCACGATATGAAGTTGTCAAGGGACTGGAGGCCGATTGGCCGAACAAACGACGCCGGCGACAGTCGTCCGACTGAAACGCTGGAACTGAACAATTGCATTCTGAGAGGTGATTCGGAGGAAGACTTTGGGAAGAGGATAGAGGAGCACCTCAAAGCTAAGATCAGCGAGTGGCGCAGCGCGGATTGTATGACGACAACGTGGAACAGACACGCGGTGACGATGCTGCGAGGTTTTTTACCGAAGTTCAATGATTTGAGAAATGGTCAACCGGACAAAAAGGAGCTCAAGCAACTATGCAGAGCGTATTACACCCACGGTTTTATCGTTAACTTGCGTCATTCAAGCCTCGCGGAACTTGCGGAACAAGTTATGTCAACCAAAATACACAAGACTTTTGGCCCTATTGAATTCGCACTTGCGTGTCACGTGCAAAGATATATCGGTAACGCGCATTCTCTTTGGCTGGGAATCGTCGTAATGAGGAGTAGAGAATGATACACACCGTTTAAGCAATTAACATGAATATTTTTCACATACTTACGAACACCGCAGGCTCACCTTGAAACATTTGTCAGTTGCTTACAATTGTATTCATTCCGTGAATTGCCCAGATTTGCATGAGTAGCGCTTTTGTTCACTGGCAAACAAAAGTGGCGTTAATAATTTGAGGAAGGTTTTACTATATGAGCAAAACAAAATTTCTTTTTTTTTTTCTTTGATTCGAGATTTAGAAACTGTGTAAATCTTGCAATGACACGAAGAATTCATCATTACACATTTTTTTCAGGTTGCAAATAATAGTACAGAACTGTTATCAATTTTCGAGCACTGCTCGGCAATGACGTATTTTCATAACAATGGTAATAATAATTGTTACAATTTCACAGTAGTTTTTTTTCAAACATAATATAACAACATTTTTCTTTTATCCACATGTAATCACCTCATGTAATCGTATAGCTTTTATCAGAAGTAATAATGCAATGAAGACTTGAATAAATAAAGTATCATTGTCATCATCATCGTTGTAGTTGACCAAGAATACCTTACGACATTTTAAAACTAAACAATGCAACCACGACTCTTTTCACCTACGGTTCTTAAGCACGAACTGGTTTTACCAATTACAGTTGTGCGAAGGTGATGTTTTTGTATAATAATTGCTCTACGCGGAATTATAAACGCATTTTTCACGCACACCGTAGTATATGCGTTTACGGAACCTGTTCGTGTCTGTTTTCCTGCATGAGAGTCATCCAGGTGAAGGAAAGCGGATGTTGGGTACTTGAAGGAATGTGTTACTCGTCGTCCCGCACTCGGCGAAAACCTTTCAATCGCCCAAATAACATATAACTATTTGCTAATTGCGACCGTTTCACAGCCATGCTGCAGACGTTTCATATTAAAGTAGGTATGTCATATTATATAAAAAGAGGTTTCATAGTTTCTGTACAAATACTAACTAAAAGATAGCCGCGTCTCTCGGCTTGTGAAAAGTCACGCCGGAAGCCAGCAGCCGCCTAGCCGTCTTAGTGGTAAGCCGCAGCTAAACTTTATCGTCCTTAGACTAAAGCGCCTCGTTCTCCACTGTGCATCAACAGTCCATCCTTCTGCACCAGCCAGAAAATTTCCAGGCCCAGAACCGACTAGTTGCTGTCTTCTGCTGATTTTCGCTACTTCATTCCTATATCGGGCTGTTCGCGTCAATGGATTAAGAGGCTTTGTCCTTACAGCGTGTCCTGCCTTCCACTCATTGTAGTTTTTTCGTCGTACCATTTGCGTAACCGTTGCTGTACCCGTTCCTCTGCAATTTACCGTTTGCTATGCTCTCCGCAGACATCGAAGCTTCCGCGGCTAATTTGGCCTGCACCGCTTTACCGTTGGCCGCCATTTTAGCAGCATAGGCTCGTTTGCCCTGGGGAAGACAATTATAAAGGAGTAAATTTATTGGCCATTCAACGTTAACTTCCTGTAACAACTAATTATTATTTTCGTTAACGTATTCACCTTGGCTATGTAGGCCTTCGCGTAGAAGTTCCCAAAGAGCACTATGAACGAGACCATGTACAATACCAAAGCGTACTGCATCCACAACGGGAAATCGCACCCCGAACGAATCCCATTTATACCGAGAACCAGGGCTGCCGTAAACTGAATCAACTGCAGAATCGTCAGGTACTTCTTCCACCACAAAAATTTCGCTACCGACGGACCGAGGGCGGCAAGTCCGTAATAGGAATACATCAGGACGTGAATGAAGCTGTTCACCATTGCCGGAAGGAATGCTGAGGAAACCGTGACGGTACTTATGATTACACCAAGTTATTTGGATTTCACTGGCGCACTATAATTTGTTTAAAATGAAAACAAAAAAAAAAAGTACTTGTTGCAGTCTGTTTGAAAGTCCTAAACATCCTTGGCGTCGGTAGAAAGGAGAAAGAAAAGACAGAGAACTCGGTGAGTATTCTACTGGTTAGACATTAAACGAACTGAGCGGTAACCCACTACGACGATTTGTTTTGGTGACAGGTACAAGAAGTCAGAAAAAAATGGTGAAAGCAAGTCCCGTTTGTCAATCCGTCAACTTTAGTCTCATCCACGGCGCACGGTTGAAAATGGAGGATGTACTTACTGGACCCGCTCGGCACCCACTTGATGCCAATCCACCACAAGGAGAACATGGTGGAATGATGATAAACATGAAGGAAGCTAAGCTGGTTATCCTTCTTTCTAAGAATAAAGAAGAACGTGTCGCAGAACTCGAGTAGCTTGCTGAAGTAGTACCACCAAACCGCGTTCGCAATCTGTATTCGCACATTGAAGATTTTATTATAAGAATTGCATTGATCCGTGGAAAGATTTGTCTCTTAGCAATAAACTTGTTCTTACCTGAAGTTCATCTGGCCTAGTGATGTGTCTAATCGGCTGGCACACGTAACTGTACCGCAACCTGGTCGAGGCTACGAATAACTACAACAAAAAAGTGAAACGACGTAGATTACAGACGCTGTTGCAAGTGTTAATTAAATCGAGGAGGGTTTTGGTCCTAGTTACGCACTTCTATGGCGATGTAAGCGTTGAGGCAGGCCATTGCCAAGTTGTAGGGGACGAGGGCCCAGGTGAGCTTGAAGGCTCGTCTTCTCCGCATGATCTTTGGTCCGGCCCAAACTATTCCGAGGTACAACAAGGTGTAGAGCAGCGTCGGCGCTGGCGAATCGACCAGCATCCATCCTCTCGTTCTATCATCTACGTCAAGGAAAATTATAATCGATACAATGCGCCGATCATTGGTTTGCTGATCGATCGATTCCATTGGATCGCCGATGGTGAACAGGATTTTTTATTATCAAAAGATTTCTTATTATCTTACCTGCCAGCGAAAGCGTCCACAGATAGTAGTCGTAAGCATCGTGAAATAAATTCGTTGTCGTGTTCAGCAGGCCTGCCATTGCCTGAAACAGATAAAGAGAGACCACAATTAAAGATCGAAACTAAAATTTCCGACAGAACAGCGAAATGCTCCTTCTGATTATGCACTTTTACTTATACGCGAATCCGGGTATGCAGATAATTACAGCGCACGGAGAAAGTTGAAATCGCATGTTGCCCGAGAAGGTATTTCAAAAGAACGGAGATGCGATTTACTATGTATATGCACATACATGCACCTTGGGATTTTGGTAACGAAACTGACGTCGTTATTTTCACTTTTTCAACTATACGAATAAGAGAATGAAACAAAGCGAGTAACCGCGAATTAATCCCCAATCCCACAAAGCTGCAGACGATGTTTGATCCTCGTTTGATTCCTGTTCAAAGAAACTCCTAACGCGATACAATTTCCCGTCCGACTGACCGCAAGACATGCTTCAAGGTGTATCAAATGATATGTTTATCCGATAAAATCTCGGATAACTGCATTCGCGATCTCTAACGGGTAATTGAAAGTTGATATAGGATTCAGTCTACTTACGGGCGTTCACAAGGAAACAGGTAGAAAGAGAGAAGGAGAAAGAGTGATCACTGAAAGAGAAGACGGTGAAACAGCCGAACTTCTTTTATTGGAATGACAACAAAATGTAAGTAAGAGTCACCGGGATCGGAAAAAGCAAGAAAAAAAAAGCAGAACGTTTCACTGTATGGAACAAACCATTCTCGGGGACAACTTTCTACGCGACGTAACGTAGAAACAAGTTAAACTGCAACTGCGCGAATGAAACTTGTATATAAATGTGAATATTTTTGAGGAATTCTTACCGCGTGTGACAGTTCGCACCGCTTACCAGTATCCCGAAATCTAGTATTAAAAATAAAACACAAAACTATCGTGGCACGTCAAAGCTGGCTCATGGCAATTTACAACGACAACGCGAACGTCGAGCGCCAAAGTGGCAGCGGATCTCGGCGTCTCTTCGGTCTGCTTTATAACTTTGGCCCGACACCGGGGGAGAGGTACCAAAGGGAACGGTTTAACGGGGTCAAAACCTACAGAAATGCTGTGGGGATGGACTAGCGGAGACGGGACTCGTTCATATCCGCAAGTATCAGTCCCCGTCTCCCACGAGCGGGGGCTAAAGAAGGCTCCAACCGATTTCCCCTACCCTCCACCACCCTCCTCCACTCGGCCCGGTCCCCACGCCAAGGACTAGGTTACTGTCACGGGAAATACACTACACGTTCTGCCCCACCGTTCAATGCCAACATGGACCTCGCAGCCGTGGTTCCAACTACCCACATCTCATGAATTCAATCAAATTCTTTTCAACGCCGACCCAAACAGCGAAGTCTCTTTGCGTAGTGGAATTTTGGTCAGCAGCTAATCGACAGTATTTTCCGCGACCGACTTGGTTCTTGTCATCTTGTTTAGCTCACGTGTAAACCTGATCCCGCTGATCACACTGTCGTCTCGCGCAAACACCGAGGAAATTTCCAAGGTCGGTCAACTATGGCAAGAATTGCCACGATGACTCGATTTGGAAATTCCTAAACCGCAACTGCGAGATTTCTAGGCTCATCCGATCCACCGACGGGCCAACGGCTGAGCGTGTACTACGTACAACGCCGTCGGTAGATGGGTATCGGGCTCGAGTGTATTATTCGAACCTCTCGTACCTCGGGTAATCACCGCAACTATCTACGCGCCGAGCACGGGGTTTCTGATGGGATTGAACCGCCTACGATGGAACAGGATGAAGCTAGGTTACTGGGTAAGGCGTGCTGCTCGGTGCATTCAGACGGAGATTCTCTCGCCGAAAAGGTCTCGACCAAAGGTCGCCTATGCTCTCTGCGAAGACACCACAGGCCGGGGAAAGCGCACTCGAAGACCCCGTCCTATTATCCGCACCTCGTCCATCACCTTGGCTTTGCAGAGCCAAAGGACGCGTGCTCCGATCGATCGGACTAGAAAGCAACGAACTTATCCGTCAACGCGATCGCAGAGTGGAGTTGTAAAAATTGGAAGCCGATCAAGGCGAGGCAAAGCGAATGGACAAACAATTCGTAATCTTTGACAAAGGTTTGACCAATATCTTCAAGGATGATAACTTTGACCGCCGGAGAGAAACTTCGAGCTGATCATCGGATGATGGTGGCTGTTCCTAAGGCACACCTGCAACACGCTACATCACCGAGAGACAGTAGATTGCCCGCGGGCTTTGTACTCTCTTCCGGGTGTGAAGCAAGTGAAATTTTTTTTCACCGCGTGCACAGCAAGTCCGCTTAGAACCGAGTCGCTCGTATTTCGTTCGTCATTACTGACGGCGAATAATCGTGATCCAAAAAGCTTACAGCTTCAATTTCCACATTGATCAGTTGCTAAGTATTCTATTTCGAACGTACAGCAGGTACTGTCAAGTACACTAATTTCTGCGAAGAAATTCACGTCATATGCGGTGACGCGATATGCGAATATTGAAACTTTGCACGGTTTCCAAATAGAAGTTAATTTTCGTACCAGGAAGAAGTGCCAACGACGTAGACGGGATAATATTGTCATCATATCCACGCATGACAAAGATATTCTTCAAGTTAATTTACAAGTCATATCGATGTGTGTTCAACAAACTTGTGAAAAACCTTCAGCCGTTGGATTTTCCGGAGATCTCGCTACATCGTTATGCCTTACGTCTCTACTTCTCAAATGCGCCAGGTTTCCCCGGAAACCGTAAAAATGTTTCACAGTCATGTTAATCCCGCGAATTGGTCTTGTCTTTGTACGCACGATGCGAGGCATGATACGTATCTATCTCCACGTTGAATGAAACGGTTCCAAGATTGTTCACAGACGGCTTGAAAGGTGGTACGCCATGGCATGCCATGACATTAATTACGATCTCGACAAAGATTCGGTAGGACCTTATTTGAAAGCCGGTCTGGATTATCACATTTTTATGCGTTCACCTCTCTTACCTCGAGGTAAATTCTACAAGCTGCTGCAAGAGATTCGCATAAAGTGAATAAAAATGCCAACTCATCGAGGGATAAAATAATTTTATTGTAGTTTACCGGATTCTCGACAATTCGCAATGCACTGTCCGATAGCAATATTGTTAGCCAGCAGTTTTAACTGCATTTACGGTACGGAACGGAACATACGGTGCCGTATATTAACTGTGACAATTGCGTTGTGTCTTAGGTCGCGATGACGATAAATCATTCGGTTAAACTTTTGCTGGTGTATGGGCTTCACGCACGTTTGACACATATTGTATCGGCACTACGAAAGTAGACAACTACCTCTAGCTGTAAATCTCATCCTATTGATTTGGAATCACTTGAAGCAGAGTAAGTCGCGTTATTATTCATTTATTTTATTTTTTTTACCTATATCCTGACCGAGTATGAATTTGGAGATCGTTGACTGAAAATCGCATCTTACAACGAAAGTTTTTTTTCCACTAGAAATCGTCTGCTAATCAGATGATACGATTCTGAAACGTGCGACTAACAATTAAGTATGACAAGCTTTACGCACACGCAACGTTAATAATGTTCGAAACAACGTCAGTAGCATCGCGTCGTTGAGCGATAATGCGAGAACTGGGCAAGAAGCGGAAAAATTTTCACCTTCGACTGCGGCAAACGGGAATAGATACAGATTCTTCGATCCGTCAAGCGTTAAGAGTGATTGGAAAAAAGTAAACGTGAAGATCTAACGTCCCAGTTTTAATTTCAGCGATTCAGCTCGGCGCGCCCTTTTCTTCATCCTCTGTTTACCGTTCCATCGGTAAATTATTGTTATGCAAAACGAGACACGTTCTTCTTTTTCTTCTTCTTCTTCTTCTTATTCTTTCAACGCAAAACTTCACGCCTGCAGTTTTTGCTGTAACACAGCTGATATCTTCGTATTATAGACGCGGAAGTGTTACATGAGCATTAGCATGTATGCCGGTCCAATAGGTTAACCAAAGATAATATGGGTATATATAATATTTGTGTGTATTAAATATTTGAAACTCTGCGGATATTGCTTCTTTACGTACAGGTACTTGGAAAAAGGTGGGTCAAGAATTTTACGACGCGTGATACAAGCGCGTCTTTACATGGGCGCACATCTGTTCACTCCGGAAACGGCACGAGGCTCACACCCGCCCGAGTGGGTACCTCCTCTCACACGAACTCGCACTTTCACGTTTCGCCTTTTTTCCGTGATTAGAAAAAAGATAATAATGCCAGATGATTTCGCTCCTCCTTAACTGCGAGCTAAGCACGTAAAAAACAACGGAAAATCCCAGTGTCACGTACCGATGAGAAAGACATAAACGAAATCGAACCTGTTTTATGTACGTGCTCAAATCGAAAGTACTGCCATGCCGGAGAATTAACGCAGTTTACGTTTGTTGAACTGTATGGAATCGAGAGAGTGAAAATAAGAACTAAAGAAACGGTGGATGCTTGCAGCTTTCTTAAACACCGCCAATTAATGGGTTGAGGAATAAGAAACAGTGGCGAAGAAGTTTTACACATGATATTTTGATCGCGAGAAACTCTCGCCTTCGAAAACACATGGCGTTCCTTGACGGATCTAGAAAGGAGGAGTAAATCGGAGGAAAAGAAAGAGAGGGAAACGCACGACGGACTCGATCGCATTGCCCGCCTTATATTAAACGTACACCCATCTTTCCTTTAACTGAAATTAACTTCTTTCTCTAGTTAACTTTCACGATGAGGGGCTGCTGCCGCCGCCCGACATGCGTCTCTTCATCCTCTTATTACGAGAATCGATCTCGCCGCACATTGCATTTCCAACGAGGAATACGTTCGCGCAATATAGGCAATGGCTCTTGCGTGGGAGAGAGTGGAGTAAAACGAAAAAAAAAAAAAAACAACTTGAGAGATGTCCGCAAACAGACCTCTTGAAACATGTTCAATGCACGCCAATATTTGCAGTGAGCATTCACGTCAAGTTTGAGAAGCTGTGTTCAACAGGTGCTTTAGAACTTTGCACCCGCAGAAAAGATGTTTGAGCGAATTCTAAAATTCCCGGGTGAACGATGATTTCAGATCTGCAAAGTTGATTGGCGAGGTGCGGGAATGACGAATAGATCGACGTATGAATCGCTTGGTAATGATCTCGCCGACAACGCGGTTATCAATACATTCAGCATGGAATATAATTCAAGTTAAGCTAGGCTAATTGAACCGACGCGCGTTTCTCCACCGGTGCGAGTAGCCGTGATGCTGCACTGCACTGTCTCCATACCGTATCGTAATTTTTTTCCTTTCCTTTTTCCTTTACAACCAGCAGAACCGGATCGCATTTACCGCTGCACCGCATGTGGATTACCGGTTTCTTACCAGCCTGCAACTTAAACCGAAGCCGCTGCGATGAATCTATGTGTATAATCTATAAATCGCGTATCGTAAACGGGAATACCGATCGTGGAAACGATTGACCATCGATAAGTTTCCGCCCATGCGGTACTTATCTTGATTAAGTCGTTCGAAGAGTATGAACGTCGCGTTGCAACGGCCGGTATTTTAAATTGGAGCGTTTCGTTGCGTTTATAGAGTTTTGATCGCGTGCCGGATAATGTTGTGTAAACAGAATTGTAATTACCCTCGGAAACTAGCCCGAATAGATATTTTTGCGGTACAACACGTTGCCTAATAAATTGGAAAGTGACAAATCGACGTTGAGTTCACTCGACGATGTATCGAAAGGAAAGAATTCCTCGACGAAGCTTGAGTAGGTATTCAAACGGCTGAGTCGATTAGCCGCAAACAACAATCATTGCTCGAGGAGAAATTTTTACAACGCAACGTGAAATTTCCCGAAGGCTGTACAAGTCGGAAATTTTGCGGTCAGTACCTAGGTGCCGCGAAACGATACGCGACCACCCCCAAAGGATATAAATATATTCCATCACACCGACTCGGGAAAGTGTGAAAGAACAGCAATCGCACCGACAATTTACAATGAAATTTTGATGACACAGTAATCTAAGTCTCGTTTTTATAATTGTGGCCCCCACTTTTTATATTCCCATGTATGGTAGTTTTTTTTTCTTTGCTCTTAATTTTTTCGCTCTCATTTGCCCTTTTTTCGCAAAGTCCAGACACGCGTGTAAACACGTGTAAAAATACCGCGAGATAGGGAACGGTGAAAGTTGGGCGGGTTTCTCGATTCCGCCACCGTGATCCTCGACGCCGAGAAACCCGTCTTCTTCCTCGGATGCAGCTTCACCCTCTGCACCCGGTCGACAGCTATCCTGCATTTCACCGATGCCACGGTTTTTCCGGTTTGCTTCGCTCTCGACGAGGTCGAAACTCGCTCCACAACTCTTCCCGTTACGGACGTCGATGCGTGGGATGAATCTCGGAAGACGATTGATTACGGCTAAAATACTTTTTTTCAATTCAATCGCACATCTTACATTTTGTTTCAGTAACTATCCGGCAACCTCCAGACGCACTGTGCAGCACGCTTTGGTGTGAATTATTACAACGACCGATGCAGTTGTAATATTAAATGAAAAAAAAATCAGATGATGGAAGAGAGTAATTTTATTCATACGAAGTGAATGTTTTTCGTCTGCGGAAGAGAAAGTCGTCGTAAAGATTCTTTATACGGTACGCATGATAGTGATAATTAGCGATGGCTGCAGCGTGCAATAAATATCTGCGGGATCCTAAAATGCTATGAGTAATTTCTGCACGAACACGATCTTGAACAACTCGAATGTGTCTTTGGGTCATGTCACAAGGCATATAAAACTGAAGAGAAACTGATTAATCCGCCTCGACGCAAATCGCAAGGAATACCGTATATATATATATATATATGTTTCGTTTCCGAAAAATTATACAACAATCACAATTTCAATTCACTAACCTCTTGATCGAAGTATCCGGTTGCCGTATGTGCGTGGAAAAAGAATCGGAATGAGAACCAGGAGATCCGGTTCTTCGCCGGCTGGGACTAGTGCACCCAGTATGGTAATCGGCGAGTTTTGAGTAATAGCCGGATGCAGTTGCGCGATTTCTTCCCAGAC
This sequence comes from Neodiprion lecontei, assembly GCF_021901455.1. Lineage (NCBI taxonomy): Eukaryota > Metazoa > Arthropoda > Insecta > Hymenoptera > Diprionidae > Neodiprion > Neodiprion lecontei. Next base: position 839,950 of record NC_060265.1, read on the forward strand.
GGCAGGTCTTCGTTATTTCACTTCCATATTTTGATTAATCGTAACTTTTGTACTTTTCTCATCGGCTCGATTCGCTTTTATTTCACTACTAAATACCACGCAGAGCCGATCTTTCGGCAGTATCAGGCACAGGAGGGTGTGTTAGCGAACGGCGGTAGCCATCACTGAAATCAATACAGCCCCTCGCCACTCCGTGTTCACCCTTGCCAGAGTCGAGCGCCACTCTGCGTCAAAACCGCCAAGAGTCAGTTGATACATCCATATCCGCTTACTGGTTGGAAAGAAACGCCTGCAGCATCGCCGACGATCCAACCGCGGTGGAAAATGCTTTTTATTTTTTTTTAATCTATCCCCATTTCCCCGCAACAATCTTCTACGAAAAGCAATACGCTGTATTTCTCCTCTCTCACCGCGAATAGTCACCTCAATGTCTCCAATCGAGATCAACTTATCGCCGCGATGGTAAAAGTTGTGAGACTCGTTTCACGATTCAGTCCGTATTCTACAGATTCTTTATTTTTTGCTTTTTTCTTATCCTCGATACGAACTAGTGAGCGTGAACAAAAAAAATTTTTCCGAAAAATATACGAGCAACCGTATTTTCTTGGTTTAATACATTATTTTCTTTTTCCTACATAAATGGAGGATGAAATAAAACCTGAAATATAACATCTGCACTTTTTTCTCACACGCAAATGATTAAAGTTATACTCGGTGTAAATGGACCAATATATCGAGGCTACAACAAATTGTTTACCACCTGTGCACGATATGAGTCCGTATTTGCTATTCCTGAGATTAGAGATAATTAATCATTGTGATTTTATACACTTTGTGATTCTTCACTGATATTTATACCCACACCGTTTGTGAGAAAGTTGATTCAACATCCGTGGTATAGTTTCGTACATATATACGGATATGACGATAAATCGCGCGGAAAATAAAGAATGAAAAAAAAGAACCGTATCAAATTCTAAATCCATTGGAGAATTTAATTTGTGTAAGGCAATTTGGATTACTTAATCAATTAATCTGTCTTGGCAAATAATCCTTGTTATCGGGGTAAAAAAAATTCTGCAATACCTTGTTCAGTGTTGACAGGTTTTTCAGTTTCTCCGTCCGTCGGTTGAAAGTGTAACTTGAAGTTCCGGGTGCGCCCACCTTTACGCGGCAAATTGATTTCAAACGTAAATTGGCAATCGTTTCAGAGTCTTGTATAAACGTGTAACATGTACCGAACAATTTTCACTCACACACAATTTCCATCATCGTAATAACACAAGCATTAGGCTTTTCTGCCAATTTACACACGATAACGATCCAATTACATTCTCGAAGGACATTGAAAGTCTGAGTCGGTTCGCCTGCGGATTTGTCATTACGTATAAGTGTAGGCATACATTTATGCATAGGTATTATAGGTATATCTTCACACAGTAGATACATTGTTAACCAGGAGGTATTGAACTAAAGAACACTTCACTACAGCTGGTGGCACGCATCGAGAATTCATGACGCGAAAATCTTTGTAGGTAAATCCTTGACGATTCCCAGAGTTGTTCTTAACCGAGTCCTGTTAGCTTCTTTCTCTGAGTATCGGTGAAATTGACCGATTTTCAGGATAACGGTGCTAATTCCGTACTCAAAGAATTTTACTATTGCCATAAAAATACACGAGTTGTCCGAGTTCTGGGTCAATTATGTACCCAGTGCTTAGGGAGATAAATGATCCGGTATCACGAACACGACTAGAGACATCGGTTTCTAAACAGCTGCCAAGATCGATACAAACAATACGGGTGATCTGTGATCTATGATCAGTGCAGGATCAAAATCGAAGAAATTTGGTAAAGATAAAAGGAGAAACGTGCTCGTATAACCATATGCAGGCATATGCAGGATGATTATAATTACGGGCGTCGCAGTATAACAGTAATTGTTAGAGGTCTTTTAATGTTCTGACGCGGTAGGTCGGGGTCAACCACTTTCACGGCCAATCAAACTTCCCCTCCTCTTTCGTACGGCTATACCGGCGAGAAATCGTAGCGGCTTAACGCGTATGAGTATGTAAATTCAGTAATAAGCGATCTAGTCTGAGCTAGACGTCGTGCTTTCTCGTACATCGCGGAATGCATGGTTTTGAAAAATGCAAGGATCACTGCGGGAAGGATAACTGGGCGGAACGCGATTTCGCAAGCTTGTGTAATTGAAAGCTGCCGAGATGATTGAATCAATGAAACTCGCGATCATTCGCATCGCGTGATGAAACATCAAAGAGAAATTGATCGAGATCAGGGAGCGAGAAAGGGGAAAAAATCAGAGACATACGTCTCTCTTCCACTATTTTTCTCTCTGTGTCTTTCTCGACTGTAAACATTCAGCGATTTGCGAGTTTCTTTTGCCCTGAAGAGGCCGATGGTTAGGTGGCGGAAAAATTCATCGAGGTCGGGGATTGAGGCTACGGGTTTTAGAACCGAGTGACGTAAAAGTCCCGTACAGCATGTACTCGCTACCGGTCCTCGTTTCAAAGATGCTTAATGGAACATCGCGCCTTCGGCTCTGTAATACCTGAGCCGTTCGTGATTCCTCCTCCTCAGCATCCGAATGGTTGCCACGGTCCACATTCACGCCTCCAGGGCTCCTCGTGGAACCCGAGACAATTGTGCCCCAACTGGTAATGGGAATTCTCGAGTCATCGCTCACGCCGTGCAGACGGTGATAATGAGCCGCAACTGGAGAAACACCGAGTGACACATGTCCGATTTTCAGACTAGCAGAAACACGCTCATTGCTCTGTGGAGAAATGGATGTCGTTTCGACTCAGCCGCAATCGGTGCTGGAAGAACTTGGGATCGAAATGTGCGCGGGACTTGAAGGGAGTTTTTCAAGTTTCTGTACCAAACCACGAACAAGTAGGTAACATCGATTACCTCTGTGAGGTTTACTTCACGATTCGGTAATAATTGTGTAAATCTTTTTGGTGTAACAAATACTAAATACCAAATACCTACTTTTCAAAGTTTTCCGACGCCGATAGTCCACGGTGCAAAGCCGCGCGTATTCAAAGACCAAATTTGAAACTGTGTCATCGCGATTCCAACAGTCTTGCACGGAGGTGTGGATACGTTTTGACTGCAGACACTGGCGTGAAAGTTGTAACGATTTGAAAATTCCAGGAAAGCCTCGCTTACTTTGTAGCGTTACGATCGGATAAGCTCACGGCGTTCGCTAATTGCATTAAGTGCAGTACCTGCACTGCGAGCTGCAGTAAACAGCCCGTGAAAATATTTTCGAGTTTGCTCGCCTCGTCGTAAATTGAAGTAGCAGAGGAACCTGTGCTGCGAATTCTCCGACTCGCAATCGGACTCGGCGAGGGAATGCTAATGGTGCAGAATCATCGTGCGAAAGAAGCTGGCATTGGTATTCCTCGTTCCAACCGCGAGGTGCATCTCATTGTATCGCGTCCGAGTAGTTACGAGCTTCCGTTTTTCAGGTGACACGGTTTCACGCTTGACGAATGCTTCGCCATTCGTTTCGCTACTTCGGTATTGTAAAACAACGAGAAAAGACGTTTTCCTCGATTAATGATGATCGATGGACTGTCGGATTCGGAATACCCGCCTTTTTTTTTGCAAAACATTCGCAACCTGAGTGGAAAATCTACCGTGTAGGCTCACGTCGGACGCTGGATGATTTTGAGAGGCGAAAAGTCGCCGATTCTCTTGCTGAATAGCTGAAGAACTTTCTATGGTATCTCAAAGCCGAGGGACGAAACAAAACCAAATATGAAATTGAAAGCCAATAATATCTGTAATTTTGTTGTACTTCCAGCATACCCGAAACGTGAGTTAGGACCACGTTTTTCTAAACTGATTTATTTTTTTCTGTTTTTAACACTTAACTTTAAGAAGGGTCACCGCGAAGAGTCTGATCTTCGTACGGGCAAGTTTCGTCGCCTATCGTGTGTCAGGTTTGTTAGACGGTGATAAAACCAAGATTATTTATATTCCGTGACGCGCGTCAAGTTGAGAGGCCAATACAATTAGAGAATGAATTGGATTCTTATATGCTCGTCGGGATTAACGAAGTAGGTATAATATTCCGCACTGCGCAGCTGTTGTTGGTACAATTAATACCGCGTTTCTACACTCGTAAGTCTGTGCAGTTGTTACGACCACAGGCGAGAAATTTCTTTTGCGTTAATTTTCAACTTAACCCACATCTTCATCAAAGAAAAGGCAGCTCGAGCGTCACGTGTAGAACGAAGGTTTTGGACATGAAACGCACATACTTGGTCGCTCGGAAATTGCTTAGGTATCCCTTAGGAGGGTTCTCGTGTCCGTTCTCAACCCGGTATTTCGAAAGTTTCTTCGGTTTGATGATTATATACCGTTGTTCAGAATATTGCCTACGAAAAACGCTATTACAGAACAAAGAAGAAAAAACAAGCAACTTCTTTTACTCATGTCCAACAAAAACGGTACATTTGCGAAAAATGTCGAGACTCTTTAACGAATAAACACTTGCTTTGAAAAAATTCGCTGCCGGGGGAATGACGTTTCAGTGAACACGTTTTCAACGTGCGAAACGCGCGATAACTTTACATCGCGTGCATAATCGAAAGGCGATAAATTTTTTTATTTATCCATCTGATAATTTACTTTCCACTCGATAAATTATTAATTATGTCACACTGCGTCGAAAGGACTTTCTTTTGCATCCATTAAGAGAAATCTTGCCATGCATATGAGTGAACTGCATGTTGAATTAATTTATATGGATAAGATTGGAAAACAAAAGGATGATTGTAAATTAATGTGATTCTGAAGTGAGAGTATAAGAAAGATCGCGGATGTTATTAAGTAACCGAATGTGGAATGGCATTGTTTCGATATATGGCCAAAGTCAAGATGCCACATCTGTAAGTTTACCATACACGTTTTGGCTATTTGCCTATTTCAAATTTCGCTTACAAACAATGATGCAATACACCGTATTGGAATATGTAAACTGTGCACCACCATTATGCAACAGGAGATTAAAGAATGTCGCTAAATTACAGGTCACATTTCGTCTCAACACTAATTGACCTCTCGGTTGAATTTCGTCCCAATTGTCCATTTCGCGTATTTCAAAAGTTTAGGCTACAAAATTGCTAGAGCGAGAATTGGAGAATAGAATCTTATTCCTCGGTACGTTGAAAACCTGAGAAATCTGCGGATTTCAACTGGCTACATAGGCATAATCGTTATTGGGTCAAACGTTTCGTTAAGCCGAACACGGACAGAGAAGAAGGGACTTGCTTTCAAAAGTTAAAAAATTAATATTGGTACCGTTAGTTGCGCAGCAAGGTCGTCGTAGCACGAACACCATACGCCTGTGTATAATTAACCGCTGAAAAAACAGCCTCCAAGTAATTCCTACACGCACTTTCTCCAACGAAACTTGCTGTGCCTACGCTGCCATATCCAAATGTGTTAATATAAAGCCGGATACAGTATTTGAATAACCTTGATTTTTACCCATCTCTCGTTTACCGCGGACTTGTCCTTCTTTTACATTTCAGCGAAAGTGCGGACATGAGGCGAGGACCAGCGGATGTCTCTTACTTATTTTTCATTTACGGATTAGGAAAGAATCTACACAGAAAACATTCTTTGCGCGAGAATATAAATTCTCAATCATCCTACGTCTAGAGTACACTAATTAAAAATTCGTGACAGACTTTAATTCCCGTAAAATCACTGACTCCGAAACAGTAAAAATATATTCATTGAATTCCGATCAAATTGAAACTCACAGCCGTAATGACAGTATGATCAAATGATATAATTTTCGAAGGAATGCAAGCAACAGATCTGTGAATTGTTTTAAGCAAGAGAGTCCAAAGACGGAGTCATACCAACGTGATTAATAATCAAGAATCACGGATAAAAATTTTATATCCTCAGATCGATACGGTATAGATTGCAGGATAATTTATTTCGCAAATTTCAATTTACATCAGATTATTTTCACACATCTTGCACTGTACGTCGGGCTATTTAAAAGCAATTGTCACACCCACTTGCATAATGAAAAGAGATGAAATTCACCCTTGTTTCCAAGTTGTCGCGTTTTTGTTCCGAAGGGAAAAAAACTGTAGCGTAAACTTGGAATAATGGGAAACTCGTGGTCAGTTAGTCCTGATTCTCCCGGCCAAATCATTGAGAAAAATTCTCGTGATCAGATTTCTATCGCATGTTTATTAAATATTTCACTTACGTGTAAAAAGTGATCAGACCACGCATCTCATTAGTTAACGGATAACATCCGGCGGTCGATAAACGGTGTATGTATGTAACATTTAAGGATAACATACCGACTTCGGTTCCACTAGAACGATTCGAAAGGTGAACGAACACCCTAAGATGGTAAGAGCCGTCACATTGACAGAGAAAACCGTGAACTTTATGTTTCAAGATTTATGAATTTTTGCAATTCATTTTTACAGTGCAAACTGCATCGTTACCACGTTCCTCTGACTCTTCTATGACTCGAGATATTCATATAAAAATCCTTTGCTTGGTCGTTGGTATGTCTGATTTCTTTCCCATCGTCACAACAGCTTGTTGTTATCACTATTATCATTATGATTATTGTTGTCTGCAAAGTTTCACTGACGAAAGCACACGATCACGTGATAAAAGCGTCACTTTCGCAAGCGTGCCGTTTTTCCTGCCCGTTTGCAAACTGCCTGATCAATTCCAACCGCCCCCACACATCGCGACAATCCCCTTCAATTAACTCAGTTATTCATCCAGTGGAAAACCTCACCTGCCACGTGTTTCAAAATCACGCCAAGACCGCTCCAAAACGAACAACCTGAATCTACGTGGAATGAAATTTCTTCGTATTCAAAACTTCGCGTTACATCTAAGGTAACATTAATATCTTCTACCAATTGTAAGAAAATTAATCTTCTGCACTAATGTTTTTAGAAACGCTGTTTCTCGGACTACGAATATTTAAATAAAAATCATTCGCATACATCTTTTTGAATATCCTGAATTAATTTACACTCAGAATCAATTGGATTCGTATTGTGTTTAAAAAATGCCGCTATCGCAAAAATAGTGTAAATTGTGCGGTTCCATTGGCCTGAAATGCAGAAGCACAGTACCGCGTGCATTTGTCAAAAACCTTGTATAGTTCGGGATTAATTTATTTTACGTATAAACTGTATCCAAGCATCGCGTGCAAAGGTTTATTCTGTACGTAATGTTTGCTTTGAAGTTGCCCGTGAAACAATTATGGGAAAAATAGGAATTGCTGGAGTATCTTTGCTTTGGGGATCGACGTGAACGATGCGACGCCGGCGTCGCGAGACAAAACGGCGCAGAATCAAACTCCAGGAATGACCAGAGTCACGAGAGTTTCTTCGGTCTTTCCTCCGCTCTACATCGTTCAAGGCTTTCGCTCCTCGCCTCCAGCTTTGGGGTAAGTAAAAGATACTCGTTGCCACTTTTTTCCAAATCAATTTCCTCGTGAAACGTGTAAAACAGTGTCGCTTGAACGGTTTTTCATAAGACTAAACAGTGGGATCGAAATTTTTACTTCTTACCGCCGTTCCGCGTTCCGCGGTTTTCAAATTAACAAACTTCGCTGATACTTCGCCGATACTTAAAACCAATCTCTGAGATAAATTTTTCGATTTTGTACATTAGTTGATTAAAATTGATGAAAATGGAACACGTAGCCAAACTTTGTTCAAGTTGTGTTCTCGAAGGATTGAAAGCGCGCGAGTAAAATATCAATATTTCGAATGAGGAACGTTCGTTGCGATTAATAAGTGCGTGTAACGCGAGACACCGAAGACGAGGATACGCGAAAAGTCGGGGGGGGGGGGGGGGGGGGCGAAGAGAAAAAAAAGGTAAACTAGAGGGCTGCAATGAGAGATGTTTACGAGGCTCCAAGGAAGGACTTTTCGCCGCTAGGCGAGCAACGATACGACTAATGAGATCCCTAGATAGCATAATTAGCGGATACACGGTGTGCTCCAAATTTACGTTGAATGTGTAATTTAATATGTTTATTTTAGCCGGGATGTTGAATTCTCCGAACTCTATCGCCACTTCGTAACTCAACTAATTAATTGAAAGTTGAAAAACACAGTTCTTGAAACGCTTGCGAACTTTACAGGTAATTGTTTTAGAAGAACCACGGGATCTGAACGTCTTATTTAACAATTGGATTCATCATTCGGGCAATTGTTCAATTTTTATTATTTTTTCCCATACTGGAGTCCGTATATCAGTCAATTAGGCCAAGCGGCAGCTCTCTGCTGATTAAATAACCTGTCACGCTCTTAGACGAAGGATATCAAGCTACTTATATAGACTTATATACTATATGTATACAGAGTTATTGTACAAAATTCGTCATTTTCACGAGTCGTTCTCAGCATCGCCTGCATTATTCTCGATCGTGCGAAATTAGATAGATACGAAAAACACAAATCCCGTTACGTTGTAATTATTTTCTGAGAAACTCAAACATTCTCGCAACGTTGATATAGATTAGATGTAGAAAAGAAGGCTCGTCTTAGTTTCCCGATCATGACTGACTGACGATTATGACGCACGCACTGAAATAAAAAAAATTCTCGATCGTCGTTACAGGATTCCAATTTAATTACGAGTATGATTTTGTCCTTCATTGTCCAAAGTACTCGCAATAGAAAGAAAGACTATTGTTCTTAAAAAAAAACTGTCGCTTTCCACAAAGTTTCTAAATGTTTTTACTAAAATTCAAACACTTTATGCCAAAAATTTGATGTAAAAATCACCTCTTTTCATAAAACGATGTCGGTTTCGTCGGAACCGAATGAAAACCCCTACGAGTAGAAATCAGAAGATTTTGCCGTCTTGATAGCTTAAAATCGCAGCGATTAATTTCGCTGAAAATTTTCAATTTGCCAATACGAATATATCCCCCATCTCGATAACCGCAACGAACAAACGACTTTACAAACTTTTATTCTATTCTTCTATTCCGAAATGAAATTAATTTTTGTCTATAAATTGTCCGGCAAGAACCTTACGCGCCTGGAATTCCCGATCGCAAGGTCTTGCCGTCAACCGAGCTCAAAGGTAAAAAGAAATACTTAATTGTTTGTAAAACTAAATCGAAGCAACGCTGCGTAAAGCACAATGCGCTTGTCGGTTGTTACGCGCTCGCGTAAAATGAGCACGAATTGCTTGCCGCCAGGAGTCTGACACTTGTGGGACGTTATCACTTAACCGAGCTGCAAACGGACGGCCGTGGGTTTAAAAAAAAACCACCACCCCACTCCCGGAACATATCCAACGGGGTACCGTACAAGTTCGTCCTTCGTCCCCATTTCCCATTGTGCTTTTCTCTCTTTAAACTATTTTTCATTTGCACAACCGTTACATCTGTTCCAGACGACCAGAATGAAGAGTACAGGCGGCAAATAATGATGCAGCTGCGGTTCATACACTACACGCAACTCGTTGTTTTCGTTTTGTGAGTAGAAATTATAGAATAATAGATGTGAAAATGAGGATGGAAAGGTTGAGTATGAGTTACTGTTTTGTATTGAAAGTTCGAAAAGCGACGCTATAATTATAATACAGGATCTAGCTTTTCGGCCCAACAGCTGCGGCGGCGATAAGTTTTGCGATGTTTGTCAGAAGTTGATTGCATTTAATTGCTCTCTCAATAGATTAATCGACGCTAATTCGTTGCGAGGATGCGACCTTAGGATCTCGCAGCATTTCGATCAACCGCAAGATAAGATGAAGTCCAACCTTCGGAGTGACTTACTATTTTATTTGTGTCTTGCGTCACTGCCAAAATCACTTGACTGTGCAAGGTAAATTTGCAAATTTTCATCGCGAATTTTTACGACCATACAGCGCATCCGAAGGCGGTCTAAATTTTCGTACATTCACTGTATAGGATGACGAAGCATTTTCCTTTAACCGTACGCGATGTTTGAAATCAGACCAGAAGTCCTCATTCGAACCGTGAAAGGGAAAAAAAAAATTGGACAATTATTCATTTTGCAGTTTGTTCAACGCGGATGCTAAGAAGAACTACTCCATACGCCCCAGAGTCGTTCTACCCGAGCATTACGTGAAAGGTAATTAACCTGAGTACGTTGATCTTGACTCGAGTAACGAAATCCACGATTCATTCTATATTTTCGTTGCAAAGAAATTAGACCACCGTCGAAAAAAGGGACCCCGGTAATCGTGGACTTCAACGTTTACGTTGTAGACATAAATTCCATCAACGTCGAGGACATGGACTTCCGGTTAGTCTGGTGAATTGTCTATTTTAAGGTGTTTTTTTTTTTTTTCCGTGACTATTTCTTTTCAAAGACTGAGATTTTCCTCATTTTTCAAGGGTCGACATGTTCGTTCGCCAAAGCTGGACGGAATCGCGACTTCACATGCCCGACGACATTTTCGAGGAAGGTGACGACTACGTCACCCTGCCCCCAGAGTTTTTCGACAACCTCTGGCAGCCGGATCCTTACTTTTTGAACTCAAAAGTTGCCGGTAAATTTTCACACGTCTGAATAAAAGTGGTTTTGATCCTTAGAAATGACGGATATTTGCACATCGAAGATGAATCGAAGAATATGGAAGATTTTATTTTTCGAAATAATTTCGATTCTTCTTCCAGAAATTGCAACACTGACGCATAAATTCTCTTCCGTAACGCTGTACAGGAACAAGACGGTTATTTACGCGGCTCGAATGCACGCGATCATAGCTTGCCAAATGGAATTTCAACTGTACCCAATGGACATTCAAGTTTGCCCAATCCACATAGAGAGCTGTGAGTTATTTCTTCACAATTGTGGATTTCAAGGCTTTCGCACACTTTCTTTACAGAGCTGAACGGATCGCGGATAACATTGCGATTTAAGCTTTTCCCCAGATCTTTAAGTACCTACTTTTTCTCTGGACTTTCAGTTTCCTACAATAATCAGAAACTGCGTCTACGATGGGGTGATGGTGGAGTCAAGGTGAATCCTGAGCTGAAACTGCTTCAGTACAACATCGGCAAGCCTTTGCAGCTCGAAGAGTCGACCGGATACATGCTGGAGAAAAATGGTGAGAAATTTCAATGACTATTTCTGTGAAAGATACTTGAACACGCAGTTGAAAATAACGCGAAGCAAAACATAAGAACTTATTATCACTGTAATCAATTATTTATTTTCCGTTCTACAAACTCCGGCTCGATCCTGTGTCGGCAAAATACTTATTCGAGAAAAGAAAATTAGATTTGATTTGAAATGAAAATCATCAATTACGATAAGACACGAGGTTAATTAAGTTCGGGCGTTTAACGACCTGCGCAAATCCGTTATATCATCAACAGATTGAAATTTATGTTCAGAAATTACACAATTGGTTTCATGTAAGTTCAAATCCACAGCTACACCCAATAGAGTTGGTCATTTTTTTTTTCTGAACATTGGTAACGTATAAAAAGTAAGATTTCCGTAAAAATAGGAAATAATCCTCGAGGCGACTGAAGTTTTTAACGTTTTCAATCGTTTCAAAATTAAAGAGTCAATCGATTTTTCTTTGATCGTAATTTGTGTTTCATACACAGCAATGGTGGTCAGAAATTTCGGGATTCATATTATACATTTTGAAACTAACATCACGACGTGAGATTTCTATTTTTATAGTAAAGCCAACAGATCTTCATTTCCACGAGACTATGTATCTGTATAATTTAGAACAGGTACCTCGTTATATCTTATCACGTTTTCGAGATAAGACGTACGGAGTTAAACTCTCGACGAGACCGCGTTTTGATTCTCTCCTCTTTTTTATTCCCATATAGATCTATTTCAAGCTGGACTGACTTGAGAACTTGAATTAACCCGGAAAATGGAGTATTTTTAACGAGAGCAAAAGCACTAGCGCGATTCTTTCACGTACCTAGAAATAGCTTCTTATTCTACAACTTATTCCGGCTTATTCCAAGCCGAGGTTCGCAAGAATTTAGATACCGAGTTATCATTGGAATTACACAACCCAATTCTCACGGCGCTATTAAACAGGGTCACCACATTGCAAAGTTTGTCTAAAAAATTAGTACAATCGTTGGATACGCGCGTATATTTACGCATGCAATTACAATACATCTCGTATGTATTACGCGTACAAAAAAAGCGCGAGAAGAGAAACGAGAAAAAAAAAGGTAAAATAATAATTAACGAACATGACAAGGGTGACCGATGAAATTCTTCCATTCCTCGTTATCAGGTAATTTTTCGCGACTGGTAGTTTACTTCCGGTTCGAAAGACAGATCGGGCATCACTTGATCCAGACTTTCGCACCTTCGACGCTAGTCGTGATGCTTTCGTGGTTCAGCTTCTGGCTCGGATTGGACGCGATTCCTGGCCGGGTAGCTCTGCTCGTTACGAGCATGCTGACCCTCGTCACCATGTTCACAGGTCTCAAAAGCGACATACCGCCTGTTGCCTACGTCAAGGTGAGCAAATTCGCGGGCGAGAAATTTTTCATCTGCAATTTAGAATGGTGGAAGTTTTTTTTGTTTTTTTTTTCCATATTAAACATGCCGTTTTAAAATTCCTCCCACAGGCGCTAGATCTATGGATGGCCGGTTGCATGGTATTCGTGTTCGCCGCCCTCGGAGAATTCGTGGTCGTCAAGGTCCTCGATCTCCGTTATCAAGTTGAGATCGATACCCAGGCGACGAATCTTCCTCGCGTACTGCCGATGGTTTGTCTTATTTCTGCTGTAAAATATTCGTCTAATATTTCTTAACCGAATAGGTGAAAGCATAATTTAAATTTATCTAAAGCTTAAAAAAAATTGTGAAACGTATTTGTACGATAAAAAAATATCCCAAACGATTCCCTGACTTTCCGCAAAAACTCCTGACATTTTTCCCTGACTATTTCAGTATTTCACAATTCCGTGACATTTTCAGAATTCCCTAACCACTGGCCACTCTGAACGTAAAGATAATGATCGAAAACAAAAAGCAAAAAATTTACCACAAATCTTTTCAATCATCCGGACAGATCAAGACGGATTGATCCTACCTGCCATTCGTCGTTTCATAACATATATTGTACATAGGTATACATACTTTGTCTGCGGGCTATTAGTAAGTTGCGTAACCGAGCATGCTTACGCAATGAGCAGGTAATTCTTGATGCCTGTGTGCTAAAAAGTGTACCGATTAATACCCGTTTCAGTTCTACCACGAATAAAATTTTCTCTTCTTTTCGTTTCAGAAGCTTTTGATCGAAGCGATTTTTTTCCCGTTTCTTCTACTCAACTTGCATTCTTTAATAATTTAAATCATTGTCATTTTTTAAACTGTTTTCCGAAATTTCAACCCGTCTGCGGGATTTTTAGCTGCATTGTAGATGGCACGGTTCATTCCGTTCTTTTTATCGATGTTAGACCAAATTTGTCAATTTCATACTCGGACGTTATCAATCTTACGGCTTCTTCAAACATACCTGATACATCGCGGTTTGATATATAATACGATAATATACATCTTATCTGGCGATAAGAGCCGTGACCTGTACAGAAAGAGAGCTAGAGAGAGAGAGAGAGAGAGAGAGAATCACTTGCAAGCATATCCCAACGATAAATTTCTTTGCAGCTACTGCAAACGTTTACTTTTCACAATATTACATTAATAAGCCAAAGCGATTTGACCTGCTGATCTCATTTCAGTAATCTTACTTTTCCCAGCAACTATCATAACAGATTCGTTTCTAAACGGGATCGACGATTTCAAATATCCTTCATGCCGAAGGCTTTAATATATTTAACCGGTTGACTTGTATTGCGCAATTTTTTTACTCCTAATGAATGTAATTCTCTTTTGACTATTTTCGATGAAAACTAAAGCCGATCAACGACTTTTGCAGAAAGTAGGAGCGATGGAGAAAACACCTTACATGACTGCCTGGGACTGCGAAACAGCGTACGCTCCTCAGCCGAGACAAAAACGCGCAGGTAGTCGGCGTCTTTTGCAAACATCATGGATTGATCATGAGCTGGGTGTTGCCTTTGGCAAAACACAATGGAACCACATCGATCGTAAAAGTCGCATTGTTTTCCCGGCCCTATTTCTCCTATTTGTCGTGCTTTACTGGCCAATACTTCTCCTCAAAAAAGCGTCTTAATATGTTGACCTTTTTCGAATTTAGGTCATTTATATTTATTTATTTATTTCTTCACCGTGTTTCACTTTCCTTATTCTGGTTTCTTCATTCAATACGGCGAAAGATTCATTTCTAGGATTTACAAATTCACAAATTCCTACGAACGTATATCGATAAGACGCGTTTTGGGATCCAGTCTATAAATGTACCGTTCACTTTTACTAGAAAATCAGATTAGCTGTAGTAGTTTCGGGTGTTATAGCTTCGAACCGAAATGTGGATAATATTCATTGCTAAACATTCAATGCCAGCGCAATGAAAATTCTTGTCTTGTCAACAAAGTCTTCCCTCGTAAACCTGAGCGAGCGCTGAGGGAAGTAAAAACCCCCAGATTAACATTAAAATTAGAGCGTAATCAATGTCAGACATACCGTGAGCGCAAATAATGACCACATAATATATTAGATTGTATTGTAAAAATTATGTACGTATATCGACGTTAAAAATCGACACGGAGACGTGTTATATTTTATGTAAAATAAATTGAAAACAATACAATAACAAAAACAAAGACGTTCCCAATGGGTTTCCTCAAGTTAACGTATATTAACAAGAATTCTTCATCGTCAGGTTTGTTAAAAACTAATCGGTACTCACAATCAATCTACTTCCATTTCCTCGACTAGCGTGTCTTCCCGCAATTCGTCTTCGCTTGTCTCTTCTCCGTCACTCTTCGCCTTTTCTTTTGCTGCCTTGTGTTCTCCCAGTCGTTGAATATACTTAATTGTATACTGGTTGAAATCACAGCTAAAATAGTTTCAACAGCTTATGTCACGTAATTTTTATCGAAATAAAAATAAAGGATAACGACGGGGCAATTGTACTCACATTTTACTCAACTCGTCGTACTTTCTTTGCATGTTTTTCTGCAGTGTTAACAGCACCGGCATTTGTACTGTTGAATTTATTTTCGATCCCTGCCTTGTTAGTATCGCGTTAATCCATATCAGGTAAAAATGAATATGCCTTGTATTTTCCAACTCTGAAGCTACAAACTTCAACACCCTCTCTACGTAGACATCAGGCAAGCTTGTTATAGTCAATTCAACTGAAATAAAAAATATCGCAGACTTATTATTCACCGATATTAACGTAATCTCGTTTAATCTCAGGATTCCATTCAACGTAATTGAACATCACGATTTAAATATGAATCAAAGTTACTCACTGTCCCGGTATGGAACATTCTCGATTACTTCTTGGATTAATAGCTTTTCGTTCAGCTTAAGGGCCATCATGAGCGCTGTAGTAAAATAAGGAATATAGAAATACCAGTTTGGTAATTAAGAATGAAGAAACGAAATCACTGTAGATTCTGTAAAAAAATACAAACCTCTGGCATGTTCTCTTTTGAACAGGGTCTCTTTAACAGTCTGTGGCGTTATACCGAACTCCAGTTCAAACGGATCGAACACTAGCCCCATGTCCAAAGAATATATCAAGAGACCCTCTGTGGTTGCCGCAGCCCACGATTGTCCTGGAAAATTATTTCTCAGGCTCAACGAATGCGAGTTTATTGTTTTTTATTGCTTAACTTCAATTTATTTTGTTCTACCTGTCGGAGAAAATTGAAGACTGTAAACTCTAACTTCTGGCTTGATACTTCTGCTAGCCATATCACCCTTTCTAACTCCTGGTAAACGAAGAGATACCTTTCCGCCCTCATTCTCTTCCCGGTCTTCGACCAGCGCCACATTACCAAATTCGGTCATTTTCCGTCTGTTTATAAAATCCTGTGAAAGGTTTAATAGCCGTTCAATAATTATAGCTATCGTTTTTCAGTTGAGCCGAAAATTATCAACTTACATCGACCGCGTCGAAAGACCGATTCTGCGTTACTTCAAACTTCTTCAAGAGTACGGATTCTTGGATGTTGTAAATGCAAACGTTTTTCGACTGACCTCCAGCAAGTATGCACGAGCCATCAGCCATGTAGCAAAGACAGGTGAAGGCTCTGTAACAAAATACTAAATTAAATAAGCAGTAATCACTTGCATTCTAAATCTGAAAAATATCCATTTATTGCACTCACTTTCCCTGCAAACTCTTCTTAGCAGTCACCAAATCTGTATCTGATCTCCCACTGCCCAGGTCATTCTTTCCCTCAATGCTACTAGTCTGCATCGCCGTTTTGCAATCAAAAAATGAAATCTGCCCGTCTAGTGTAGCGACAGCGACTTCCTTGCCATCAGGTTTGTATACAACGCACAAACCGTCCGCTGTCAGTTGAATAGTTTCGTGAGCAGAGCCACTTTCAATGGCATTCCACAATTTCAACGTCTTGTCCCAGGAAACGGATGCTAGTGCCGAACTCGCTAGATTTGGATTGAAAGCGAGACTCGCCACCGGACCTTCATGACCAGCGAGAATCTGATGAAGGATGTTTACAGAATCAATACTAGGTTTTTAATAATACTTATTGTTCTTTTTCAGCTCGTAATTGCAAATCTTGAAACGGGAAAAAAACTCACTTCAAGCAGTCTCCCGAGTTTCATACTCCACAGAAATATTTCAAAGACATCTTGACCGCCTGCAGCAAGAAATTCGTCGCTCGCGTCTAAGGCGACGCAAGAAAATTGTACGGGGCGAGGAGAAACTAGAGTACGGAAGTTCCTGTACCTCGTCATGTCATAGGCTCTGACTGTGCCGTCAAGGGAAGCGGAGACGACGAACTTCCGATTGTGGCTAAAAAGGACATCGCTAATAGCCGAGGAATGTTCCTGGAACGTTATAGTACAGAATCCAGTCGCTGCGTTCCACAGTTTGACTTTTCCATCGTCTCCACCAGTCACTATGTACTGACCATCGGGACTGTAGGACAAACAACTCATGTTTGTGCTGTGACCCTGCTGCTTCATTGCATAAGTTTCACTCTGCCATTCCCAGACCAAGAGTTGACCAAGGCCAGAACAACCGAGTGCTATCCAGTCCCCGGTATTATTCAAGGCTATCGATGAAATGCACTGCTCTGAAATACTGCGAAGATTTTCCTTATAATTACATTGAAATATGATTGGCGTTTCTTTGTTTGTTTTTGTCGCAGACAACTCACCTCAGGGAATGAATCATATTAACATCGGGCATTTCATGAATGAAAAAAGCTCCAGTACTGAAACCAGTAACAAGAATTTTCGTATCGCGATGGTAAGCAGCTGATGTAAGAACTGCATCTGAGTTTTGTTTTCGTACTTCATCGCCCAAATAGTGTCGGCCCAATTTTTTGTAGAATAATTTCTGAACTTTGCTCTCCTTATCTGTTGTATCCTCCTCATCCTCTGCATCGTCTGCGGCTATAAATCAATTACTTTACTAACTTAGTTTCGCTGTACAGAAATAGCACAAAAATCAATACAAATTTAAAGGAATTATCGACTAATGTGAAACTAGTCCAGTTCAAAATTTTAATTAATTTGTAGAATGTCGTTTCCATTGCAAGTACCTGATTGGTTTGATACATGTTTGTCCTTCTTCTTCTGTTTCTCTGTCTTTTCCAAAGCTTTATCAAAATCTATGTCATCTTCGCTTTCGCTTTCTTGAGGCTTCTGTTTTTTAGCAATAGGCTGCCAAGGTGTTAAAGCATCAGGATCGATGCTGCATTCCCAAACACACAGCTGACCATTTCTTCGAGAAATGTATAAATCAATCCGTATCATTATGTCAATTTCCGAAAGACAGATAGACATAAACAAAGGTTTTTAAAGCGTCAGATATCTTACCTGCTAATCGTGGAAAGATCATAAGAGTCTTTCTCAAAGAAACATCCGACTATAGAATCAGTGTGGCTCCCAAGAGAATAGGATTTGAAGTTTGCCCATTTTTCCAGACTGTACAATCGTGTCGAGTTGTCCTTAGAGCCCACGGCTAAGAGTTTCGAATCATATGACCAGTCGATGTAGGTAGTTTCGTCAAAAGCGCCATGGAAAACTCGTTCCATAACAAATGGATTGAATTCTCCCGTCAATAGACCCGGTGCTTTGAATACGAAAACTGAAAGAAAACCATAATTAGAAATTCTTGAATTTTTCTATTATGCGTAAAGACGACAGCCGGCAAAGAAACTTGTAAATTACTCACCATTATTTTCTTTACATGCAGCAAAATGCTTTCCGTCTGGTGAAAACTTGATACATCTAACTCGTCTTTTGAATCGATATTTGTGTATAACTCTCCGGCTAATCAGACTTATCAAACTTGCTTCTCCCTCTGTAACACAACAATAAGATCAGACATTAGGTAATATTTTGCTTTGAACAGATATGAAGTACATTGGGAAGATGACACAGGCAGTTTTGAATAACGGAAATCAGCCTGTTAACACTTTTGCCAATTACATATGAATACAGAAGTAATTTATTCAAATTGTCATTTTTAATGCTCGTAGATTTATAGTCTTGGTCAGCAATCATGTTCCGTTCCCTTGTCTCATGTAAGCGATTTCTCATCATAAAGAGGCATCGAAGTTTGGTTCTTACCTTCATTTACTGCTATCAATATGGATCCATTAGGTGCGATATCGATCGACGTGTAATCGAACCTGCTCTCAACTGGCAGTGTGGACGATTTGTTGCTGGAAAAAAATAATTCTCACGGAATAAAAACTACTTTATCCTGCAGGTGCATGTTCACAGGAATGTCGTAAACAATGCGAAAGAAAACTCACTTCTTGAGATCAAAAATGGTGATTCGATTGCCAACCGGACTGATGACGGAGTACCCATCGGGTGAAAAGATTAAATTTCCTTTGCGGTAAACGGTTCCCAGCAAATTGCTGAACTGTAAGAATAAATTCAGAGAGGAAAGTTCAAAGCGGTTTGTAGGTTACGAAGCGCAACTTTCGAGGTTGAACAATTATTCAGATGCTTTTTAATACGAAAGTCGGGGTGATTATATGAAATAAGCTGAAACGGTAAGCGCATACAAACTCACCTTGTAAGCGAACTTCATTCCGATAATAAGAAAGATTGTAAATTACGCGAGGTTAGAATTTGAAACTTGGCCACATGCTTGAAGCGCGTCGTTGCGGCTGCGTTGGATCGACAATCCGATTCGATTGCGTAGAAATATTCGATAAGCGAAAGAAAAGCAGACTCGAAAGGATGGCTGCGTTCACGTGATCGGTCATGTGTTTAAAATCGGGCGTCGGCTAATAGGAATAAATATCAATTCGTTAGTCAGATATCGACGCGAGTGAAACGAAAGGGTGAATTTATTCTTTGGCAATCGTCGAGGCGTTGATTTTTGATAATCCGAATAAACGCGGAACCGCGCAAAGGCGCCAAAGGACGAAATGCGAGTCACGAGACCCCGCGGCGTTGAGCGCTTCGATATCTATCGAAGCGCTCGAAGGGTTTTTAAAACGTTTTGCCCAGTCAGCGGACCTAGGCCAGCGACTGACGTCAGCTATAAAGGATAAGACGTGAATCCCCATTCGCTTTCCCCGAGGTTCACGGCAGTTGGGAGCCAATAGCATCGCGATAGACAATCCCGCACGGGCAAGCTAACAGCTCACCTCTCGCTCCTCTCGTCGTCACATGACCCTTTTCACTGTGTAGGCCATATTTGACAGTGTCCAGTACTAGTTTAGTGAAGTGAGTGTGTGAAGATTGTTCCTCTTCACTTAACCCCTGGTGTTTTTTGATATAACCTGTAAATACTCTAACAACTAAACTCGCCAAGATGAGTACTGTCGAAATCGGAGAAACAAATCCCATCTACGGGCCATTCTTTGGAGTAATGGGCGCCGCCTCGGCGATCGTCTTTTCCGGTGAGTTAAAACGCTTCGGCTGTTTCCCAGGAGGCCTACGATACAACTATTTTAATAACCACGCGCAATGCAACTGCCCCCGGGGGCGTCAATTCTCATCGCTAGGCTCATTCGGCAATTCCTCCAACCTTTTGCCAAATTCGTCATTTAATCATAGCTGTAATAAATGGAAAATAACGTGCCCGGAGACGGATAACGAACCAAGTTTTTCACAATGATGTACAAGCGATCGATGACGTATCGCACGATGTTCGCGATGAAGTATGGATACAATTTTGGAACGCCATTTTCTCACACGATTGAGATTATATGTATACCCTGAACTCGTTTCGTAATGATACTATCGAAACACTTGTACTCCGCTCTCCGTCTCCTCTCTCCCGCTCTTTTGTTCGGATTGTAGTTAAAGGAACAAAAAATATATCTATATATATATATATATGTGTATGATAAACTCGTCAAAACAGTTACCTATCCTTCCAACAAATTATACCTCGACGCAACCTGGAACGCAGAGTAGAAGGAAGGAAAACCTCTGCAATCATCTCCTTTACCTTTTCCCGTCCGTTCTCGGGAAGGAAAAAAAGCCGAAGCCAGAGGTTCGACGGGAGGATTTGTTGCGCGAAAAGCAGCCGCGTTCCGCCCGCCGTTCTTCGTCGTAGGCGTCAGGTCGACTCTATCTAGAAATCAATACGAATCTTACTCTCTCGTTCTCGTCCCTTGCGCCAGAATTCGCTCTTTCTCTCCTCTCTTCTCCTCTCTTTCTCTCGTCGTCGTCAGTCAGGCGCGCGAGACGAGATGGTCGGTTTCGATCGCAAAATCCGCGAGCCGGCTGAACGACGACGCGACCTGGGATGAAAAGAAAGATCATCAGAGCAGGCCTCGAAAAAAAACGAGGAGTCTGGGAAGTTTTTGGTTCCTGGCCAAATTGGCCGAGCCCCGTTTCCCTAAATCACGTATCTTTCTCCCGTAAACAGGGTGAAAAAGAAGAATCGAGATCGGCAAAGAGCGGAGAAGAAGGATCGAAAATGATCGCGGGACCGTGCCACGCCCCCCTGGCTCACGAGGCCGGGACTTACATGATTGTCATGTGACTCGAGCAACACGAGTCGGTCATGTGACCACCGCTCCCTCGGTGGCAAACCACTCGACGCATTATGCGAGTCGGCTGAATCCTTTTTGCAATGGGAAATTCCTCGACAGCCTCCTCAAATCCGGCCAACTCAAGGATCGGCTTCAATTCTTTTCGAATATACGTCACCCCTTCGCGGGCTCTGCTCTTCTCTTCTCTTCTTTCCAGTCTTTCCACCCGAATTCCCGTCGAAAGATTATCGAGTTACCGTCGTCGAATTCCGCCTGCCCCGCCCCAGACTCACTCTGCATCATCCCGACGATCTATGAGGCTGGAGTTTAACGCGACGAAACATCAGGGAAAAAATCGTTACGGAGCAATTTTATAGAACAACTTTCAGGGAGTCGGTTTCTCGATGTGAGAGTATTTTTTCTTCGTCATAGTTTACTAAATTTCAGACATTCCTAAAGGTGCGAAGTAACGATTTTTCCTAAACACGCGTAACGTTACTACCTTCGTAATCGCGACGATCTATCGTCTCTTTCTATGATATGCCTTAGCAGCGCCAGCATTAGCAGAATTATATCCACGCGAATGTTTAAATTGATTGAAAATCGAATACTGCTCTCGGTATGAACAGTCGTTGAAATTTCACGCCACGTGACGATGTACGAGGGCAATTATCTGACGATTCTGCAAGAAAATTCTCCTCGCGCATTTATTTCTGTAAATCAGCTTTGTTACAGCGTGGTTCTATATCGTATTCCTGTTTCGTGTTGTTCTTTTTTCCGTCCATTGATAGCAAAGGGGCGTAACTTCGTTACGTAATTTCCATCAACGCGTTGTGTAGACGAAACGCTGAATTAGTCTCGCGCCAGCGATGAAGGTTACGGATATATGTGAACGTACCGGTAGTCCGCAACAGCCTCATCACTACAGCTGCTCACGTTGTACAATTCCACGAAATTGATCTCCATGGGCAAAACATGAGATGATTCTGCCGTCCGATTTCTGCCGGAACGTTTTTTTTTTTTTTTTTCGAAAGAGAGATGCTGCCGAACTTCAACTTCGCAAATTCAAATTCAAATGTTGCCGCAACAAAAATTAAAAACAAATTTGCATGAAAGTGTTACCGCATCACGCTCCTACAATTTTCTATACACCGAAAGAGTGAATTAATACTTGATACTCGGTGTACTCGGTCTATTATATCTGTGCTATTCTTATCTCCGGTATTATTCGCAAAAGACTATCGACAATCACTTGAGTATGTTATTAGTCAGCTTTGAGCATGTTTAAAAAAAATTGCTCAAATTCAACTCTTTGAGACGGATACGATAAATACAATGAGGATAGGCCGTAGTTCTGAATATACGTAAAAGAAAAACGAGGCTGAAGTTAATAACGCTAATGAAACGAAACGTCAGGGGAAAAAATGATTATGGTGCAATTTCTGCACGACGTTCAAGGATTTGACTTTTCGAAATGTATGAGTATATTTTGTTTGTAATAGTTTACTAAATTTCGGACAATCGTGAATTTGCAAAGTAACGATTCTTCCTAAACATGCGTCGTTACTGCAGCGTTACCAATTTCATCCTCATAAAGAAAAAAAGCAGACCGGCATCGCGGCAGGAAAAAAAATTATACACTTCATCACACGTTCGCTGTATAGAACAAATACGTATGTTCTTACCTACGTTCCGTCACGTATCCGAGAGCAATTCCTATGGTAATATAATTGTAAACGATGCAAAATGATGATGCGCGATGACTCGGCCGCCCACAGAATTTTATTGATTGCGAGTAAAGCGTTGGAACTCATTGCGCTTCTACCGTATGATATCTCGACGTGCAGATCCCGCTGCTTCGTTGCTGATACCAATTCAGTTGTGATCGCAATTTCAGGGCGAATTTTCAGATACACAAATTCTGCAGTAAGAGATTCGAGTATACTTATAGTGAATTAGTCGGAATTTCAAAGCATGATGGCATGTTTCAATTTCTTAGATAAATTAAGTCTACTCACAGTGACGATGATTCGGTCAAACGATATCAAGTGTCGGGAATAATTAACAACAAGCCGAACAAACGAGAGAGAGAGAGAGAGAAGAAAGGAAAATAGAATGGTAAAGAAGACGAGAAGCGCGTATTTCACGTCGGCACGAAATCCGGCGTTGAAGAATGAAATTGGCGACATGTGCATCGGCAGCAATGTTGTTTGGGTAAAGAGATATATCTATACGCATTGTAAAACTGTTGGCACGTAATCAAGATCAACGTACCGCCGCCTCGTCGCGAGACGTTGTGTTGTTTTACGACCACGGTGTGCGCGGTGGCGCGGTTTTTCGTTTATTGCTAACAAAACAATTTAAATCGTACACTTTCAACAACCTGCGCTATTGTACACCAAAGACACCGCGAATGAAAATAAAGTCGTTGTCGATTCCTCGAGATACGATCCCTGATCCATCCTCGCGGACCATTTACAATCCCTCGTCGCAACCAACATTCAGTTTTACGATTGGTTCTCTGGTTTCCATCACGTTCGCCTTCGAATAAATCTCTGAAACCTTATATACTTATGATTGTTGTTTTTCGCAGCCCTCGGAGCGGCCTATGGAACCGCAAAGTCCGGTACCGGTATCGCAGCCATGTCCGTCATGAGGCCTGAGCTGATCATGAAGTCCATCATTCCCGTCGTCATGGCGGGTATTATAGCCATTTATGGTCTGGTGGTGGCGATTCTTATCGCGGGGTCGGTCGACTCGCCGACGAACAATTACACCCTTTACAAGTGAGTATATCATTCGATCGATCAATCGCGATGACACACTTTTAACCCACGACTTTTACATTCGATAGCCTTACAGATTTTCACACATTTGTCTCACCGAGGTGCCGCCGTTGGGACAGAAATATTACGCCAAAAAAAAGTCGCGCGTTTGCAGTGATTTTTTCAATCACTTTTCCTTGTGGATATTATTAATCTCGAAAGTGACAGAAACCATGCATGTTTATTACCGAATCGCATCCAATTGTAAGACGCGCAGATTTCTTCACATGTACGTAATTTCGTCAACTACTGAACCGATCTGCAACACCTCTTATTTTCGGCAATCACTACATTATTCATAATTATTATTATTAAGGTTTTCTCGTTTAATCAGCCGTTGCAGTCGCCGCGTTCGTCGACCTAGGGTGAGGGCATTTCAAGAAGGTTTTAAAAGCTACGAGGCTGAGCACATGGCGGCGTGCCTAACCTACACGATCGGATGTGTGTAATAAATTGAGCGGACGAAACGAGAAAAAAATTAAAATTAAAATAAAACCAACAAAACGGCTGATTCATTTCTCCGTGGCGCCCGCCTTTATTTCCACCGCGATTATTCATTGTTTCTAAAATAACCGCGCAGCGAGAAATTTTGACGCGTTCACAACGACACGCGAATTAATAATTAGCCCGTGATGAAACACGCTTCGAACACTGCAGTATTCAAAGTTGTAAACCAACACATGAATTGCGTCCCATACATACGCGTATATTCCCAATTTTATACCTTGTACGGATCGCCTCAGCTGATCGAATCACGCAGGTCTCTTCGCCACGCTTCAAAATGCACTCCAACTCGGCATCTGACACACCCGAAAGCCGACCCGTACATACTTGACGTACCGACACTGTTTCACAGCTGAAACGATGAAACGATCCGTCTCGGTTCCGCTCTCGAATCGCTCTGACGCGGGACTGAATCGAAGGAATCGAATCCGTTTCGAACCTGCAGCCGACCGCTTCTCATCCGATCATTTCAGGCTCGCCTGATGACAAATCGAATCCCAAAGCGGCACGATATCCGGTATATTAGATACATTTTTCTTCCCCGCGACTTTCTGGGTCCAAATTTGACCGACAACGGGACTTATAACCGACCTGCGACAATCTCACCGAACGTGCGTGCCTCAAGTTCTCTCTAGAGAAGATCCGATTCACGATTGCGCTGCGGTTCCACGGCTGCCAATTTTTGCCCCCTTTCTCTCTTTTTCTCTCCGGGATTTCCCGCCCTATTTTTTGGCACCAAATTGCTGTCGCATCTCGACGTCATTCGCGACAATGAAATTATTTCTCTCGGGTTCTACGAGGAGGCACGTGCAGCCCTTATTACAGTCGTAGTTTGAGCGTAAGTGTCATATCCTCGCGGTTATTCGTCGGGAATAAAATATGCTGACCCGGCTGCTTTGCGGCATCATCAGCGCCGAGCCGTTTGGTGTCGCGATTTTCAATCCGCGGTCTGCGACGCATCGACAGTCAAGCAGTGACGTGTCCTCGTCGTTCTCCTTCCGCGCCATTCAAACGAACAAAGACCTTCTCCCCCGTTCGGCAAATCAAATTCAAAGGCCATTCGTATTGCTTTCGCGTACAAGTACGTATCACGCTTAGGCATAAACTTTTACTCGCGATTCGAGAGCTGTGTTATAAGTGGGCGGACACTGAGCGACTGAAAATTCGTATCGTCGCGAGATCATTATTCAATGCGCATAATCGACACAGGGACAATTTTGCAATCTGTATAATTGCGTATGGATGTATGTGTAATAATCGCGTGCTACAGATGTATTCAAGACACGACGCAAGTTATGTCCGAATAATTTTGCTCTGACAACGGTTCTTTCTCTTTCAGATTTTTTTTTTTTCTTTTAATCATCATGTTGAAGTTAGTAACGTAATCGTAACGATCCAAGCTGCGAAGAAACCGTTACTTCGTGATTTTGGAATTGTTCGAAATTCGGTAAACCGTAATTAATCAAAATATACTCATGTTTCGAAACCTTCATTCCTTCAAAGTCATTGCAAAAATAAGAAAACGGTCATTCTTTTTTACGTCCCAATGTTTCGTTACGATAACGTTACTAACTTCGATCTCGTTTTTTTTTTCTTCTCCATTTTTTCGTTTATTGTCAGCTCACCGATTTATCGATTCTTTTCACGATACCAAGGTTACAGATCTCGAGGCCAACGACGCGTCGCGTCGCGTCTTCCCGCCTACGATTTCGCGACGAAATTAACCCTTACACCGATATTATCAAAAATAGATCACATCCACGTCTCTGGCAAATCGTTTTAAGATGCCGGCACTATTTATAGCTAATGTCTGTTCATGATGAATATTCTCGTCCTATGTGTTCAGCTATTTCGCACGGAGTACAGTTTCTGCAATGCTATCAAACTACGACGCCTGCAATTTATACCATTTTTTTTTTTTTTTTATTTTATTTACTACCTTGAAATCGGGTCGTTCGTTATTTTCTCTTTTTTTTTTTATGTACGTCTGAAATTGAGTTGTTTCCACAGACAACTTACACTCCCAGAGAATTAATATTGAAACTGGCTGTCTTTTTTTTCCCTCCCCGCGTGTATTTGTGCGAAGGCCTGCAGCGCTACTCGCTTTCGGTTCTTGAATCGTACCGGACGGCCTGAAGCTGTAGACTGCTGCACGCGAAGTACGAATGGACCACTTGGCAAACGCCGGAGGGGAAGAATTTTCACCAACGGTACACCGATCACCGTTGTCTAGAGTATCCGCGGTGCACGCTGGCTAGAGTCTAGACTCTGAAAGTCTAAACTATAGTTAGATCGGCTGGTCCGGACGCAACACACCGGACGGATATAGACCCGGTTCACAGTTTCGACATTTTTACTACGTACATACCTACTCGCGTGTCTGTCACGGGATATGCAGCCGCATTGCTGCCTCGTTGCGATGCGTCGTTTGCATAAAATTGTATAAACTGGGTAAATTCATAACGCAGATTAGAAAGGCGTATGAATCAACAAAATTGTCGAGGGTAAATTACGAAAATAATTGAATCGGGAACTGGAAAAATTCTCATCTTAATTACTCGTGCGCGATTTTTTTTTTCTTTTCAAACAGTTTGCGAGAAACTTACAGACACACACACCTCACCGCATTCAATATTCGTATTCTCTCGTTATCGATGACGTGAGAAATTTACGAAAAAATGCGATCTAAAGGATGGTGTGTAACAGTTGCAGTGACGTTGGCTTTATGTTTTCAGGGGATTCCTTCACCTCGGAGCTGGTCTCGCGGTAGGATTTTCGGGTCTGGCCGCAGGTTTCGCAATCGGCATAGTGGGTGACGCAGGTGTGAGAGGTACCGCTCAACAACCGCGTCTTTTCGTCGGTATGATCTTGATCCTTATTTTCGCCGAAGTATTGGGTCTCTACGGTTTGATCGTCGCCATCTTCCTCTACACCAAGGTGTGAAGCGGTAATAATACCGGGACTGATTCACGCGGGAATATTCATCTCCCCCCTAGATATAAAATTACATATAAATACCATCAACAAGAACGAGAAGAACAACTACAACAACGAGAATAAAAAAAATATACATATATATGTATGTATATATATGTAACAGACGCAGACAAGCGAGCAACACTTCTCTTCACTTCGCATAGTAATCACACTAATAACGACATCTCTATTATCCGCATAAATTGGAAAACAAAAATTTCATTTATTAATCAATAAATTCGCGAAAATTCGATCGCGCGATGCAAGGGTAGTAGATCGTTTTCTCTCTTTCTCTCTCTTACTCCCATCACCGCATCATGTGCCTACCCATATGTACAATCCTTGCATGAAGTAGCTAACGATCTTAAGGGAAAGCGATAAATGAAAACCTGAATTACTCTGGTTTTTTTTTTTTCTTTGACGCTTTGATATGTGGAAAGAATGAGGGGATGGAGAAGAGTAGGGAGATAATATAAGAAGATGAAACAGAAATGATCAAATAAATGAAGAACACTCGTCGCACACCTGCAAAGTCAGTTTTCTGTATAATATAAATAAATATACACACACAAACATATATATATATATATATATATATATATATATATATATATGTATATGTTGTATATGTATTGATACCCAGGGGGAGGAATAT
Organism: Neodiprion lecontei; assembly: GCF_021901455.1. Classification (NCBI taxonomy): domain Eukaryota; kingdom Metazoa; phylum Arthropoda; class Insecta; order Hymenoptera; family Diprionidae; genus Neodiprion; species Neodiprion lecontei. Next base: position 868,009 of record NC_060265.1, read on the forward strand.
TTCCGACAAGGAAAAAGAAAAACCGGCGACAAAAACTGTCTGTAATAAATAATATACGGTTGTCGTCGCGTCATATCATGTAAATCGTTATCATCCGTCATTTTCGTCATCGTTACAAATCGTCACCTTCGTCGCCGATGTGTCACCGCTACAAGAGGAAGGAAAAGAAAAAAAGAGGAGGAAAAATTGTTTAGACAAAAATCGATAAATAATATTCAAACAAACGAACAGCAAATTATATTAGCCATTACGATACTACTATGGGTACAGTAACATAGGGCTGCTACTGCCATGTGCTAAAATAATAATATACAACGTAGTATAACCGCACTGTCGTCGTCATATACCTATATACGAGAGATCAGAGATGAACGTGTTGAAATTAAATCAGGAAATAAAAAATGAAATTCGATCAAACTTACGAACGATATGCGAATTTTCTCTTCAGTTCTGTCCGCGACGAAACGGCCTACTTTTTTTCCTTTTTTTTTTTTTCTTTTTTTAATACATTCAGCCAATTTCGTCCCTCAGTAATACCAGCTGACATTTTGATGCACTTTATTAGATTTTATTTTTATTTTTCTCTCTTCATCATCTCAATCCTCCCACCCCAGCTGCAACACATATGTATAGGTAAATTGTCGATATCACGCAGAGGGACATTAAAATCTGTGCACGTTTAATGAAATCGCGAGACGCGAATACACAGGAACACACAAAAGATAATACATTATGTGTGTATGATAGTGCATGTATAGAATATTATAATTAACGTCGGCAGCGTATATAATCCACGTTTAATCGGTGTGTACAACTGGCGGTGAAGGGGCGAAGGGAAAGGGTTCGGAGGAGGGATTAAAAAGGTAATGGAAGACGTTGAGAAGGGAGAAAGAAGTCGCTTGTTATTCCAAAGGAAAACCCGAAAGTTCCTCTTGCGCGCACCTTTCTCTATATTATTTATCATTCGTATAGCTGAAAAGAAACACACGTACATATAATATGCGAGATATCATTTTAGCGAGTACACATATAATTATACATACATACATACACGTGCATAAATTACATAACATAACGTACACGCATACACATATGGTACACATAGTATCTATAGAACTATATATTATAGTTTGAAAAGAAAAAAAGAAGACATCAGCTAGTTAAAATTAATAACTTCATTGGTTTTTAAATCGTTGCGTGTTGTATATGAAGAGGGCGGAAAAAGAAAGAGAATAGGAATAAAAAAGAAAATGATTGTATTAATACGATATACATATGTATAATTATGACTATATACACATATATTAAGCACAATTATTATATTTCTCAGAAGGGCAAACGAAACGTCAGCATCGAGTTTGTCTTTGTTATAACTTTTCGTTTTCTTTTTTTTTTTCCTTTCTTTTTCATTTCGCTTTAAGGTATAGAACCAAACGGTATACGAATCGTTTTTAGCCAAAATCCGCTCTACAGTAGAGAGAGAAAGAGGAGAAATAAAATAAAAAATGACTCATTCGTTGCTCTGTTTTCCTTTATCTTTCTTGCTCGCGGAAAAAAAATGTCAATGTCAAGTCTTTGCTGGATTCGACTACTGCATAAATTTACAATCTTATACCAAAAAAAAAAAAAAATATATATATATATTTAAATGGAAAAAGCATTGGAAAAAAATAAGATCCAGAAAACAAAATCATCAAGTACGCGATAGTATTACACCGAGATGACGTTGATACGTGCATATTAATAGATATCGGTCTGTAGTAACATCTGCAGTTTAAATTGTTCGTTCGTGAGGCAGGAGGTGGAATTACATTAGGGTTGGAGAGAAATATTTATCGCCTTAGGCCAGCGACAATTTCTTTCCCTTCATCATATTAATTACATCTCCCCCCCACAATGTGTCTTTCCAATGAAACATGGAATATTACTGAAATTACTGAAATCGAGAAAAAAAACGAACATGACATTGACCAGCTGATGCTATCTATATGTATGTACAATATATGATACCAAACGAAATGTAGAACGGAGCACGTAATAAAATAGTTGAACAAAAAAAGAAAGAAAGGAAAAGGATTACGACGAAGATGAAGAAGGTGAAAAAGAAGAAGAAGAAGAAGAAGAAGGAGAAGGAGAAGAAGTAGTAGAAGAAAACTAAGTAAAATAAATAATACAATTTGTACATTCCATGATATAAGTTTTGTTTCGAAACGACAAAGAAAAAAAACACACACACACACATAACGCGTGCATTATACGCAATCACGCGTTCGATCGCGTCGTTTTGCATTTTATTTAATTTGTTTAAATCCTTTCGCGAGGGAGCCCCCCGTTTTTAGCGTGTCGCTGACGGTTGTCCTGTGAAAATTCAACAAACTTCACTGAGAATAAAAAATGGGACACCGTCAACTTGCTGCGGGGTGCGCGTCAGGGTTTGGAGGAAAAAATTCCGCCATCGCATTGCGTACAAAGTCCTCGGGGTTAATTAATGAAGGAGAGGGACGAGGGTCTAATTGACACAACGATCTTTTATCGATAACAATAACCGATAATCGCTCAAGAGCTTATGTTATGTTGTATTGAAATCGCCGAAAGATCCGCCGTGTCGATCGTTTGGGAGCTGACGATCGATGTCGGCTAGATTTATTAAGCGTTATTATGACGTAGCTTGATTTTATTAAAAACGAACTCCCTATCTATCTCCGGATGATATTTGTTGAACATGTAAATCGCGTGTAATAATTTTAATCAAATTATTCTACGGTCTGCTCGAGGGCTGGGCAGTTTGTTATTCGTGATTACACCCGCAACAAGGGCGGAAAGATATGATCGATCGACGCGATCGAACGTATACGAGAATTGATTAATTAGCTATTTTACTGTCCACAGTATTTCGCATTAACAAGTCTAGAAGTAGCTGTTTTTTGTGAATTGATACATATAAATTATTACCTTTTCTCAATTTTTTTTTTTTTTTTTTTTTTTTTTCTGTCCATAGGGTTTGTTTTTCACCCATAATTGACATACATTCGACGTGAAATGATTGCAGGTGTCAAAATTTTCGGGAAAAACGAAACTATGAGTAAACGTGTAAGACCGTTGTTGCTTTTATTGCCTGAAAAATAATCACACAAATACGCCCTGCGATATTGTCTGGCGCAAAACCACCACCCCGACTCCTAAAATTAGGATATATCGTACCAAACGAAAATCGAAAACTGTGTAAATCCACCGATGAATCCGTTCGCTCGCTCACTCACCCTTAAAAAAAAAAAAAAAAAAAAAAAATCAATATGTGAAGCAACCTCCTCGCGAAATCTACGATTCTTGTCAACTATCTTTAGGTGTCCCGAAAATCTGTATAGAAATAACGTTAGAACTAAAAATGTAATTATAGATATAATGAAAGCTTGCCTGTTGTTATATTCTATAATGGCTCACAGGCCGAATTAGGGGGATACTTGACTCTGTATTGTTCACTGCGGGGAAAAGAGAGCAGGGCTGTATTCGAATTCGAACGAAAGGAATAAAATGACAACAGTTTTGAAGAGGAAGAGTGAGAGTGAGTGAGAGGGTGAGAGAGAACGGGCGCGCGGGGAATAGTTAAATTACTGCGTCGTAACGAGCACTGGCAGAGGCAATTATAAAGAGGTACAGAGCATGTATGCAATGGAGATTTTCGAAGTTGCAAAGAAAATGAAATAAAAAAAAAAAAAAAAAAAGAAAAAAAAGAAAATTAATAAGCGAACAACAACAAGAACGCACGAATACGAAGTAATATTACAGAAAAACAACAATTTTATTGTACCATGAAACAGCCCTTCGCCGCCCCCGCATGCAGGGAAATTCTTCCAGTGTTATTTACTAGTACCGGAAATTCATAATTGTTGAGTGCTGAAAAGTGATGATTGATCAATGATAATATTTATGTTAAAATTTGTCCTCGATGTTACAGAAAACCGTGTTTAATAAAAATTTAATTTGAACAAAGTTTCAACGTCCGTGTCCTTTATTATTATTGTTGTTATCATTATTATTACTACTTTGTGTTTTACGATCGTCGCCCACGTCTTGTTCCTTCAAAATCACCCTCCCAATTCCTCGACGTTGATATAAATAATTATTACACCATATTTAATTTCAGTCATCTGATATATTTATGTATATATATATATGTTATATGCTTTTCGAACAAGTAAGTTATTGAATAATTGAAAGAGTAATAAAATATCTGCGGCGTGCAATAAATCGAACCGACGGGATAACTTTTACTCGTTAATACGGATCGCTTAATCTTCAGCTTGTTACGTAAAGAATCGCGTTGCCTTGGTTTTCCCACTGCTAGCCTTGAAACGAATTACAGGTAGTCCGAGTCTAAGTAGCGTTCCATAAACGTCGCAAGGCTGTGACTGTGTAACGATTCCGTTTACACTTGCAATCATCGCACGTTTTTGGCGTATCAAAATTACGTTTAACGTGCGATAAAAAATAGGTACAACGATCATTCGTCCGTTTCGGACGAGTGCGGTATAACGTGCAAGCTATATACTTTGAAATGATAAAATTTCGCATATTGTGGGGTAAAAATTGAGGAAGAAGAGGAATGAAAGACAATTACGTTGTACGCGATGCCTGACGATCACGGCAATAATGACCACCCGTGTCCTTCGATTAAATGAGAAACCATGAAACGCGACAGAAATTTGTACTTTGTACGTACCGGGAGTTACTCGTCATATTATCGTATAGCCGTTGGTTCACTCACGCAAAATGACGTGCAACATTTACGAGGAAGCAACCACGGAAGAAGTTACCTGGAAACAACATTTCCGAGTGATCGATAGCTTTCGCATTGGTCTGGATAAGTAGCAAAAAGATTTTGTCCGTAAAAAAAAAGAAAAAAAACAAAAAGAGGAAATATAGCTCTGGGTAATCCGAAACCAATTCGCCGAAATTGCGATTCTACCGCGTTACAACGTGATGCAAACGGTGCAAACAAGAAAACGCCAACGGGGAACCTGGGCTTTATTGATTGTTCGCGTACCCGGGTCGTAATAAATATCATTCGCCAATTTTGACATGGCCGTTGCACCGCGAGGTGGTACAAAATTTCGAGCCAATGATTGGCGAAGGCCGGGTTTTTGCACTCTCTGCATATTTCTTTGGTTATTTTAATCGCGTAACGCTTGGTACGAATCACAGAGATCGCGAGGCACAGATAAGAGGCACTTTTCTTCGCGTACCCACATCACGGACAATCGCGTGCCACCGCTTTGCGATGAAAGGTCATACTAGGTAATGATGACGACGATGGTCGGTTGTCAAAATTCTTTCGCCATGCCTCATCCTCGGCTCTTGGCCTACATTTCGTCAGACGTGTAATAGCGAACAAGTTTCGTTGCGTATTCGCACACGACCTGCGTATATACGCCTGCATGTGGTTAACGGAAAATTGGAATTTAACAATTCTCATACGTTATAGCGCAGATCGTATGGTAGGACACTGATTGTACACCGATTTTAGTTCGGCGTGCAGACTCGTTTACAGATCTAAGTCTGGCTCGTACATCCACGAATTACCACAAAATTCTCCGTTAATTACGGCCCAAGTCCTGCTCTATTCTTTTGTATGAAAATATCTTCTGCCTGTGAATCTGAAGAATTTGCATAAAAGAAAAGGAACTATTCATGCGGAACGTGTAAATTAAACGAACATGCGAAACTTGTACACATCATTACATAAATGCAATTTCTCAACACTGGGCAAAATTCAAAGTTTTGCTCAGAAGAAAAAAGAAGAAGAAATGTACACCTGCACAGCTATACAAGCAGACATTGTTATATATGCGTCGTTTTCGGCAGGTACAATTGCAGGTGAATTATACACAGTGCTAAACCGTTTAGCTGTCGTTATTATCATTGTACACAGTCAATAACAGATCAACCTTTGAATCGTTCGTGTATAATGTTGTACGTAACGTATTATAAGTGGGTATGTATTAGTCGGTAGTTCTTAAAATTTGGCCAGTCGTTTCACGAAGGATAAAAAGTGAATTATTTCTATACGCAAATTATTCTTACTGAATGTGCAGTTTTACTTTGTAGTCTGGTTCTCACGTTATAGAAAATGAGGAAAGCTACAGTTGTATCCTGAGATATCGCTGAAACTTTTCAGCGTTCAGCGGAATCGCACGATTCCTCAAAACGACGCAGACACAACACCGTTCGAAAGTTGCTGAAAAATTGTGTACGAATAAAAGGAGTTTAAATATAATTGTGCCGTTTCAACCATACACGCGGGACGTAATGCGGGGTATCAGAACGGTATATGGTTACTCTCTGTAACAGTGTTCCGGCTGACTTGGTTCACTTAGTACAAAAGAGCCTTGATGTTAATTCTGTCCCGATTTCGGTCGGCCCGTCGCAGACTGATGGTTCTAATTTGTCCAAAGACCTTTCATGCCGTGTGGTTTTCAACGGTGGAAAGTGACGAAAAAAATTTCATTGCACTTCGATCAGCGTTATTCAACTCTAACGATGATACAGCACTTGAACTAATTTCCGCATCGCTTCTCGACCCTCGTAATTTAAAAGATTTTAAATCCAATTTTTTTTCACAAATTCATACTTTTGGCTTTTGCAATTTGTTATTAAGAAATACACCTTTTTCCGTCAGTATTTTGTTATTTAATTGTAGTTGGGGCATGGTTCGTAAGCTCAGGAAAAGCCTAGAAAACTCAGGGAATTTCTTACAGCAGGAAAAAGTCCGGGAATTCCGAAAATATGACTGAAATTTCGAGTCTGTGGAAAAAATAAACTCGGTTCCTATACAAAGTGATATCGGACTTGAGAAAAAAAAGATTGCACTTAAAATTTTCCGTCGCACCGCTTAATACGTTCTACGTGTATTACTCATTCTTAATATCAAACCTTCGTTCGTTTTTTACTTACAGAAAATCGCAGGCTGTTGTTGGTAAATTGATGGTCAGACAGTAAGATAGTTACTAGGTAATATTGACGGTATTAATAAGTTAATGTGTAAAAAAATTGTCATTAATGAGCGATATATTACTTGAAAGGTTGCCGGAAAAAATCTTACTTTCTCACCGGAATACATGTAGTAAAAGTTGGGGAATTCCAGATTTCAAAAAACTTACGAACCCTGTAGGGCCTTTCGGTTATTAGGCCAGAACTGGCAGTATATTTACGAAGCAAATTCGTGATTACCCGGGACAATTTTAAATTAGGGCATGTTCTCATGGACCTTCGATCCTCAGGTGCAAGCTTATAGGCTTCGCGGGGTTCGGCCAACGCCGAGCTTTCCGCACGTCAATCAATACGAGAGCTACCCGCAAGTCTTTACCCGAGCCACGAAATATTCCAGACGCCGGTACAGGGATGAGAGAAGAACGTTAGTCAGGTACTTTCTTAGTTGGGAATAGTTTGGCAACGATCTGAATACGCATTCTTTGATATTTTATCCGAATCAAAGCGGCACGGATAAAATTGTAAAACGACTGCCAATGAGGTGGATGTAGGCGTAACAATAAAAGGCACGAAAAAATCTGTTGCAACTTGCAATCTGTACAGCAGGTGCCATGCATGATCGAGGAATCAAGTGAAAATGATACGCGAGGCTCTCGTGGATCGGTGACGTAATTGCAGGCAAGCAACGGCTTGGCTGGGAAAGTGTGAAGGCATTTATGATTTTTACGAACCGGCGATTTATGGCAAAAAATGGAAACTGACGCGTAGGTATAATCATAATAATAATAAGACGGGGATTCGAACGGATATTGGAGGCTATCGAATGAAATTCAGCGTGAATGAATCGGGTATCAATGATCGCTGTGCCGGAATTTCAGCGTCTATCGGTTGAATTATAGCTGCCTGTAGATGCATACGTGTATCTATGACGAGTTCGAGAGGAAGAAATGACGTGTAACAGAGAGAGAGAGGAAAATTATGATCGGACTAGATTTATACTCGTAAGGAAAAGCTCGTTCCTGCGGGCGAAACGAGAAAGTCGATACAGCCTCCTCTAAACGGGTCATGTCATAGATTACACGGTGGTGCAAAAAAAGAGGAATTTTTTTTCTTCTATTTTGCTGCCGTGTATGCAGGCCTGCCAAAATTACTCGAATCACTGCGAATTTAAGGAATTATGGCACGCCCTTGGATTATATTAGTCAGTGAACGAATTTAGCTCGTGTACGTCGAAGCGAGAGTAGAAAATTAAACGTGTGTTAGTTTTCCAACGATACTTCGCCGATGACTCTCGCCATTCGGCGTAAATGTAGGTAGGATAAAACCATGAAAAATTAACGCTTTTGGGGATGGTGCCAGATTCTGGCTCCCGGCCCATTCAAGACTACTCGCTACTTCCCCGCTGGATCAATACCGACTCTTCACGGGCAGACTTACGATTAGCGGTTGTATACCCGAGACTTCGTGTGCCAAGAAAATGCAACGGGTGTAAGGTATAATACGTGTGACGCTTCTACGTATTAGTCGGTATCCATTATATGTATAGAAATGGATGATCCGTGTCATTTTCCCACGAACTCGAGGAAAACGAAAATGTGAGGAGAAACGTATAATATGCATGTATACTTGTTTAGTGAGGCGTTTTGTACTACATTGTTGTAGTTCAAGGTACGATCATAATTATTTTTCAAAGGCATGTTTCGGATGCGGCGTAAAGAGGGCCGAACGATTAACGAATAATTCTTTGCCGCATAGATTACGTTAAAGCCAAAATTTTTCAGCTAGAAGAAAATTTGTCCGACCCCTTATCGCTTCCACCGAACACTGGTATGCATGCGCCTGGTTATCACTGCGTGTGATCGTGTAAATAGGCTATACACTGCCAGCACTTATCTCGTCATTTTAACGCTGACTAAATAAAAAACAAACTACCGACGTCACGTAGATACGCTACGTTACGCGTACGTTGAGTTGCATTGTTGTTCGAGTGTGTGGAATTGAAAATTATTAAATTCAGTCACCTGATTATATTTGACGAAAAACCTGAAGACGTACGTCAATTATTCATGCCAGCTTATTTAGACGCGTAGACAAGTTTAGCACACCGGGGATAATTTATCGTACTTGTTACGCGAAAATGGGAGATTTTTAAATTATGGTTTGGAATCTTGCCGTGCCTCAACCTAAGTATGTATACCTATCCAGTCTGGAGAGTTGCAAAGTTCTTTCGAAATTCTAAAACAGTATGATAGCGTCAAATTGTTGCCGCGATAAATAATGCGGATGAATTTATCGCATCAATTTGAGCCAAGGTTAGATCAGAACTCAGATATCTTTGTGATCCGACGTAACAATCGTTCGCCGATCTTCGAATGCACGTAACGTCTGTGAGGTATTTATTTCACCGTTGAACGCTTATTGAAAATTCATTGTTTCCGCGTTCATCAGCGGCAAGGAAATCATCGCGCGAGCCTCGACTTCTGCTAATATCAAAGAATCAAACTTTAACCGATGTCACGTAACAGCAAGGGAATGAAATTATACGTGTATATGTAGATATTTGTTCAACAAGTTCTAGAATATTTTTTCAAACAGATCAATCGACGTACCAAATCACAGCGAACCCTGATTGTAAAATGGCGTGTAACGCCCGCAAATCGTGACGTTAACGTCGTCACTGTCGGAGAATTTTTAACATTTATTTATCCGGCCCGCAGCTGGTTACTTTGGCTTATACGCCCCTGGTTTCCTATACGCAGACACGCGTGTTATACCTGGAGGCAGAAATATCACGGATATCGTAAACAAAACCGATGTTTATTGTTACAAATTCACTATCATGTCCAGTTTTTGACGCGCTGTGAATCTACAAACAGGCGGTAGTCGTAAAATGAAAAATTTATGCCTCTTCATAAACCTGTCGGGGTTCTTTCCCCCTATCTCCTTCCTTTCATAAATTCTGGCTGTGAACAAATTATTTATAATTATATTATTCATCCGCACGCTTGCGAACAAATGTAAAAGGATTGTACAAACGATACAAAATTGTTGAAAATCTTTCCATTGCAAGTATTTGAAATTCTAAAAATTGAGATCAAGAAAACTTCTCTGTTTGTAATTATTCAATCTATTTCAACTACCTTGAAACGTTTATAATCAATGAATAAAAACTTGAATGACAGAATCATAACTTTTACCCAGTCATCAAATAATTTACTTGGCATATTTTCTGCACACAGGACACAGACTCGACTTACTTAACACTTTAATAAATAATGTAAATTACATTAGGCGGACGTCCAAATAAAGTTAACCCATACGTTGCGCACACCTTGAACAAATACTGGGATACTCTTTAACTACCATATTTCAAGGTAAATTAGTCATTTTTTGGCAGATCAAGTTTTGTACACGAAAAAGAAAAAATTTTTACGAAACAAAATACCGAAAAATCGATCATTCTATTCAAAAATCACAACTCACTGGATTTTCAAGATTTCGACCTATTTAAGGGGAAAAAAAAAAAAACGGAGACACTGCACAATGAAGAAAAGATACTTGTTCGAGTGAGTGGAGTTGAATTTTTGAAAAACGAATGAATTAAAGATTTATACGATATTTCATGATTTATCTTGCATCAAATCAGATTATGACCTGCGTTATAGAACGGTGAACATATCACGGGGTCATTTTGACACCGGCATGCACCGTAAGGATTAAGCTTATCTCTGTTTTATCAACTCTTTCGATGTTTCAAGATTTATTCAAGATTTTGGTGTTTTTGAACGCTTGTTAAACCACGAGCGACACGACTTGATATCGTGCTATACAGACTTGAGTGAAAAATAAGTCTGAGATAAAAATTGGGGTTTATTATTTATATCTTACGAATGTTAATGCGCAAAAATACTAATACTATGGCCAATCGAAATGGGACTGAATAGTTCAAATTATGGCGTTGAATAATTATTAATAATGACTCTACAGCTATAGCAGATACGACCAGATAATGGCGAAAACGTATGTAATTAATAATGAGCAACAATGATACCATATGAGCAATGGTACAAACGTGAAAAAGAATCATGATCCTAAGAACAATTTTATTTGTATTACCTATTCAGAAATAAAAGATCATCGTAAATATTCCATGGTTAATATTATATTACACTATCGCGTTTGCATGTAATTTGGTTCGTGTATCTATCATAAGTATTAACATCTACTTCTATTACGATATTTTGCTTCGGTTATTTCTTCTGTTTTTCGTAAATTATGATGAGTTCTACCATGAAAAATAATACTGGCGATATTAAACGATCGTCGGGTGCTGCGGGGGGTTAAGGATGACTATAAAGAATATCTGTGATAATGAATTTATGTCATAGGTAGGTATGTATGTATGTATGTATGTATGTATGTGTGTATAACAATTGTTGGGTGAAAAAATAAATTAACAAAACTTGAGTTTACAATATATTATTTCTTGCGCTATTCTTCTGTTGTGTTAGCTGGGACGAAAACTAAACTCACTTTTTTTTTCTTATTCACATTATATCACGTATATATGTGACACGTATTTGCATGTGAATAATGTTTTATGTATAATAGACGTGTGAACGACAATCTTGAAGTCATAGAGAGACAAACGTAGTGCAGTAATTTTACACGCATTTCACAACAAATATCGCAATAATATTACTCTTAATAGAAGTGAATATTATAATCGTTATAATAAATTTACGTCAAGCCCCGAAGAGCTTCGTATTCGAACTATTACGCAATAAAATTTTTTTTAGCTGTATAGTTTTCACAGCGAATGTCTCTGCATACCTACATGGGATATTATAATCTACTATTTTTTTTTCTCTTAGTGATTCATGTGACAAGCGATTATGTATATAATAGACGTACGTGAAGAGGCTAATAACATAATAGATAAATATATCCAGAATCGGAACAATTTTAGACATAGACATTCAACTTTCATCGTTCGCTATTGCAAAAGAGGAACGATTTAATTCCTCCTTACGCTCCCTACTCAACGAAATTACTTAAATGAGGCAAGAGTTCTGAGGAGAAAAATCACCTGTACAGTATTCTTTTTTTATGCACAAAATGCAACATTTCACTGCAAATTCACATTCGATTCAATTATCGGCATCCTAATGCATCTGCGGAAGCCCTCAAACGTCTAAAATTGTTCACCGAAGTTTTAGGGAACCGGGATGATGAGACCGCTTTGGAATTGGGCCGGAAGATGGGATAGTTCAGCAGCCCGGGAGCAATCCGTGTATAAGTTTCTCAAAGTTTATTATTCTGCATTTACGTTTTTTATTTTTTTTTAATCGGATCGCTAATTGTATATTATTATTATTATTTTATATTCCTTTCCATTTATCTTTTCCTCTTTCACTATTATATTACGTGGTTAGTTGGTGGTAGTGGTGATAATGATATTGGCTGCTGGTTGTTTGAACGGCAATTACGTGAATCACTTATTAAAACTATAACAATAATAATGATGATAATAATAATAATAACAACAGTAATAATAATAGTGGCGGTGATTGTAGTGTTAGTGACAATAATTATAATTATGTATGCATTGCGCGGCAAATAGAATAAATTGGTAGATATAGGTAAGGTAGGCATATAAGTTAGATAGAGGCAGGCATATGGTGTTTTATTGATTTTGCTGGCGTTTTTTCATTTCCTTTTTTTTTTTTTTTTTGAAAGTTCGGAGTTTCATCACTGATTCATGGCTGGTTAATTACACGTCGACATATATACGTCGTCGCATTTACGCGTTGAAAAACTCTTTCACAGTTCATAGGCTATTAAAAAGAAAAGAGAAAAAAAAAACATATTCGAGCCGTTCCTGCACCGTCGTATAGATATTATGGTTTCGTTAGGCAAATTGATGAATGTATTTCAGTTTTTTGTAGTAAGTAAATAATTGTAGTATAATAATAATAATAATATAATTAATAATAATAATATTTCTTCATAATAAATGTAAAAGCTGGTACACAGAGATAACAAGCGACTCGTTTGTGGCCGCGGACAAAAAGACTTACAAAACGTGGCACATGCACAATACTAGACAAAAACTTGGACAACACAAATCACCAGACTAATATAGTATTGATTTTTTTTTTTTTATGTTTTCTCGTTTTTTTAAGTTTTGGTAATTGTATTTCTTATGTTTATTAATTCATTTATTCATTCGTTTTTTTCCTTCCCTCATTTCATTTCCTCGGCTTCTCTATTCCGTTCCTCATCCAATTTCTCTCTCGTTCTCTATTTCTTTATTACCATTACGCTCGTATCGTGTTTAAACATATACTTTAAATTAATCATATTGCGGCGTATCTTGATACCTGCTGGCCCAATTTCCTTATATAAATCATAATAATAATTCAATTATCTAAAACGTTAAAACTTCCTGTTTCAAGGGTCTGTCGCGCCACCCGCGGGTTTGTTATTATTATTATTATTATTATTACTTTTTGCTATTTTTTTTTTTTAATGTATTCATTTAATTTTTTTTTTTATTATTTTGTTTTTTTGTTACTTAGTTTCGTCTTGTTTTTTGTTTTTTTCATTACTTTTTTGGAGTTTTCTTTTTTTTAAAATCACGTCACAGGTTTCCTTCGTTCCGCTAAATGGCCGACCGACTGACAGGTTGTTGTTTTTGCTGTTGTTGGTAGCAGTTTACCGTGTTGCAGATGGAGACAACGCAATTAATAAAACGGAATCCTTCGGCTCAGCGTGTAGTGGATAATTAAAACCCTATCCTCAAATAATAGGTAGTCTTATGAGATGATGGGCTCCCTTTCGCGGGCCATCCTCCACCTTCTAGTTGTCCCCATCATCTTCCTCCTCTTCTGAAGATGCGTCCTGCAGCCATGTCAGCCAGGAGTTTACCTAGATCGAAATGAAATTCGGGAATATTTCGATGCTGGTAACAGAAACGATGAGACGACTTGACCTAAGTCATGGTAACAATCAATCTTAGGATGAAAAAAGAGTGAAAAGACTCACCTGGAAGAGGGCTTGTCCTTTGCCAGGATAATCGTCGGTAACATCCTCCTTCCATTTCATGAAGGCTTCCTCGTCGACGACTTCCATTTCGTAAAGAGCTATAAACCATCGCAGTAACATCCCCTTGGGGAATTTGTGCGAGTAGCAAAATACCTGAAGAGCGTGAACGGCGGTCACTTGAGAATCGATGGTCGGTAGGAAGGACTCGAGAACGCGCCCGTACTTTTCTAGCAACGCTCGTTCTTTCTCTGCCAGAGCTTTGTCCACGGGGGACTCTGGGTCGACACCCGGACCTAATGTTGTCTCCTGAAATGGATGGTTAAAGTTTGTTTTTTTTGTCACAATACACTTTCATCCGCAAGCCAAGGAGGTTTCGCCGCCAATTACTGAAAGATCGACACGTTTACAGACCGGGGAGGGTAAGTAATGCAAATACGCTAACCTGAGTGATATATTTGAGAAGAACAGTGATCAGAGCATTGATGAAGCTTGGATCAGAGTGATGCGAAGGGTCAAGTTTCTCCTTGATCCACTTGTATAGGGCGTTAGGGCTGGGGTCAGACTCGAGCTGTCTCCCTATCTCCCTTTGGATCCTGAGCAGAGGGTAGAGAAACGTCAATTCTCTATCCTCAAGAATCTTGCCAAGCCTTTCCTTAGTCTTCTCCACCTCTGGCAGCTGACTCATCAGGTTGACCTTACTTTCGTTGAATATCTGCATGAGCCTAGCTTTTCCCTGAGTCTTGTGCAACTGCTGAAGAGTCAAAAGGAAGAGAGGATGATGTTGCCCATTCTCGGTTACCGAAGCGAGATCAGTCAGTTGCATAAGATTGTCAATTATAGCTTTAGCTGTAATGGAGGCGACGTGAGACGCGACGCATGGGATGGTGCTCTCCCTCTCGTCCATACTGCCGACGAGTTCTTTCCATCCCTCGAGTATCTGTTGCCCGCTCACAAGCCCCTCCTTCTTCAATTCGACTACCAGCTTGCCGGCAAGTTCGCGCTCCGAATCACCTCTATCGAGGGTGTTGGAATAAAATACATAGATGACGTGACGTAGGAATCTTTCCGGTATTTTGTGATCCTTGAAAGCCGTTAACGCATCCTGGACATTTCCATGATTAACGTATTCGTCCATAAGAGCGTTCATTTTTTTCAGTACCTCCTCCTTGGAAGGTCCCTTATCCTTCCTGTCGCGCACTTTGTCACGCTTCTCTACCGGGCCCTGCTTAATCACAATCGCCGGTGACGGATCCTTGTGCAGCAGCGGTGGGCTAGCCTTTAGAGAACCAGCCGATGCGAGCATAGCCTCAGATGCATGTCCTGGGAAGAGACCTATCCCTAAAGGATAAAAATTAGTGAAATGCATTTTCACTTATGGTGCGATACATAAATCACATACGACATTATTATACATCATTTTCAACATACAAATTTCATCGATGGGGGCCATTTAAAATTGATTCCCCATATGCAAGGGAAGGGTACCTAATAGTATTAAATTTGCGATTAACGAAATTAAATACTTACTGCTGTTCAGAGGTAAGTTTGGGGGCTTCATGTTGGCGCTGAATACCATTGAATTGGCTGCAGGCCTAAGAGACACTTCCTCTGAGTGTTGTTTTATCAGCATTTTCCCCCTCAATCTAGACTGCTCTTTATTACCATCTGTAAGAGGATCATTGTTTAGTGGAAACAATTTACAAAAAAAAAAAAAAAAAACTATATTTCCTGTCATATCTGTGTTGATAAACTTACTGTTGTTGTAATTATGGGGAGAGTTCTGTTGTTGCTGATTGTGATTATGCTTCCCCTGGTAATTGTTCTGATGACGATTCTGATTTTGGTAATGGTTGGGTTGATTGCGCTGGTTGTGTCGTCCGTAGCCGACGTTACCAGGTCCCGAATAGCCATTTGAACCAAACGGTGCGGGTCCTATGCTGAAGGAATGGGAGCTTAGTGAGATAGTACTCAACATATCGTCAAGGCCTCGCATTTTCCTAAAGATGTCGCTGCTAGGGCGATCGTCTCGCCTGTGATAACCGCCACCCCTAGACGAATCTTCGTTGTCATTGCGGATCAGATTGATGGGCATAGGTCCCTCGGTACTGGTAGCCTTTCGCGGCACCCAGCCATCGCGACGCAACTCAATGACATCGCGTAACATAAAACGGATGCGCAGGGGTAGATCGCTGCTCTCTGCCAAGACGCTCATGCGTTTAAAGTACTGAGTCATGAGGCCACGGCCCTTGTCCGAGTCCAGAATGCGTCCGCAAGTACGCATAATCTGGCAAAGACATTCGATATCCTTGGCCATGTCCCCCCTGGATCCACCCCTTCGTCTCTCCGGCAGTAATTGCTGAATGCACAGGTGTAGGATAGATTCCGATACGATTTCCAATTTCCCCAACTCCCCGATGAATTTGATGTTACCGAGCATCTTGCGCTTTGCCAACTGACGGCGCTCCTCCTCCTCCGGGGCCAAATCATCCTGACCGTCGAATACCTCGTTTGCCTTTGATCGATTTTCAAACTCGAGCTTGCACTTGTTGAGTAACAGCAGTCTAAATGTACTTTGGGGTTTTTGACCTTCAACGTTTGGTTTCTGAGGTTCAAAGTTTGGAGCTTCGTCGGACAGCCGCTTGCACAGCTGTGCGTACATAGAACTGTACTTTGGTTCATCGAGTGCCTTATCAAAGATCTGTAGGTCACGACAAAAATCAATTTATTCATATTTTTTTCAGACAAAACATTCTTCCAAACTGTCCTCAAGGCAAACAGTTGGAAATTCTTTGATTTTACCTAGTATTCTAGATTTCGTAACAACTCCTATGCAATATGCTACTCATAAAGACATTGCTGTAATTTGGCCTCGGTAGTTCAGGACTTGGTTATAAAATATATCAAAAATTAAGAGTAAGTTTTTGAGTACTTCCTACGGGTACGGTATGTTTGAGAAATCGATGGGGTACTCACCAATAAAATAACACCTTTGAGAATCACATCGGAATTGAGCTCGACGTTGAGCAAGTCGTTGCTCAGCTTTGCAAACTTTTCCGGTGTAAGCTTATTAAGAATACCCCGCACCTTTCTGAAGATGAGATCATTTCTGCTTTCTTGGGTGAGTGCATCGCGTCTAATAGTTGAAGGAGGGATCCAGCGTCGCTTAGTGGATAGGGAGCGAATTTCGTCCCTGGAAGGCATCGAATCAGTCTTGTTAAATGGATATTTTTTTTTTATTTTGACCGATGTTTTGTGCTTTCTTTGCCTTTACACGCAAACGTGGGAATTTATACAGTCAACGGACAGTTTTCTTTTTAATTTAACTTTGCTGATTCTGACCTTCCTCCCGAGACACGAGAAGCACCCCCCGGTCCTGTGGGGTCGTCCGTTGTTGCGCGTGTTTTGGCCCCCTAAATGATAAACCACAGCACACAGATCTTCCTCTAGGAAGCTGAAAAATAAAACGGGTATACATGAATAATATTATTAACAATATCATAATTCTAAGATTAAAAACTTTCCGTTCAAATCATCATTATCACGTCATACATTATCATTGTATCATTCGATGCCGATCGAACGACAGTATTTTTGTTACAAAAAACAACGTTGCAGCAAAAATAATATGACGTTCAAAGTAACGGTGAAAATCGCAAGAAGAAAATGTATTTCGATCATCTTCTGGTATTCGACAAATTTTCCCCGAATTGTTACCCTATAATTACGACGAGTGAGTTGTAGGGATAAATCAATATCGTTATACACGCAGTTTAAGCGGCGTCTCAACACTGTATAAATAGCGCGTTACATGCTTTGCCTGTTTCTACGAACGGCATTGGGCTTGTTGGAGAGGTTTGCCTCAAAACACGCAACTCGTCGGGATAATTTTATTCTTTTTGCCCGAAATCGCAACCCAGTTGAGTTTCAAGAAAGAGAAACACTCATGATCGATATTCTCAACTTTATTTTTAGCACATAATCATATTACTGCGGTTAGTAGGCCGTTAATGACTTTAACAAGAAGGACCGTGAGAACAAAAGATTCTTTCTCTCATTCTTCTCAATTTCCGTCATCCACCTCTTTTTCTTTTCCGTTTCATTTCAGAGTAGGTATTCATTACAGAGGTGACTAGAGGTACGCCGTAATTGCGCTTTCGCACGATGTCCCAAATTTCTAAAACAACTTGCAGTAAAAGGCAAATTGCGCCATCGCGAATCGATCAATGAGTGCGTATTTGCGGAGAAATTTGTAAAAATTTACCCGCAAGAATTCTCACGCCCACGGCCGGCGTGGCTCTGCCTTTTTTCCAATTTTTCACGATCTAATTTCGCCTGTTACATGAATAATTCAATCTCATCCAACCACCGTGTTTTTCGCCCCCACCTTTCAGTCGCCAAAACAGATCGAATAGCTAATGTGTGTGTTTATCCATCGTCAAGTTCGCATACAAGCTTGTATCAAGTTCATTATTATTATTAGACCGCTGGCAAGCTGGGGGAAAGAGAGAGCGAGAGAGAGAGAGAGAGAGAGAGAGAAAGAGAGCTAGAGAGATAGAGTGAGTGAGTGAATGAGTAAGATAGGAGAACAGAGAGAGCGCGTGCATCTGGCACACGTGGTGATATTTTTGTAGTCAAGTATTATAGAATATCAGACTAGATAATATTTCAATAAGTACAATGATTTTTCCGACCTTGACCATATCTTACGTATAACTCATCCTCTGTCATTTCGTTGGCGATGCGTGAAAGAACCCGTCTCGAAGATAAAGAGAGATAGATAGAGCTCGACAGAAGTAAAACGAGCAAAAAACTACGAACGAGTAGAAAAAAGGTGGTGAATAAACCCCGCGGCCACAGATCGCAGTCTAGACTCGAGACAACGACGCGAGCACCCGGTCATTTAACCGCGATCCCACGCTACGCCGCACGCATGTACATACGTACATGCATACATACACTCATACATGCGGTATCGGTCCTCCCCCACCTGCGCTGTCGGCAGAATCACTCTCTTCTTACCTTCGTCCGTATACCTATGATAACATACACGGTAGATCTTCCCGAAGGCAAGCGCATGGGTGCAGAATGGATCGAGGCAACGTATCTCGACCACATTGTAAGGATAGAGGGTGCGAAGCGCGCAGGGGGATCTGCGTAATATTAACGCAACAACAACAACTACAGCAGCAGCAGCAGGAGTAGCACTCGTGTAAAATGTCTACACCCATAAAAATCACCCACACGAGTGCACCGATCGTATGGTAAGATCGAGACGCGACTAACAGCTCCGCTACGCAGGGGGAGAACAGCAATGACGGAGAGCAAGGAGAGCAAGAAGAGCAAGATCAGCGTCAGCGTCGACGTCGGCAGCAACAGCGTAATATTATGTGGGGCGCGGCTCGTGGTCAGACGGTCAATGACCCCGCGGGATCCCGACGAGCTCGGGTGGACTCGGCGGAGGAGACGTTAAACGCCCGAAGGAAGAAAGGAAGGAAGGAAGGAAAGAGGTGCACCGATGTAGGAGCTCCCGGGTCGAGGACTTCGGGGTGGAAGTCCTCTTCTCCTGCCGAAGGTGACGACGAGGTTCGACCCTGGTTCAAAGGGTTCAGAGGGAAAAGGGGTGATCCGACGCAGGTGAACGCACGCATCGCGGAATGGAGGAGTTCATTCGACTCCGAGTCTCCAGTGAGAGGAACGCGAACAGGTTCGACCGGAGTTCAATTTTCTCTCGTTATAACCATCCTCCCGATCCGTCGTCGTCGCTGCTGCGGCATCGAAGGTCGCGCAGCAGCGGCTCGAGAACTTGCAGCCTCTTTGTTTTTATCCCCTCATTGCCGTCTAACGCGCATGTGTAGGTGTAGGTACGTACAAAGAGTGTCAACGTGTAGATTTTTACCGCTGACGATGAGAAGAAGATACAATAAGACATAATGATAAGTCAGGTACACGCGTTTCGACTGGTGAAATGGTTTAAACGTTAAGCTCAATTGCACCTAGGTGCTGTATATTCTTTCCTTTTCTTCTCACGGATATATTCGAACTCTTGTTTAACTGTTCACGACGTTAATGTACAAAGAACTAAGGCGATACGAGATTCTCCCTCTCTCTCTTTTTATTATAGCAGCCTTGTCGGAGGAAAAAACATGTATTTTCTCAAGGTACAGGCCTGCACTGTATTACAAGAGTGTTTAAATGACGTGCGAAAATATCCTTCGACAGAGTCCCCGCCCGCTTTGGTACGTTTACATGTAACATGTAGCTTGGTTTAACATGCGCATACGTTGTTCCAAGATTTCTCATTGAATTGACGCGATAAATCCGTTCAGATAACACAGCACAGTCTACGGAGGTCTATAGAGACTTATATGCGGACGTGTAAAAGAACAATGTCTCTAAATTCAGCACATATGTACTGTGACAACTTTTAATTGCATACCGATTAGAGTATTATCGCAATGCCAATAC